>NC_048299.1:38254932-38606929 GCF_013100865.1 Trachemys scripta elegans | reverse complement strand
AGGTTTCAGGGTAGCAGCCGTGTTAGTCTGTATCCTCAAAAAGAACAGGAGTACTTGTGGCACCTTAGAGACTAACAAATTTATTAGAGCATAAGCTTTCGTGGGCTACAACCCAGTTCTTCGGATGCATCCGAAGAAGTGGGTTGTAGCCCACGAAAGCTTATGCTCTAATAAATTTGTTAGTCTCTAAGGTGCCACAATTACTCCTGTTCTTTTTGAGGATACAGACTAACACGGCTGCTACCCTGAAACCTAATCATTGATTGGACCTAAAATGATATTTTGCTGACTGTTAAACATGGTCATATATTCTTATTAATTATATGTCAATACATGGAAAATGTATTAAATAATGCTGGGGTTTATTTTCTTATTCCACATTAAAATGATAATTACAGTATTAATAAATGTCATTGACAGAACATGCATGAGATAGATAACACATTCAAATTTTATTTTATTTTACAGGAGCAACATTAAAACCTGAACCAAGTACCACATTTGGTAGGTTTTGTATTTCCTGTTACCAGAAAAATGTTACCATATAATGATTCTAACCTGTTGTAGAGATACTGTATATGTGCCTTCATTATTTATCTTGCAGAATATACATATAAAGTCAGTGAAGATGGATGGGTTATATATGAGGACAAGGCGTACTATTTCAGCCATGAAACTTTGCCTATGGAAAAAGCCCGAGAGTATTGCAAGAAGAATTCTGGAGATCTTGTTATCATTGAGGGTGAAAGTGAAAGAAAGTTTCTGTGGAGATATGTAAGAAACGTATTTACTACTTCAGAAATGGGTAATTCAGTGCAGAACACCCAGACACTTGTCACAATCTGCTTCTGAAACACTGGAGCGTGTGTACTGTCATGCCATATATTTGTACCACCTTGTCAGGCCCTGAAGGTAACATCCAGCAAAGGTCAGGGCATGTTTGCACTTGGAAATGTACTGAAATAAGTACTCTGGAACATTTATCTTGATATATTTCCAAGTGTGGATAAGTCCTCAGCTACTTTACAAGAAGTCAAATACAATGCAAACTAACTGTTGCTAGCTTCTAGAGCTGTTCCTTTGTTAAATATTTTTGACTAAATCGGGCATGCAAAAATCTGACATTGAGTTACTGAGCTGTCAGCACA
This sequence comes from Trachemys scripta elegans, assembly GCF_013100865.1. Taxonomy (NCBI): domain Eukaryota; kingdom Metazoa; phylum Chordata; order Testudines; family Emydidae; genus Trachemys; species Trachemys scripta. The sequence goes on along the minus strand of NC_048299.1, from coordinate 38,605,781 downwards.
TGTAAAAATTTCAAAGTGGTACAATCATGGGATGCAAGGGAGCTGCTGAAACCTCATTTCATATAAAATCATGGAGTCATGGTCTGAAAGAGGTTTTGCCTCTGCTATTTTGCAACATAAATTGTGGCGAGGTGGAGGAGGAGGTGGTGAACCATGGATTTACCATTTTAAAGGATTTTAACTGAGACAACTGAGAATTAGAGATGGCTGGGAAATTAGTTTTTGCGGCAAAATAAAGTATTTTTTATGTTTGTCAACAATGTTCTTTGACATTTTTGTTAAAAATCTAAAAGATAAAAAGGGTTGGGTTATTTCAATTGAAACCTGGACATTTTTTGATGATGATTTTTTCCCCCGCAAAACTTTCCATATTGTAGAAAAAAACATTCTATGACAATAATAATAAAAATATTTGATGGAAAATTTTCAACCAGCACTTCAGAGAACTCTCCTAAACTCTTCCAAAATGTACTTTTGCTTCATTTTAAAATTTGCCAGCCAGGCAGGTTTTCCTATATCCTAACAGCTTTTCCTCTGCTTCATTTTCATCCTGCTCTACTTTTCTTTTTTACTTTAATATTGGCAATCAGGTGAAGGATTTGTAGTCTTCAGATATAATCCATAATATGGCAAAGTGCCTCCACCATCAGCAAGATAAGAAATCATTGCTGACAATGCATGCTGTACAGTAGGCACTAAACCAGAATTACAGCTATTTCGTTACATTTAATTAAATTTTTATTTTTGTTTTAGAGCTTCTATTATGACTTTGGGGATTCCCTTTATATTGGTTTAAGTGTGAGCCTTGATAAAAAGTTTAGGTAAGTAAACAATGAACATCAGGCTTGTAGAACACAGTACAACAAGTATTGTATTTAGCAAAGCTGTCCTTAAAGGGGCTATTACAGTTTCAATTTCAAATGGGGATGGGGGTAAAACTTGTTTGGGGTTCAGTCTTGACACAATATTTCCAGAATATAACTTTTTTATTTAGAAAATAAATAAAAACATGTATTTTATAGAAGTTTTAGAGAGAAGTTGTTAGTGGATAGACAAAAATATTTAAAAGTTCAGCAATTTTGTTTGATCTGCAAAATTGTTTCTGCAAAGATACCCATCTTAGCTAATCCCCACTCTTGGATCTGTGTTCCTGTGCAGAACTCAGTTTCAAATTCTAATCAGTTGGTTCTCAACAGTGAGCCTTTTGCATCACTCCTTCTTACTTCTCAAAGGGTCAGATTTTTTCTGGCCATGGTTGATTACGGGTCTCTTCTGTGATCCCAACTAGCATTCCTAACCTCACATCCACAATGCTTCATCATGTGGTTTCTCTGACCCTACATGTTCTTTAGGCTTGGTGTTTGTCTCCTTACTTTGTTGAAAATCTTTTTTCTAGTTTCAGATTTTCACCTATACACTAATTCTCAGGTCTTGTGCTTCTGGCATAGTCAACAGCACTGGGGCTTCATCTCCTTTTATTCAAAACCTGTGCAGCATAGATGGCAGGTACAATAGGCCAGGGGAGGCTAAGCCTCCCCTGCAGAGCAGCCGTCAACTTACCATCTTTGAAAGCATGGATGCCCCTAGGCTGTGGTGGCCTCGCCTGTACTCTGCCCCAAGTCCTCCTCCCACTTTTCTACTGTGGCTCTGCCTGTGTTGCACCTCTTCCTGTCCCTGTTGCACCTCTCCCTGAGGCACCCGCCACTGGCCGAGTCCCTCCTCTCCTCCATCCCCCTACCCTGAGGTGCCAGCAGCTCACTGAATCTTTCCCCTCCTCCACGGAGTGGAGCAATGAAGCGAGCGGCGGGCAGTGGAGGTCTTGGGGGAGGGGGATAGAGCGACTCAGTGAGCAGTGGGAAGGGGTGGAAGCGGGGAAGGACTCAGTGAGCGGCAGGTGGGGGCGCCTTTGTGGGAGGGGAGATGGAGGAGGAGAGGGACTCGGCATGTAGGGTGGGTCTTGGGCATGTGGCATGACTCAGCGTGCTGCAGGTGAGGGGGCTGAGTATGAGCGGAACTGGGGGTGGAGTGTGGGTGAGGCCTCGGGGGAGGAGGTCAAGCTGGGGTGGAGCAGGAGATGAGACCATGATCCAGATACCGGAGGAGCTTCCGGCACCTGGGCCAGCCTCCCCAAATGCCAGAGCCATGTGATGCCCATCCTGTGCAGAATGTCTTTTCCGAATGTTGACTTTGTTTCCCTATATATTAGCATGCCAGCTTCAGCTCCAGAGTTCACAGTGAGCCATCAGCCACAAAATTTAATACCTGTGAATTCACATTCCTTACCTGGAAGGTTATTTTCTGGTGGCAACGATTTCAACATTTAGAGTGAATAAGTTACAGGCTTTGATGACTTATTTGTTTTCTTACAAAATTCTTCAGTGATTGTATGGACAGCCCCTGAATTTCTCCCAAAGTGTTGGTGAATTATATTTTCCCATGTCAATGGGGATCCAAGAGGTCCTTCTCTACTCCCAAGGTCTGTCTTTTCAAACATCTTTCTTTTTCCATCTATGGCCATGGACCGAGAGACAAAGTGTTATGGTGCCATCTACTGGGACATTTGGTTATGAGTCACAGTCACTCTGAGCCTCATCTTCAGCCACTCGCTCCACTACTCAGGGTGCCTCATTTGTGCAGATGACTTTATTTGTCTGACTTTCATTAGCATTAATGGAAGTCCATCTAATGGACTGTTGTTCCAGGGGCAGTCCTGCCTTCTCGATCTACTGTTTCGTACACCCACTGTCTGGGCAAATTACTTCCTGGAAATTCTGTTTGCCGCAGTCTATTCTTCTCCCATTCTGTGTTTCACCCTCCTCCTTGCCTGGTGATGTGAGGCTACTTGTCAGTTATAGTTCTCTCAGTTTCTTTCATATTGTTTCTTTCTCTATGGCTCTGGAAGTGTCGCTGACAAGAAACAGTATGTTTACAGTTATGCATTGTATTGTATTTCCTATTAGAATTTTACTTGTAGAGACATCCAGAGAGTTGTGTTGGCTCAAAAACTGGGAATGTTCTGAGCTGGGTATCTTTGAAGAAAAGATGCAAATTGCTCACCTGTAGCTGATGATCTCTGCTGATAGGCAGCCTTGGCAGATTACTTGCCCATCTCCTCCCCAGAGACCTGAGACTTTTTTCATCTTTAATTAGCTTTTATTTGGGAGTATTTCACCAACCACTAAGATAAGAAGTGATTATGTCATTGCTGAGAGCAGCATGCATACAGTGAGGGTGTCTGAGATGCCCCCTACTGGAGACTGTCATTCACGACCTGCTTGGGGCCAATGGATTAGGCTTTGAGTTGAGGAAACTTCCACTAGATCCACATATAGGGGCCCTGACCCAACAACCTACAGAGATGTATGTGTCCAGAGAACAACAATTACAGGCAATTATCTCAGCTAGCTGTTTTAGTGATGTGTTGTGATCCATGAACTCTGAGAAAATATGCAGGTGGGGAAATAGAATGTATTGATATGAAATGTATTAGTATATCTATCTAAATAAGGTACATAGGACATTCATTTAACACTGAGCTGCTATACTTTAAATGAATGTAGTTATTGTGAACACAGGGCTAATGTAAGCTAAAAAAACAAGAGAATATTCTCTACTTGAGCTCCAGGACTTTGGCCATATGATTTCCATTAATATGAATGAAAGTCACACATAAAGCTGTTGTTAGATGTTAGATGTTCTCTGTGTGCTGTCCCAGCTCTGCGCAGATAGTTGGCACAGTAAACCTCGACTGAACTGCCCAGTAACCACAGGCTCAGTTTGTAGTGAGTTGTGAAGGCACTTGGTCAGGTTTATTGTCAATGAAACACAGCCCTAATGCCCTTGTTCAATGGTTACAGGTACACTAACACATGTGTGCCCATTGCAATGGACTAGCTCAGTTAACGGTGGGACTTTCCATTATCCCCTGGGCCAACCAAAGACACTCCCTCTGAGACTTCATTTTATACCCCAATACAAACAAGTTATGTATTGCCCCTCTGACATAGTTACTTACTGCCCCCTGACGTGGGTTGTTACCACCCATTACCTTGTATATGTTGGTTGAATCAAAATATCTTCTATCCATCACACTGTCATCCTGACCTTATCTTTAGGAGGGGTCAGTATGTTCTCATTATCTTTGGAGGGGAGTGTTTGTACCATACTTGGTATGGGGTGTTCTGGTACCACCCTTCTGGAATGTGTTTGTGTGAGTGTTCTGTGCCTAGCACTTCTTAGGAATGTGTGTGTTTCTGCAATATCTGCCCTGTTCTTGCTAGATTCTGTGAGCAGACCTGTCTCTTGCTCACAACCAGGCTTTGCTTTATATCAGCAAAGCTTTGACCACTACTTTAGCCCAGGCTTCTGGCTTCCCATCAGGCCCCTGATACAAGGGCTTACATCTCAGGCTCTCTTCCTACTACAAAAGGCATGTTTACCAAGCTGACTTTTTGTTGTTTAGCTAGAATTTCTGTAACGTAAAATCAAATGATTAATGTGGCCTTAAAAAATAAAAATGGATCTATCCCGTAACTACTGCTACATTGTTTCTTTTAGCTGGATCGATGGAACCCCAATAAACTATGTAGCCTGGGCTCCAAATGAACCTAACTTTTCAAATAATGAAGAAAACTGTGTGGTCATGTATACCCATACAGGTGAGTATAGTAATATTTCAGTGTTGTAACAGCTCTGCACTGTGTGACATAGGAATGTGTGTGATACACATGTTTCATGTAAAGTCATTTATTATATTAAGTGGGTTGATAGTGAGATTTTCAACAGTATCTAAATGACTGTGGAGCATAAATCACACTAAGACAGTCCAGGCACTTTTTAAAAAATGTCACCTTTTGTGGGCATGGCACTGGACTGGGACTCAAGAGACGTGGTTCAATTCCTGGCTTTACCAGAAATTTTCCGTGTGACCATGGGCAAATCAGTTAAACGCTCTGCCTCAGTTTCTATCAGAAAACAGAGACAAAAACATTTTATTTCTTCGATACTTCATCTTATCTATTTAGAGCATAAGCTTTTCAGGACAGGAACAGTCTCTGACCATGTGTTTGTGTAGTCCCTAACAAAATAGGGCCCCAACCTCGGTTGGGACCCATACACACTTCTATAACATAAATAATTAATAACAATTTATAAATATTTTATCATACAGAAGAGGGGGAAGGAGAATTGATATCTAATATATCCAAGTCACTTAGTCTCTCTGCACCTCAGTCCCTCATGTGTAAAATAGAGATGAGAATAATACTACTACTTCCCTGTCTTGCGAGGATAAATACGTTACAAGTTGTGAGGTGCTCAGATATTATGGCAGGGGGATCAGATAAGAATCGTAGGTTGATAGTGATAGAGATAACACACTACAACAAATTGCAAGAGTAGTTAACCTACTAAAGTTCTATAGTAGAAAATGATTTATGTGCCACTGCAGCTCCTTCTTTATATGCAGCTAGTGATGGTTTCATATATTAAATCACCTCAAGAGGCATCTTTAACTCACATATCAAACTTTATAAGCTTTTTTGACATTTTTCAGTCATAGATTAGTATTGTTTGCTCACTTAACCCACTTCCCTCCTTTTCTTTTCTCCATTCCTTTTTGATCTGCACTGTTCTTGAGTACCGACTAGCTGTACAAAGCAACTCCCTGTTAAACAGGTGTTGCCCTACAAGAGTTTGTTTACATACAGCCACTGCATATGTTTGGCTATAGAATGAGAGAGAGGCTTGTGGGGTAAGCGCTAACAGATACTGCTTCAAAAAGGTTCCAAGATCCCTATCCCAAGCATAAGACATTAGTGGTGTGGCTCTGTGGAGGCAAACACTTTAGGAGAAAAACAGTTACGAGAGGTAACTTCTTTTTATTCTGGGAAACAGGAGGATTGTGTATGAAGTAACTCCTGTTTATGAAGATTGTCTTTAATCCAGTTGTATGTCATACATGGAGACTCTTTAACATCTTTCTGTTAGGGCTAGTAAAAAATGTTCCTGGAAAATTGTTTTTCAATGGAAAATTGGGGTTTCAATTACACAACATTTTTTGCAAAAAGGGTCTGTTTTCATAGAAAATTTGGATTTTTCATCAAAAAGTGAATACTCAAAAACTTAAAAAAAAAAAGGCTGCGGGGGGGGGGGGGGGGGGGAGTTGTCTGAAAACCAAACCTATTTTGATTCTGAATGTCACTGAGATGCCACCTGAGCATTGTAGTTTGGGAGTTTCATGTCCTTATTCTTCCCTATGGGCTGTGCCCCCAGCCACACTTCATCTCTACTGATCCACTTGGGCCATGCAACTGCATGGTGCACTTTCCCCTCATTAAGAGATGTAGTCTGACCAGGAAGCCTGGCCTATAGAGGAGACTGGGTAGATGTTCAGATGAAATATTACACATTTAGGGTTTTTTTGACAAACACTTGAAATTTTCCATGGAAATTATGAAAACAATCTTTCTTTTTCAACAAAATTTTCCTGGGATCTGTGACATTTTGGGGACCACCCAGATCAGTAAGTGGCTCCGTCACCACCTGCCTTGTAAATTAGGGGCCTTAATACTATGCTATTATGGCTCAGGACCCTGAAACCAGTAGCCAGTCCTCAAGCATAAAGGTCTCACCCTGGCTTCCACCAGCCTAGTCAATCCTTGCAGGGTGTCACCGACAGCCCTACTGGTCCTGAGTCTTCCCAAATCCGTCCTTCCTGAGTTCTTAACTACCAGACACTCTGACTTTTCTCTTTTGGTTCGTCACCCCTGAAGGTGTGAAAAACAGCCTTCTCCTCGTTATCAGTTCACCTTCATACACACACGCCAGACGTTTTGTACAACAGAGACCTGCTTGGGAGAAACATAAACAACAATGTATTTAATAGAAAAATCACAGATTCAAAGATGAATGAGTAAGGGGAAGCAAACACACACAAGTTACACAGAAAATACACATAAAGATGCAACCACAGGTGTTATACTTTCTAATTAGATAAATTCCCTTTTCTAGTACAAGTTACCTTTTGTCTTTGAAGAGTTTCCCAGCATGCCCCCTGTCATAAAGTGGATCCAGCATTTTACATACAGCTTTCCACTTAAAGGTCTGCTCCTCAGTTTCTGGATACCTTTCACTTCAAATCCCTTCCCTTCTTATAGAGTTAGCAGGGTTTTGTTTGTTTGTTTGTTTGTTTGTTTAATTTTCTCTCAAATTATGATGATTCACAGTAGGGGAAATTCCCTTCTTTCTTAGTTTTCCAAGACTGGTGTTTTCTTTTCAGTTTTAAGCTGTTTCAGTGTTGTCCCATTAACTTTAATGGCCCACCATTTGCCTTTTCCTGGGTTGTACAATGTTAGGTACTTGGAATATTCTCATCTGCCCCTCCCTGTCTGATTGTTTCACTGCCCTGTGGTGAGGTGGAGGTGAAGTTGCACCAGAGTTACAATTATAATTTTCTCTCTCTCTCTCTCTCTCCACCACCCCATATGCATACATGCATAACCATAACTTGTATACGTATCTCATAGTGACAATCAAGTTCAGAACATTACAAGCTTTCATAAAAGACCTTCCTTGATGTATTTTTATAACACAATAACATTGTATACAACCAGCTGATTCAACTGTTTATTCTTTGGGATTCATATCCCCTGTTCTTCCCCTAAGGTGTCTGAACCCTAAATGTTGCAGGGGGGAAATCCCAACCAACTGTACTTTCTATACTGTAATCACCAGAAGAAGGGGTAGATTTTCATTCCAGTCTTCATCTTGTCCAGTAATTTACTTTCCATATTTAATATGTTACAGGTATGTGGAATGATCTGAACTGTGGTGCTCCAAAAGGCTTCATCTGTGAAAGGCTCAATACTACTACTCATTCAGTAGTTGTTCCCACATCACTTGCACCACTAGGGGGATGCCCTCAAAATTGGTTTTTGTTTAATAACAAGGTATAGTAGCAAACATCTTCCATATATTTTATTTTATTTGCAAAAGAAACTGAACAAAAAAATTATATTTTTGTCTTTTATTATTGTAGTATGGGTTTAGATTATCCGAAGTTGTGTTCTGATTGGCTGATCAGGCTATTCTGGTGACATTTTATATCCGTATTTAAATAATCTAAGAAATGAGCTTGTGAGTTACTATAGGTTTTAAATGGCTTAGGCGTCATTCCTGCAATTACTTTGCAAATGCTTAATTTTAAAAAGATTGTATCACTAACCAAATGTGTGCTGTTTTGTTTGTAATTTATACTTGATGTGTACTTTGATACATGTTCAGTGAGCAAAAGTGCCAGCTGTCGGCATGAACAGAGAATGTAAAGCTGCTTCTCAGCTAGAATGAATTCGAAGAAAAAAACCCCATAAATCTGTACAAAGCTTCCTCTTTCCCAATAGGATGTATTCAGAATTCAGAATATAAATGCATGCCTTCCGGAATGTGTGTACATTGATTTGGAATTGCCCCCTGATGCACAAAAAGTCGATATTTATGCAAGTACTTTTTGTCTCTCCACTGTGAGACAAATGTAGTACAACTTTATATTCACTCCCCCTTGTCTTGTTCTCTAAGATGCTGGTACCAGTAGATCATCCAGGAGACAGTGTGGAACTGTACAGAGTTCACTGTGGTGAACAATCACCTACAAGGTGTTAGCAGCAGCAGCATGTGAAAACATTGCCTTCTAGTGGTAGAGCTGCAGCTGTATCATCCTAGCAAACTCAAAGTCACATTTATACCAACTAAAAGTTCTTTGACTACAAAGGTATCAGCACTGTAGGAAGAACTTACTGTTACTACCCTGTACGTTATGGCCTGAAATGCTCAAATGAACAGAGATTGCACAGAAGGATATTTGACAGGTTACTGTTCAATGAGACATTCAAAATGTATCATCCACATTCCCTGTCAGACAAATGCACCAGTGGTACAAATAGTTACACTTTTACCATTGGTTGAAAAAGGTTGACGGAAGAAATACAAAAAGTGGGGAAAAAATGTAACTTTATCTCATGGGAAATTGTTTTCTTTCATAGTGCTTTTACCCCTCTCCTCCCCTTCCTCGCCTCTTCCCCCACTTTTCACTGAAATCTTTCTGTTGGATGAGGGGGGTTATTTATAGCCAGGGCCAAATTATTTTGTTATTTCACTGCTAATATGTGTATTTCCCTCACCATTTTTTAACAGGCCAGAGCGTATTTCTTTATCTTTAGTCCTTTAATTGATAAGATAAAAGCTTTTCCTCCTCTTTTATTATATGCTTACTTTGTTATCTTACAGCCATATTCTGTTCTCCTAACCACTAATCAGTTAAGTTTTTCACTGGATGCTAAAGAAAAGGAGCTTTTATGTTAGTTCTCCAGTGTGCATATTTTCTTTTTGTAGATTCATAGATTTTTAAGACCAGAAGGGACCATTAGATCATCTATTCTGACCTCCTGTACAACGCCAGAAATTGATCTTGTTAATTTCAGATGTTTTTGATGTGAAATGGTATTAGATTACAGCCTTCAGCATACTTTTCTTTTTCAGTGTTTCAAAATATTCGGCTCCAGTGAAAATGAGCAATTGTCGTGGCATGCTGCACGAACGGCTTGTATAAATTTGGAAGGAAACCTGGCTTCCATACCAAGTGAAGAAGTGCAAGGTGCAATGTATAGGCCAGGGGTGGGCAAACCTTTTGGCCCAAGGGCCACATCTGGGTATGGAAATTGTATGGCGGGCCATGAATACTCATGAAATTGGGGGTTGGGGTGCGGGAGGGGATGAGGGCTCCAGCTGGGGGTGTGGTCTCTGGGGTGGGCCTGGAGATGAGGGGTTGGGGGTGCAGGAGGGTGCTCCAGGCTGGGACCGAGGTGTTCTGAGGGCAGGAGGGGGATCAGGGCTGGGGCAGGGAGTTGGGGCATGGGGAGGGGGGTCAGGTGTGCAGGCTCCAGGCGGCGCTTACCTCAAGCAGTTCCCAGAAGCAGCGGCATGTCCCCCCTCCAGCTCCTATGCGGAGGCACGGCAAGGTGGCTCCCATTGGCCATGGTTCCCAGCCAATGGGAGCTGCGGGGGCCACACTTGGGGTGGGGCAGCGTACCGAGCCCCCTGGCTGCCCCTGCGTGTAGGAGCTGGAGGGGAGACATGCTGCTGCTTCCAGGAGCCATGCGGACTGGGGTAAGCCCCCAACCCTGCTCCCCAGCGGGAGCTCAAGGGCTGGATTAAAACATCTGGTGGGCTGGATGTGGCCCTTGGGCCATAGTTTGCCCACCCCTGGTACAGGCATTTTGGTATTAGATGAGAAATCAGCTAATCCCCCTAACATACAAATTAAAGATTTAAAGCTTCAGTTTTTATAATAGAGCCTGCTACTTTCGCTTAAAACTAATAATTAATGGACACTTAAGTTAGCTGAGAAAAATGTAATTTTGATAACATTTATGTGCATGTATTAGTGGCTTTCCTAAGTCACCTTTTTTAAAGTCCCAGCCTTGGAGGAATTAGTAGCAGATAGACTGGTGTTGCAAGTGCTGTAATGCTAAAATTTGAAACTTGGAGCTTGTCCTATGATAGATTGTGTTTTTAAAATCCAAAACCACATGAAATCAGACTGTGCACATGCATAAGTACCATTCAAATTGATTAAATGTTGCAGAATCAGACTTAGGGAAAATGATAGCTAGACACACCCAACTTCTGATTCAACTGCCAGGGAAACCATCTCAACTGTGAAATTGCTGGTCTAAAGTGATAAATCTATTAAAACAATTTTGTTTATATTTTATAACTATGATTCTCGCTCCGGATATTTTGGTGTCTTCATTCTTCACTTGTAAAAATGTTTGTTTTCCTTCAGCCTTCCTCATCACCCACTTCAAGGATGCCTCAACTGATACCTGGATTGGACTGAATGATATAAATTCTGAGTACACATTCCTATGGACAGATGGAAGTGGTGTCTACTATACAAACTGGGCCAACAGTTTCCCAAATTATCGCAGTCAGGTAAATGTGGATTGCAAATGATCATTAAACCATCGTACATTTGATAAGGTCAATCAAACCATATATAACTTGCACAATTTATTCCTTATTTAGACTTATTTCCATTAACTTTTTGCTGTTGAGAGTAGAATGGTCATGGTGCAGAGTTCCAGATCTTTTACTAGCAGAAAGGGATAGCTATGTCAGCTTACAGTAGAACCATGTGTTTGGAGCTTCATTTTCAAATATTTCTTTGCAAAAGCCCAGAACTATATTTGGTTGGTGCTTTCCTGGACATAAAGTATTTGCAGACAGTAAATGACACTCAGGGGGTTTATTTAAATTTCTGTTTTAGCTTTTCTCTATGATACAATATGAATCCAAACAAATGGATGGAATAAGGTCCATATTCTGCAAACCTTACTCAAATGAATAGACCCACTGACTTCACTGGGACTACTCAGGAAACTCACACGGGTAAAGGTTACAAGATGATCGGACAATAACTCTGTAACTTTGGAGCCTTGTAAGGGATTATTAGAATGAATAATAAAATTAAGAGGATGGTGTGTATTTGTAAATATCAGATGCAGATATGCACTCATGCATAAGTTATCATGAAATACAATTGTATGAATAAATTCCTCAAACGAAGAGGAATCTGTGCCTCTTGTTTTCATTCCCCCCATGCACTAACCACTAAACATTCCTTCAGAATAAGCTTCTGCTGTGGGCTTTGAAATTTTCCCCAGCATTATGTCAAGTTGTTTTAATAGCAAAACATAATTGTGTGTGGTTCAATAATAAATGAAATGGTTAATGTGGAATAATGGCTGTAGTTCCATTTGTTGTGCTCTTACTTTATTGTCTTGACTAAGTATGTCTGCTTTTATCAATAAAAACATATAGCTGATAAGTGATCTGAGGTGAATGGGGTGAGCGGTCACAACAGCACCCTGAACAATAGAGAAGTTGGTTTTAAAGGGCCGCTCCATGGGAGATGATGCGATTTGGAAATACCATCACAACAACACTATCAGTTCTGTTGAAATATGAAGCAATTCAATAGATGATTAGATAATGTGGACCAGAGTGGATATAAATAGGGACAGACAGATACATAGCTGATTCAACCATGCAAGCTATCTGGGTCTGCAGATCCAGAAGGAAGAGGATTGTTTCTTGCTTGCTGTTTATTTATTCTTACTCATTTATGTATCATTTCCCCCCCAGGCTGATTGTGTTGTTATGATAAAGGACCCCATTGAGGAAGCAGGGAAATGGAAAGATGTAGACTGCCAAATGAACAAAAGCTACATATGCCAGAGGAACACTGGTGAGTTCTTTCTACCCAAGCTTCCAAGTTAATTGCATTAAAAACTTGACTGTGATTTTTAGATTGTCTTTATGGTTTAAATGCTGACTTTCCAAATACAGCACATCATCTTTGGCCTCTACATGAAATGAGTTTCACAGCCTTATGTGTTAACATTTTAACAAAACAAACATGTACACTGATCTCTAATACATGTAGCAGCCTGGCCTATAGAAAAGACAGTATATGCCATGCAGCATCCTGCTCTTACATAGATACAAGAATGGGAGAGCACAGGGCCGGCTCCAGGCACCAGCCCTCCAAGCATGTGCTTGGGGCGGCACCTGGAGGTGGGCGGCGCTCACCTGGGGAGAGCGGGGCCGCGGCCAGGCTTGTCGCCCTCTCCCGGAGCTCTGGCCGGCTGGGGAGAGCGGAGCCGCTGCCGGGCTTGGCGCCCTCTCCTGCCGCGCTCCCCGCCGGGGGCGGGGGGGCGGCGGCAGGAGGCTTTTTTGCTGTTTCTCCTGCAGCCTGTTCTGACCTGGGACCCCTCCTCACAATGATGAGTAGCCCAAAGGGAAGCTTTATAAGAGTTCCCCTGCTACAACCCACCAGAACCACGAGGAGAGAGTGACTTGCTTTGGATGGGATGATTAGTTGGTTAGTGGGTGAGAAGATTGTGCTTCCACTTAGTACATACAGCTGCATTAAAACTAATCACAATCCAGTGCATAGGGAGCCAAATGAGTATAAATCCATGGGAGAGTCTTGCTCAGTAACGGCCAGTCAGAGCAACAAGGACCATGGCTTTTTATAAAAGAACTCTGAATCATGTTTTTTGTCACTGAAGTCCTGGCTGGGACGTGCATCCAGTCTTAATTTCTGTTAGTGCTACCACTCTTAAGTGTTCGAATACTGCCGACATTTGTTGTTCGGTGGAAAAATAAGTCCATGTACTACAAAATTACCTTTCCATGTGTTTGTTTTTTTACTACAGATCCTAAATTATATAATTTCCAAACAACAGTTCCAGTCTCTGGCTTTACCCTTTATGGTAACAGTAGCTATTCACTCATCAGTTCCAGAATGAACTGGGAAGAAGCGCGAAAAAACTGCAAGGCTGAATACTCAGAACTTGCCAGTATTTTAGATCCCTACAGCCAGTCATTCCTGTGGCTACAAGTGTTAAAAGTTGGGCAGCCTGTATGGATAGGTCTTAACAGCAATGTGGTAAGAACATCAAATAAGTGTGACTATGATGCTGCTGATCTATGTCAAATCAGACCTCCCACGTTCCTTACTCGAGTGCTGTCTGCAGTTATTACCAAGGGCTCTATTTGATGTGCTTGCTTTTGTCTCATAGTTGAGTAGTGATTGTGAAAGAACTCCCACTGTTCCTGTTAGCATGCTTCAAAAGCAGCTTAAACTGTAGCTAGGGAATGGTGGGAACCATGGAAATGCGCATGGAGGAGACACAAAAAAGGGTATGTGAAGAAGAGATAAGCTGTGGATGGAATTATATACCTGTGGATACACAGTGATGTGAGGAAACCAATAGGAGAGTGGAAGCCATCAAAATGGTGGGGGAGGGAGAGAAGCCGTGGAAGAACATGGGGAGAGGTGCAGATGGGGAATCCTGGGAATGGGAGAAGGGACAAACCAACAGCAGGTGAAAGGGGTGTGTATTCCTTTTGAAAACTATGATTTAGCAAAATGGTTGAAGATCCCAAAAGCCTCAAGGCCTGATTCACTGAAGCTGGTGCCTGATTGATACTGAGGAAGGGCAGGCAGTGTTACTGTTGTTTGCCCTCCTTCGGAATTTCCATTGAATTGGTGCAATTTTAAACTCCAGGGAGAATGACAAGGGGATGTATTAAATCAACTTATCCCCTAGCTGCTCGGGTATCACACCATTCCCAGTCCATGCCATCCTCTCTGCATTTCACTGGACCCGCAGACTATTGCAGAATGTGGGTTACAAGTGGTGTGGGCCACTTCAGGCTGCCTTTTTGGCAGACTTCTCTCCCCCAGATGCCTGCAGACGTATAGAACTCGGGCTTGGGAATACTTTGGGCTGAATTTACTGCAGAGGCGCATCACTGCCATTGTTTGTTCCAGTGGCTAGGGCTGCAGTGCTACCACATCTGTTTACTTACATTCTTAATTAGTTCTCACAACCATTTTGTTGGGAATCTTTAGTCCCTCCATACTTTGAAGGAGGGGTTTACATCTGACAGGGGAGGGGGTCAAGGATCTGCTACTCGCCCTCCCCATGATAATCTGCCCAAATTTGACTGAGTTATTAGCCTCTGAAAATTTCAGTTCACCCATGCTCAGCAGGGACTTGTTAGAGTTTGGCAGCTAAGTTATCCAGAGATTCCATCTGCTGTGGGCATGCTCCATTCCCTCACTGTGCCTGTGTGTGACCAGACTGAGCTTGTACCATTCCTTCTCCTCAGAGCAATTGCTCCATCCCTAGGCTGCAGGGCCAGAGCAAAGACCCTCCCTGCAATGCTCTGCCTGCCAGTCAGGGGCCACCGAGGTCCCAGGCACAGGAACCATGAGTAGGGAGTCGACCTTTCTTGTGCTCTCCTTGCTTGGCAGTGAGCAGGAGGAATAGGAGGAAGCATGGCTGGAATGCACAGGGCTGAGCAGCTGAGCCTGGAGACAGTGGGATGAAGATACCGGGGTGAGGGGGTCAGACTGGGACAAAGAGTTAGAAAGGGTAGGCAATGGAGCTGGGGAAACATGAGGGACTGGAACTGGGTCAAGAAGCTGTGGCAGGGGCAGCAAGGCAGGGGATGGGACAAGGAGCCAAGGGAGGCAGAGGGGGGTGGGAGATTGAGATAAGGGTGCTGGGGTTGAAGAAACTAGGATGAGGATTCAGGAAGATGGAGAACTGGAACAAGAGGCCGGGGGAGGGGGGCCGACAGGCTGAGTCAAGGGCAGGCTGGGGAGGCTCAGGGAAGAAGGAGTCAGGCTTGGGGAGGTCAGAGGCAGAAAGTCTATGACCACTACCCAAGGAACTTGAGCCTCAACATTCCACTCCTGTCAGCAAATTGTGGAAAAATTGGTTGACACATTTGTGCCTCTTCTCCCTGCAATGGCTGGCCTACATAGAGGATAACAATCTACTACTGCTGTCAGTTACTCTGTTAGCTCAAGTAGCGGAGGTCTGTGCTGTGGAGCCAAAAGTTCTAGCCCTACCTATAAGACCAATGGGAATCAATATGGTTCCACATGGTGGAATTTGTGTTTTTTCAGTTTGCTTTAAACAAACAAAAAACTAGGAAAATACAGGTAAAAAATGATGAATGTTAAGAATATTGCTTGTGCAATCTTAATTTGGACTCCTTCCACCTATGTGTTATGCTATCGTCTTTAATCATATGATCACATACTATTTTTTCCCATAGTATCCCTGCTTCATTCAGTGCACAGCCTGGAAAGTGCTCATTGAATGACTTGGGGCTGTGCAGTGAATGAGGCTGTTGTCTGTAGGACCACGGAGACATATGTTGCAAACGTTGGAAGGTGTATGGTTGCAAGGATGGTCTCATGGTTTAGGTAATAGAATACTCTTGGAGAAATGGATTCTGTCTCTGCCCCAGAGTTCCTGTGTAATGCTGGATGAGTCACTAAATTAACATTTTCACAGGTGGTCAGTAAGTCCATATCTACACGGAATACTCGGAAGTTAAGGCAAATGAACTAAAGGTGTGAAATCAATGTGCACAAGTTAATCCCCCGTGTAGATGCTCTCACTTAGGAGTAAAGTAACCTTAGCTCGCTGTAACTTAATCCTCCTTTGAGCATCCATGTGGGAGTTTAATATACTTTAACTCAGGGATAGGCAACCTATGGCACGCGTGCCGAAGGCAGCACGTGAGCTGATTTTCAGTGGCACTCACACTGCCCGGGTCCTGGCCACCGGTCTGGGGGTTCTGCATTTTAATTTAATTTTAAATGAACTTTCTTAAACATTTTAAAAACCTTATTTACTTTACATACAACAATAGTTTAGTAATATATTATAGACTTATAGAAAGAGACCTTCTAAAAACGTTAAAATGTATTACTGGCACGCGAAACCTTAAATCAGAGTGAATAAATGAAGACTCGGCACACCACTTCTGAAAGTTTGCCGACCCCTGCTTTAACTTATGCATTTTAACATCACACCTTTGGTTGATTTGCCTTAACTTTCCTTAGTATCCCAATGTAGACATGACCTAATTGTGTGTGTGTGCCTGTTTTCTGGGTGCCCGACTTGGGATATTTGGGGCCTATTTT
The DNA here is from genome assembly GCF_013100865.1 of Trachemys scripta elegans. NCBI lineage: Eukaryota > Metazoa > Chordata > Testudines > Emydidae > Trachemys > Trachemys scripta. Next base: position 38,589,208 of record NC_048299.1, on the reverse strand, counting down.
GCAGAAGTCCTGAACACTCACAGCTGCAACTGAAGTAAATGAGATCTGTGATCTGAACATACAAAGTGCTTTATAATGCTAAGTTACCTGAAAAATCAGGTCATATGCATCTGTCACGGGCCATTCAAAATTAGTGAACACTTTTGACATTAATGTCTCTGTGCACCAGTTCCTGATCTGTCAAATGGGAATAATAATGTCACTTCACCTCATTAATGTTTGTGAAGCACTCAGATACTATAGTGATGAGTACCATAAAAAAGCCCATTAGGAAGTGAATAATTCTGTTTTCAAAGCAGGATTTGAGTAGTGTGCCATAAATAAGGCATGGGGACATATATTGAATGATGAGGATAAAATCTAATTTTGAATAATTGCCCATTAGGTGAGCACCGTCCATTCTGTGCTCTGAAAGAAGCAGGCATCCTGTGGAAAAAAGTGTATGATCATGTAATTAAAGATGATATCATAATGCATGCACACAAGGGGGCTGAATTGAGGTTTTATAGACAAACTTATTTCTGACATTTGAGTGTGTGAGTTTGTGACAGTAATGTTCTTTTCTTTTTTTTTTTAGACAGTTTTTGGATGCAATATTATCTTAATTGTCTTTTGTTTTTAGACTAGTGGCTTTTACAAGTGGACTGATAACTGGAGAATCAAGTACTCTAAGTGGGCCAGTGAGGAGCCAAAACAGAACTTGGCCTGTGTTTATTTAGATGTTGATGGGACCTGGAAGACAGGGTCTTGTGACGAAAATTACCTCTCTGTCTGTAAAAGGTCTGATGGTAAGCAACTGAATTTAGCAATTTTAATTAGTGAGCTTTAAGTTTAAATGCATTCAAGTCTTGATTATGACTACAGTAGAACCTCAGAGTTACAAACACCAGAGTTACGAATTGACCAGTCAACTGCACACCTTGGAACTGGAAGTATGCAATCAGATAGCAGCAGAGACCAAAACAAACAAACAACAACAAAAAAGCAAATACAGCACAGTACTGCTTTAAATGTAAACTACTAAAAAAAGTTTTAGTTTTAAAAATTACAGTTTAAAAAAAAGATTTGACAAGCTAAGGAAACTGTTTCTGTGCTTGTTTCATTTAAATTAAGATGGTTAAAGGCAATATTTTCCTTCTGTGTAGTAAAGTTTCAAAGCTGTATTAAGTTCAGTTGTAAACTTTTGAAAGAACAACCACAACGTTTTATTCAGAGTTACGAACATCCTCCATTCCTGAGGCATTTGTAACTCTGAGGTTCTATTGTGTGTATATATATATATAAATAATGAATGTGACTGTTGACGTGTACTCTGCTCTAATATTGGTTTCTTTAAAGGAAATAGTCATTGATACAGTTTCTTGGTGCTTGACAGACGCTAACTAGTGAATTCTAAAGATTTTTCAAAGTTTATTCCACAAACTAATTGGTGCATTATGCCACTTTATTTTCAGTCTGTAAGCTATGGACCCACTGTTTCATCCCTTGCATATCCAAATACTCTGACTTGAATGAGAGTTTTGGATGCTCAAGAATTTCAGAATTAGGCCTTTTCTACTCAGCTACTAATCTGTCAATCCAACAGGAAGAATCAATGGAGATTTATTGGAATGTCTAATATCAGCTGCCCCGGCTTCTCGGTTCCCCCCAGAAGCAGGGTCTAGCCGCCTGCGGCTCCCAGCTGGGAGAGGGTTCCATTCTCATCTTGGCTCCCAGCCAGGAGTGGGGTCCAGCCACCCAGCTCTCCAGAGGAATGGAGGGCAGCTGGGTTCTAGCTCCCTGGCTTTCTTGTCAATTTCATAGAATCATCGAATCATAGAATATCAGGGTTGGAAGGGACCTCAAGAGGTCATCTAGTCCAACCCCCTGCTCAAAGCAGGACCAATTCCCAACTAAATCATCCCAGCCAGGGCTTTGTCAAGCCGGGCCTTAAAAACCTCCAAGGAAGGAGACTCCACCACCTCCCTAGGTAACGCATTCCAGTGTTTCACCACCCTCCTAGTGAAATAGTTTTTCCTGATATCCAACCTGGACCTCCCCCACTGCAACTTGAGACCATTGCTCCTTGTTCTGTCATCTGCCACCACTGAGAACAGCCGAGCTCCATCCTCTTTGGAACCCCCCTTCAGGTAGTTGAAGGCTGCTATCAAATCCCCCCTCATTCTTCTCTTCTGGAGACTAAACAATCCCAGTTCCCTCAGCCTCTCCTCATAAGTCATGTGCTCCAGACCCCTAATCATTTTTGTTGTCCTCCACTGGACTCTTTCCAATTTTTCCACATCCTTCTTGTTTTGTGGGGCCCAAAACTGGACACACTACTCCAGATGAGGCCTCACCAATGTTGAATAAAGGGGAACGATCACGTTCCTCGATCTGCTGGCAATGCCCCTACTTATACAGCCCAAAATGCCGTTAGCCTTCTTGGCAACAAGAGCACACTGTTGACTCATATCCAGCTTCTCGTCCACTGTGACCCCTAGGTCCTTTTCTGCAGAACTGCTACCTAGCCATTCGGTCCCTAGTCTGTAGCAGTGCATGGGATTCTTCAGTCCTAAGTGCAGGACTCTGCACTTGTCCTTGTTGAACCTCATCAGGTTTTTTTGGCCCAATCCTCTAATTTGTCTAGGTCCCTCTGTATCCGATCCCTACCCTCTAGTGTATCTACCATGCCTCCTAGTTTAGTGTCATCTGCAAACTTGCTGAGAGTGCAGTCCACATCATCCTCCAGATCATTAATAAAGATATTAAACAAAACCGGCCCCAGGACTGACCCTTGGGGCACTCCGCTTGAAACTGGCTGCCAACTAGACATGGAGCCATTGATCACTACCCATTGAGCCCGACGATCTAGCCAGCTTTCTATCCACCTTACTGTCCATTCATCCAGCCCATACTTCTTTAACTTGGTGGCAAGAATACTGTGGGAGACCGTATCAAAAGCTTTGCTAAAGTCAAGGAATAACACATCCACTGCTTTCCCCTCATCCACAGAGCCAGTTATCTCATCATAGAAGGCAATTAGGTTAGTCAGGCACAACTTCCCCTTGGTAAATCCATCCTGACTGTTCCTGATCACTTTCCTCTCCTCTAAGTGTTTCAGAATTGATTCCTTGAGGACCTGCTCCATGATTTTTCCAGGGACTGAGGTCAGGCTGACTAGCCTGTAGTTCCCCGGATCCTCCTTCTTCCCTTTTTTAAAGATGGGCACTACATTAGCCTTTTTCCAGTCATCTGGGACCTCCCCTGATCGCCATGATTTTTCAAAAATAATGGCTAATGGCTCTGCAATCTCATCCTCCAACTCCTTTAGCACCCTCGGATGCAGCGCATCTGGCCCCATGGACTTGTGCACGTCCAGTTTTTCTAAATAGTCCCGAACTTCTTTCTCCACAGAGGGCTGGTCACCTTCTCCCCATATTGTGCTGCCCAGTGCAGCAGTCTGGGAGCTGATCTTGTTCATGAAGACAGAGGCAAAAAAAGCATTGAGTACATTAGCTTTTTCCACATCCTCAGTCACTAGGTTGCCTCCCTCATTCAGTAAGGGGCCCACACTTTCCTTGACTTTCTTCTTGTTGCTAACATACCTGAAGAAACCCTTCTTGTTACTCTTAACATCTCTTGCTAGCTGCAACTCCAAGTGTGATTTGGCCTTCCTGATTTGGCCTGCCATATTTACTATTCTTTCTACACATCGGGATGGTTTGTTCCTGCAACCACAATAAGGATTCTTTAAAATACAGCCAGCTCTTCTGGACCCCTTTGCCCTTCATGTTATTCTCCCAGGAGATCCTGCCCATTTGTTCCCTGAGGGAGTCAAAGTCTGCTTTTCTGAAGTCCAGGGTCCGTATTCTGCTGCTCTCCTTTCTTCCTTGTGTCAGGATCCTGAACTCGACCATCTCATGGTCACTGCCTCCCAGGTTCCCATCCCCTTTTGCTTCCCCTACTAATTCTTCCCTGTTTGTGAGCAGCAGGTCAAGAAAAGCTCTGCCCCTAGTTGGTTCCTCCAGCACTTGCACCATGAAATTGTCCCCTACACTTTCCAAAAAGTTCCTGGATTGTCTGTGCACCGCTGTATTGCTCTCCTAGCAGATATCAAGGTGATTAAAGTCTCCCATGAGAACCAGGGCCTGCGATCTAGCAACTTCTGCTAGTTGCCAGAAGAAAGCCTCGTCCACCTCATCCCCCGGTCTGGTGGTCTATAGCAGACTCCAACCACGACATCACCCTTGTTGCTCACACTTCTCAACTTTATCCAGAGACTCTCAGGTTTTTCTGCAGTTTCATACCAGAGCTCTGAGCAGTCATACTCCTCTCTTACATACAACACAACTTCCCCATCTTTTCTGCCCTGCCTGTCCTTCCTAAACAGTTTATATCCATCCATGACAGTACTCCAGTCATGTGAGTTATCCCACCAAGTCTCTGTTATTCCAACCGCATCATAGTTCCCTGACTGTGCCAGGACTTCCAGTTCTCCCTGCTTGTTTCCCAGGCTTCTTGCACTTGTGTATAGGCACTTAAGATAACTCATCGATCGTCCCTCTTTCTCGCATGAGACAGAAGTCCTCCCCTCTTGCGCTCTCCTGCTTGTGCTTCCTCCCAGGATCCCATTTCCCCACTTACCTCAGGGCTTTGGTCTCCTTCCCCCGGTGAACCTAGTTTAAAGCCCTCCTCACTAGGTTAGCCAGCCTGCTAGCAAAGATGCTCTTCCCTCTCTTCATTAGATGGAGCCCGTCTCTGCCTAGCACTCCTCCTTCTTGGAACACCATCCCATGGTCGAAGAATCCAAAGCCTTTTCTCCGACACCACCTGCTTAGCCATTCATTGACTTCCACAATTCGACGGTCTCTACCCAGGCCTTTTCCTTGCACAGGGAGGATGGATGAGAACACCACTTGCGCCTCAAACTCCTTTATCCTTCTTCCCAGAGCCTCGTAGTCTGCAGTGATCCGCTCAAGGTCATTCTTGGCAGTATCATTGGTGCCCACGTGGAGAAGCAGGAAGGGGTAGCGATCCGAGGGCTTGATGAGTCTTGGCAGTCTCTCCGTCACATCGTGTATCCTAGCTCCTGGCAAGCAGCAGCCCTCTCGGTTTTCCCGGTCGGGGCGGCAGATAGATGACCCAGTCCCCCTGAGGAGCGAGTCACCGACCACCATCCTCCTCCTCCTCATCTTGGGAGTGGTGGTCATGAAACCCCCATCCCTAGGACAATGCATCTTTTGCCTTCCAATCGGTGGAGTCTCCTTCTGCTCCCTTCCCTCAGATGGGTCATCTAGTCCACTCTCTGCATTAGTACCTGTAGAGAGAACATGGAAATGATTGCTCACCTGTATCTCCATTGCTGGTGCATAGACGTTCCTCTTTCTCCTTCTGGAGGTCACATGCTGCCAAACCTCTTCACAATCCTTCTGTCCCTGCTGTGACTGCTCTGAATCTTCAGAACATTGTGGCCGTAGAAGCATCTCCTGACCAGGAAATCTTCATTTTCCCTTATGCAATGCAGAGTCGATACTCGTTTCTCCAGCCCTTGAACCTTCTCTTCCAATATGGAGACCAGCTTGCACTTTGTACAGACAAAGTCGCTTCTGTCCTGTGGAAGAAAGACAAACATGGCACAACCTGTGCAGGTTACAACAGCTGATCGCTCACCTTCCATATCACCGTCCTCTTAAGAGCTTTCACAGCTGTTGCAGGAACTACTCAGAGAAACCTGCAGATGAAAGCCTCAGTGCGCTCTCCCCAAGAGAACTCCCAGGCAAACTCCCGCTGTTAGCCTCTGCTGTTCGCCGCTCAGCTGGTTCGCTGCTGACTGCCCTTATATACCAGTCAGGCCCACTCAAGGCCCACCTGGAACACAGCACTCCCAATTCACACTTTTCAAACAAACAAGTTCAAATTTCATGGCTCCAACAGCCGATGTAAGGGACGCAGTGTCTACACAGATGCTGTGTCACCCTAACTACACCTACATAAGCCCTACACCCCTTGTGGAGTTGGAGTTATTATGCTGGTGTAGTAGGGCACTTACATCAGTGGGACAAGGCTGTAGTGTAGACACAGACATTGTTAGACCAACATGAACTGCCTTGTGTCGACCTAACTGTGTTGTGTAGATCTGGCCTCAGCTGAAGTCAGTGCAGTTACCCCCAATGTAAAACCTCCACAACAGAGTAGAGAATCTGGCCCAGATCATGAACCGTGAATATCTGAGGTCCTTTTTTATGGTATCACGGTCAAATTAGTAGTGGCTGCTTATGGTACAGTATATATGTGTTTTCAGTAACATATCTGAAAAGCCCTTATTGATTTCATACAGCATGGTTTCTTCTCAGTTGTAGTTCCTACTGAACCTCCACAACTCCCTGGAAAATGTCCTACATCTGACATACGCAGATCTTGGATTCCCTTCCATGGTCACTGTTACTACATTGAGTCCTCAGAGACGGAAAGCTGGCCCCAGTCTTCCATGGAATGTGTTCGATTAGGTGAGTGTCATCTTTAATTAGGATCTAACCGTTTTCTGCAGGCTCACCACCTATTTTGGGCACCAGCCCTACTATCTGCCCCCCAGCAGTTTGATCTTATCTTCAAAGTGAAAAACTGGGGCACTGTAGGGAAGTAGGCAGGTAGGAAAGAGGTTGGTGGGAAAAGTGGAATTAAAGGAAGCCCTTTTTCCCCTTTCAGAATGAAAAACTGGGAAACTTTACAGTAAAGGTGAGGGTAAAACAAAACAATATTTATCTCTCAAGCCCCCCTCCCCTCATCCCGTTAATCCTCTTACTGTCTGCCTTTTAGTTTTCCTCAGTTGATAAGCAGAGCCACCTAGTTAATTGGTTAATCATTCAGTCCTTAACCAATTATCTCCCTAATTTGCTCCATGTTTGGATTCTTACCAAATACCCAGAGTGGTGAGTCAGCCTAAGGCTACTCTCACTTGATCACCAGACCACTGAACCTGGCATAGGTTGAGGGTGAATAAAATTAGTTGCTATGTGATTACTGTTTGGTGGTGAGACATGGTGCACTGGCCGTTTGGGGTTTGAGGAGGGAACACATCTGGGCTGACAGTGTCCTGGTCCCTAGAAATAAAACCCACTACTCTGTACCTATATAGAGAGGAACCAGGATCAACAAGGATTAAGAGGCTTTGTTTACTTGTAAGGTGGCATTTGATATCCTGCCAATTAACCTAGCAATAGGAATTTAATCAACTGACTTTCCAAAGGAAGGAAGATGGGATTTCAAGATGCAGGTCTGCAAGGACTCTTGTCCAGGTACCTGGGAAAAAGCAGATGTATTTTGGACCCTCTTGGTTTCCTTTTACTTGTTTCAATTTAATGACTGTAAAAGGAGTTCCTGGTCTGTGCCAAAATGAGAGAGGTTCTTGATATTTTGTTCTGTTAAAGCCCTAATGAACTGAGCACTTCAAGAAGAGGAGGCTTGGTTGTTAGCCACAACCCAGAATTTTACGTGGCCTATGTGAAATGAGTTGGTGGTCTCAGTTTAATACTTCTTAGATGTTGGTACCTTAGTGTGGCAAATCCACCATAAAAGGAAAAGAACCTAATGCTGGTCTCTTGTAATAACTAGGCCTACAAATTTACCCTAATTGTGAGCTCAACTGTAAGAAGTGAGTAAAAGTTTATAAAATGTCACAACAACCTATGATGATAAATGCTAATAGGAAAAGGTACAAAAGGGAGACGGACTAAATTAGTCCAAACAAAAAGGCTTACTGATACAATTATAGGACTGTGTTGAGATGGTGCCTGGTAAATAAGAGACATTTGGGACTGAAAATCAATTAACCAAAACTGGCATGTTGGTTATTAGGCCTAATTGGTGGATAAAATAATAAGGGGATGGGCTATTCCACCCAATGCTCCCTTTTGTGGGCCTCAAAAAGAAAAGCTGACTACCAAGATGCTGGCTGACTGAAAGATGAGAGAATGGGAAGGAGCAAACTTTACCATCATGACTGCCACCCACACCATCTCCTGGGATCCTTGGAGCTATTGGGCCTCCATTGTACTTTTGACATCCTGAGAGAGACCTTCATCAGACCAGATCAGACAGAGACACCCAGATGACACTGGGTCACTGCTACCAGCTTTAGTGAAATCTCAGCCATGAACCGGGATGTGAGACTGTCTCCACCCCATGTGTTCTTGTCCTTCCCCACCTTATTTCTTTTTCTATCTCTCTCCATTTTCCTTCTGCTTAATAAGGATCTGGCTTAGCCAGCAAAGACTGCATATTTTGCAACATTGCTATAAGGGCAGCTAAATGCAATGCTCTGGGCAGCCCAATAGTGGTACAAGTTTGCCAGGTCTCAGAGTGGCTAATAAGACCATGTGCTATGCTTGTGTTTTTCCAGAAGTAAAGTTGCCTGTGAGAGTCAACAGATACATAAACAGTGTTTTCTGTTTTAGCTGTTCTTTTCTTCACCCATTTGTTTTGTCTTCTAGGAAACAGAATTAGACTTTAACAACAGCTACAACAGCCCTGTCCATTTCAACTAACTTTTTCTTTTTCCCCCCAAAAGGAGTTATTACCATTTTTAATACCATCTAAGAGACTGTCAGATGATGGGGCAGGGCAGTTCTTTTTAAAAACTCTCTCCACCTAAAGGGAAGGGGAACATGGGATACTGTTAAAATGGAAGACTTACTTAATACTTTACATTTCACATGCTTTAACCTTTCTCCTCCTTGTTTTCTGTATCTTTAATACAAGGTTAAAAATATTTTAATGATGTGTTTGCCAAGGTACTAAGGTGTCTGAGGACTCTGTATACTAAACCTGGCTTAACTCTGTTTATTGTTGGACAGTGACAGGATCATGTTAATACCTTTGATTCTTAGGCCCCACTTATTAATGTAGATGGAATACAACAGGATGTCAGTATTGAGGAAATTGGGATTATGGTGGTAATAAGATCATCCCCTTAACTGGGATATGATGATATTTCTTATTTCCCAAATCAGCTTCTCTCTTCTTTCTTTCTTTCTTTTTTTAATCCCCGTTGCAAGAGGGAATATATTTAAAAAAAAAAAAGCTGCATTTTTCTATTTGCATTGTCTCTGGCACGTTAAACAGCAGGGAAGGATTGGGGTTGATTGAAAAAATGGCGCATGCAAATACAAAACTAATATAAGATATGTATTGCCTAGAAATAACCAGCATAGCAGCAGGATGTTTTCCTCCAAAGAGCAAAATGCAAGGGCTGTTACTGATCTGTTTCTGGAGCTCTGATTGACTTCAGTGGCAAAAATTAATTACAGTCTATGGCTATTTTAAATGTATCAGGAGGGTTAAGAAAATGTCGTCATGATTGTTTCAAGGGGCAGATCGTTTTCTATGGTGAAACATGCTTAAATTATGTTTATTTATTAATTTATGTTTTGCAGGAGCCTCTTTGGTTTCCATAGAAAATAGGGCTGAAATGAATTTTCTCTTGCACCACTTGGATGCATTTGCAAGAGACTCAAGACAGTTTTGGATTGGAATGTACAAGAATGTGGATGGTAATTATTTAACTTTCAATAGTTATTTACAAATAAGTACTCAAACAGAAGATGGAAATCTGATGTCAAATGCTTAATATTTTTCAATTATAGTACATAAAAAGGAGAAATTATTCAGAAAGGTGACTGCACGTTTTATATCCCTGTCTCTCTCTCTTGTAAATAGAAAAAATTACACGCCTACAGTATTTCATCCAGTTTATTTCATTTCACACTTTTCTTTCATTCCCTTGATATTTAACCAAACTTAACAGCACCTCAGTTTTTGAAGAAACCTCAGTGTTAAGTATTTATTCAGCAAGAGGAAGTTCTGAAAAGTCTGCTAAAGTCTTTTAAAGAAATATATTTCTGTATTTATTGGTAAGGATTGTAATGCTGTTTTTCTCCTGTGAAGCCACAGCCTGTCATGGGGAGGGGATATGAGGAGGGTTTCCGTAGCAGCTACTATTCTTGCTGGTATTTCGTTTGAGCTAGATGCAATACCTCCAGAAGCCTTGGAGAGCATATATAACAGCAGCCTTTGGTATACCATTAATACCACTGCAGTGTGAGGTGAGCATTCTGCTCCTTGCTGGCTGGTTGATCCTAGATGGTGCAGAAAATAGACAGGAACATGCCACCTTACCGATTTACGCCTTTTGGGCCCACTGGATGTTTTCAGCACAGTTGCTGGTACTAGACTTTCCTAGTCCTAGGCACTGGAACTACAGCTCCTATGAGGCACTGCAACAGCATTCCTGAATCGAACTGTTCAGTTTTCAGTCACAAGTTTTGGCAAAAAGATTAGTTTTCAGTGAAATTATTTTGGTTTTGAATTTGCTGAAAACTTTAAAATTTCCATGAATGAAAACAATTTGATTTTCATTTTCCATCTAGCTCCAAGTCTAGGCACTGGGATTCCCTTCATCCTTGAGACACAGGAAGTAGCAGCTATTCCTGCTAGCTGCGCCTGAGTAAGGGAAGAGCAGAGAACAATAGGTGTATTTTTTAAGTCATCCCGATACAATCAGGCAGAATTAATTAACTGAGCCAGACCTTGCAAGGGAGCTGATTTCTAGCCTTGGCTCTGATGCAGAGCCAAAACCACAGGGGCAAGAGGGGGTGCAGCTCAGCAGCCCCACCTTAAAAATTGTTCCAGCACCACTGTACTGGGATATTTTTAAGTCCTGATTTGCTGCTTACATCACTATCACGTCATGTGGAACAGCGCACTGCGTTTGACATTCTGCGTGCCGTCTGTTGCGATTTTTTTTTCCACTGTAAGTTGAGGGGTACATTTGACAAAATGTAAGCTCCTAAAAAAGCAAAGTTAGATGTCCATTCATTTCAGCCTTCTTGGACAGACACATTTGGATTTATTCAAAAGAAGGACCGTGATGTTTGTGCTTTCTGTTGTGAAAGTGTTGTTTGTCGCACATCAAGTGTTCAATGACATTTTGAAACGAAGTACTAGAAAACTTTTCTTGACGAAGCAGACAAGAGTGAATCGATCAAAAAGACAGTAGCAGGATATGCAAAGCAGTGCAGTGTTTTTAAATGCTTAAGTGTAAGTAAAAATCAAGCCACAGAAGGAAGTTACAAGATTGCACAGTGCATTGCAAAAAACGGAAAGCCGTTTACAGATGGGGAATATATAAAAAGCTTTTCTTAGCAGTTCAGATTTGCCAAATAAAGATGCGTATCTAGAATAAAAGAGCTGCCTGTCTCTGTCAGAACAGTTGAGAGACGTGTCAGCGAAATGGCAGAAAACTAACGAAAAGCAGACGACTGCATTAAAAGACACAGCAGTGTTTAGCGTTGCAGTTGATGAGAGTGTATATATAAACTATGCTCCATGTTTGGCAGTTGTAGCAAGATATTGTGCTTCTGATGAAATCCAAGAGGAACTTTGTTGCCTAAAACTCCTGCATGGCACAACAAAGATGGAAGATATAGTGGAAACTTTCGTAAACCATTTTGAAGAACAAGGAGTTGACATCAGAAAAATATTTTGTGTGACAACGAGGGTGTGCCTGCCATGGTCAGAAAACAGAAGGGATTTGTAAAGTTACTTGAAGATCAAGTTGGCCACCCGACAGTCAAATTTCACTGTATCATCCATCAAGAAAACCTGTGTGCTAAAATTTCTAATTCAGAGCTTAATAATGTGATGCATACAGTGGTGCAAATTGTGAATGTCCTTGGTGCTCTATCTGCTTTGACTCTGACAGTTTCAAGCACTGCTAGAAGAGATGGATAGTGCTTATAATGACATTCCACTTCAAAGCAACATTCGGTGGCTAAGTCGTGGCAAGGTTTTGGTGCGCTTTGTAAACTGTTTTGATGCAATCAAGGCCTTTTTGTCGGAAAAAGGACAAAGCTACCCCAAACTGGATGATGACAAATGGCTGTGTAAGCTCATGTTTCTAACTGACATCACCACTCACCTAAACGAACTCAACTTCTGTCTGCAGGGTGCAGGGCAAATGGTTCTGGATCTTTATGAAACCTGGAAGGCATTCGTTGTAAAACTAGCAGTTTTTTCTCAGGATATTCAAACTTTGACTTTCCGATACTTCCAACACATAAAAGAGCTATCGACACGTTGCACTGTTAGTGTCGATGAGATTGGAATGTACATGCAAGAACTGGAATCAGAATTTTCTGACAGATTTCAAGATTTCCAGCAATCTGGCCCAATGCTTTCTTTTCTAATTAAACCTGAAAAGTTCAACGAAAGCAACTTGGATTTGTCTGTATTTCAGTGGATGGATGTTGAAGATTTCAAAATGCAGCTCATTCAGTTAAGAAGCTCAGAATTGTGGGCATCAAAGTTTGGAGATCTGCGGAGTGCATTTAAAGCTACCGAGCGAGATCATGGGGCCTCTATTCTGACCTGCTGGACGTCCCTGCCAGTGAAATGTAACTGTTTGAAAAAAAATTGCATTTGCAATGCTTTCAGCATTTGGATCCACATACCTGTGCAAACAGGTATTTTCACACATGAAATCTGTCCTCTGTCCCTCTCAGAGCCGATTAACAACTGATCACTCAGAAGCCAGTGTGCAGCTTAAAGTATCCAAATACGTGCCAGACATGGGAAAACTCATCAAGGAAAAGCAGGGACAAAGATCACACTAAACTGATAAGATCTGAATTTTAATTTAATTTTAAATGAAGCTTCTTAAACATTTTAAAAAACTTATTTACTTTACATACAACAATAGTTTAGTTATACAACATAGACTTAGAGACCTTCTAAAAACGTTAAAATGTATTACTGGCATGCAAAACCTTAAATTACAGAGACTAAATGAAGACTCGGGACATCACTTCTGAAAGATTGCCGACCCCTGCTCTAGGACAATGCAGCTAACAATGTCCAGGTGAAAACTTACAGACATAAGACATTCTCAGTTGTGTCTGCCTGGAAGGAGAGAGAAAACTGAGTCCTATAGAATGTTAATGTATTGATTTAATAAATTAATGAATTCAGTGCTCAGATTACAACAGTGACAGGTGCCATAGAAATCATGTGATATTGTTTTAATCTCTAGAAATGGGTGGTCCTTAACCTGTCATTTGTTACTCTGTATTTTTCATTTTAACTTTAGGAGAATGGACATGGGCAGACAACAGTGCAGTAGAGTTTGTAAACTGGAAAAAAAGAGAGCCTACGGATGGTTATCATGAACATTGTGTTGACATGGATGCCTCAGATGGGGGCTGGAGAAGCTATTACTGCTCTGCTGACAAAAGATTTATTTGTAAAATACCAAAGAGTAAGTGATATGTTCATTACAGTGGGTTATTAACAATGACTAATATTTATGCTACAAAATCCTTTGTATTGCATATTCTGTATGGGTCTATGTTTGTGGTAGATATTCTGATCCTACTCCCATTGAAATCAGAGGTGAAACTCCCATTTAAGGGCAATTGCTAATAGAGAAGGGGCCCGGGACTCCTGAGTTCCACTCCAATCCCCCTTATCCTTAGTGCCTTAGAAGAGCAGGCGCTAACCAAACCAGGCTCTGTTGGTAGGGAGGTGGAGAGAGTACAACCAGAAGGGTTTAGGGAGGAGGAGGAGCCAAAACAGAGGAGTTGCAGATGGGATGTGAGGGGAAGAACTTGAGAAGAAGTTAACTGGGGGTGAGAGGACCCAGAATAACAGAGCTACTGCTGAGAGGGAGGAAGGAGATACCGTTGAGAAGCAGCAGTGGAAGGATACTAAGATGTATGTAACTGCGAGGCAAGTAGATGGGAGGATGTGCCTAGGACCCAGTGAAAGGAAGAGGGGAATTGTGACCTAGTTTGTTTTTCTGTTGCCCCCTTGGTCTTGGCGTCCTAGACTTAAAAATGAAAATATGGATTTTCAGTTTTCCCCATACTTCAGTGTGTGAAAAATCTTCCGCTTCTCAAAATGTCATGAAGGCTTGACATTCTGAAGGTGTGAAATCATCCCAAATCAACTGGCAACATTTTTTTCATGCAAAACAAACAAAAATATTTTTTTTTCCTGGATCTAATTTTTAACTGGAATGTTTTGCTTGATTTGGGTAGATGGTTCATTTGGATTAAATTAAAGGTGTTATCAGATATTTTGCATCTCCATTATTTTCCTTTATTTTAAAATGCAGTGTACCCAACATAGTAATTCTTCATACAGGATTTATTTACTCTGTGTGACTGTACAATTTGGTGTAAAATGGAGACTTAGACTATGAATATCTTTTTTTTTTTATTTGAAAGTTACTGAAGTTGAACCATCTGAGAAGCCATCAGACAATAAAGGTAGGACTGCTTTCTTATAAGCAAATTAAAGAGAGACCCAAATCAGGTTATAAATATAAGAACATAAGAACAGCCATACTGGGTCAGGCCAGGTCCAATATCCTAGCCCAATATCCCATCTTCTGGCAGTGACCACTGCCAGGTGCCCCAGAGGAAATGAACAACAGGTAATCCGTTGCCTGTCACTCATTCCCAGCTTCTGGCAAACAGAGGCTAGGATACCATCCCTGCCTATCTTGGCTAATAGCCATTGATGGACCTATCCTCCATGAATTTATCTAGTTCTTTTTCAAATATTAGTTTTATTTTCTGACAAAATGACTGTTTGATACCCAGCTCTGTGGATGTTTATTTGAAATGTATTATTGTGATTATTACATCTCCAACCTGACTAAAAAGCAGAACTCTCCCCTCAAACTCAATTTCATTTTGAATTAAGGTATTTAATTGTGTTTTGACTGGACCTCTGTATGATCTATTTTGTGACTAGCACTATAGAAGTTATCTGTAAACTGTAATGATGTACAGCCATAAAACTCTGCCTTCAAAAATAAGGTCATTGGGCCTGATTTTCTGCTGATTCTCCACAATTTACATTGACTTGGAGTTATGGGTGCTCAGAACTATTGGAAATCAGACCCATTGCCAGACCCTAATATATATTGTCATAATCCTTAGGATCCTGAGTAATTGCTTCACATTCATTTACAGCACTGAAGACAGATGAAGCTGTTCCTGCACACCGCTTAAGTGGGATGGCCGTTATTCTGGTCCTTCTCATTCTAGTAGGAGCTGGCCTTGCAGCCTATTTTTTCTACAAAAAGAAAAGACACAACCAGCTACCAACAGATGTCAGCTTTGACAACACTCTGTACTGCAATAGAGATGCTGTTCCTGCAGCTAGTGACTCAAAGTATCTTGTGGCCAACATTGAGCAGAATGAACAAGCTATGCTTTAATTCACAAAATAAAAATGATTTTGATAAAAATTAATGCATCTGGACTACATGAACCCTTAAGACAAAGCTGTTTTATCCTGTTAAAATTGTAGTGCATTTTGCAGAGACTGCATTTGTGTGTTACGTACATTCCTTCCATAGTCTTGCGAGGTTCTGGATCTACTTGTAGAAGAATAGTTCTGTGGGAGGCTATTTAATAAAAGAACCAAATATGACCTCAAGCCATGTGAAAAACATTCAAAACTATTCTACTGTCCCTACATGGCACCTGAATCCCTATCAACCATAAAAAGAGCCAAGCTCGTCATGCTGATTATGAGAATAATCATTACAAACTCTTCAAATCACTCAGAAAAGCAACTGTCTAATTCTATTGGAATCCTGCAAATCTCACTCCAGAGTTGCAGCATTCAATGCTGGTGCCATTGTATTTCACTTCAGCGTATAAAAAGAGACATTTTTTGTTGTATAACTTCAGTTCAGATGACTTCACAACATCTACTCAACATGTTCTCTTATCGGGCTTGATCCACTGAAGTCAATGGGATTCTTTCGACTGACTTCCCAGAGCACTAGATCAGGCCATAGGTGCCGACTCCGTGGGTACTCCAGGGCTGGAGCACCCACGGGGAAAATTGGTGGATGCTCTGCACCCACTGGCAGCTCCCCGCCGTGCCCCCACACCCCAACTCACCTCTGCCTCCGCTCCGCCTCTGCCCCTAAGCATGCTGCATCCCGCTTCTCCTCTCTCCCAGCGCTTGCTGCCGGGAAACCGCTGTTTTGCATGGGAAGCACTGGGAGGGAGGGGGAGGAGCGGGAACATGGTGCGCTCAGGGGAGGAGGCAGGGAAGATGCGGGGCTGAGGTGGGGAATTGGGGCAAGGGTTCAATGGAGGCAAGGAGGGGGTGGAGTTGGCACTTTGGGGAAGGGGTTGGAATGGGGGCGGGCAGGGGTGGGAGGAGGCAGGGCAGGGGTGGAGTCAGGGCAGTGTCAGGAGCGGGAGGGGGGGCTCAAGCCCTCACCGGCACAAGGAAAAGTTGGCGCCTATGGATCAGGCCCGTGCTTGCTGTTCTTTTAGTTCTGCATTTTATTTTTTGTAATATGTAAAGACTAAAATGCTTCATAGGTCTTAGCGTCAAGAAATGTCATATAATCTAATGTTTATTCCTTTTGTGAAATTTCAATCATGTTTGAATTAAAATGTATCCCTCTGGAGATGAATGGCTGAAAGCAAAGTGTACATTGCTTTCCTTTTTGCTGTACTTTTGTAAAATAAGCATTAAAAGATAGTTTGTAAAGGTTTTGCATTTTTATTATGCCTTGTAAATAGGAACATTTTTATGTAGTTCACATTTTTTAAAAACAATATAGATATTTATCAGTTTGGCCGGCAGCCACGTAGTACCTTATGCTGTATTTTTTAAAACATTTGTTTAGTGCTGCAAGTTTACATAACATTTTACAGAACATAAGGTGGACATGTTCAGCGTATAGGCCTTGAAATGTAAACACTTGCTCACCTGCTTAACTTTCCATATGTCCCAATATTGAAGATGCTGTTGACTGGAAGCCAGACAAATTCAAACTGGAAGTAAGGTGTATATTTTAAACAGTGAGTGTCAATGGGAAAAATTAAAGTCTCATGAATGCAGTAACACTTATTAAGAACATGTATTCTCTGATGAAGATTTTCAAAATAAAGGTAAGCCTGGCAGAAAAAAATAAGATTCATATTATGGTATCAGATATACATGTGTAATTGGGAAAAGCAGAATAAGTTGAGGCGTAGAAAGGGCAGATGGGATGGTTCCATGCTGGGCAATCACTGTGGTGAAATTCTGGCTCAGTAGAAAAGGTGCAGGAATCCCTTTCTGTAGGTGCTGCGTGATAGAGGTTGTGTAGCCAGGAAAAAAAGGCTATAATTTATGTAAATGTGGGCTTGATCTGAAACCACTGCAAACACTCCCTGATTTCATAAATATGGAACCTCAGCTGAGTTAACCACATTCTATATATGAACTGGCATAAACTACATCCACAGGACTGTGTCTTTATCCTTGGTAGAGAAGGAAACACAATGAAGCTACCCTCAGACATGCTGGTGGCATAGACCAGTGTTTCTCAATCTTTTTGATACCGGGGATTGACTTGCTGCCTTCCTAAACTGTGTCAAGGAGATCTCAGGGCTTGGTGCCAGTCCACAGACCGGTCATTGAGAAACACTGGCATAGACCACATGCCAAGGTGGCCATTACTAGAGGGCAGTGTGATGCGTTGGCTGCAAAGAATGCAATATCAAATGTTCCTCATCCTTTCCAGTGTCTCGCCTGGAATTCCACGCTGAGGATTTGCTGAGGCCCATCAGCTTGCTGCAGGTACTCTAGGCTTGCTTGAGAAGTCCATAATAATATTTGCACTGAATTAGCCCCTTCTATGTGCGGATATCAGTGCATTTTTACAGACATTAACTAGGCTTCCCAACACCCCTTTGAAGCAAGTATCATTACAAGTGGCTAAAATATAACCTGTCGTTTGCAGAATGTCACATATAAGGGACAGAGCTGGGAACTGATAACATGAGCCCTAGCTTTGCTGTGTCCTAATATGCTGCTTTGTGCTGGTGGAGATATACAAAGCTTTCCTACTTGCTGGGGATTCCAATAGAATGTGGCCTGAGACCACACGTTCGTTTTGCAACTGTCAGTCAAACCCATCTTTCTATATTCAGTTTGTTTCTACATTTTCTTTCAATTTTCTGTTTTTCATCCTGCAGATGTTAAGAGTCCAGAGAAAGGAACGGGAAGTTTAAATCCTGTCAATTTATAGCCTTCCTCTTTTTAAGTCTCAGCTTTTGCAGGAGCTGCCACTTATTTCTATTAATCATACAGAGAATCACCTAATATTTTTATTAGGGCTGTAAAGCGATTAAAAAAACAATTGTGATTAATTGCACTGTTAAACAATAATAGAATACCGTTTATTTAAATACTTTTGGATGTTTTCTACATTTTCAAATATATTGATTTCAATTACAACACAGAATACAGTGTACAGTGTTCACTTTATTTATTTTTGAATACAAGTATTTGCTCTGTAAAAAAACAAAAGAAATAGTATATTTAAATTCACCTAATACAAATACTGTAGTGCAATATCTTTATCATGAAAGTTGAACTTACAAATGTCGAACTATGTAGAAAAAAAATTGCATTGAAAAATAAAACAATGTAAAACTTTAGCGCCTACAAGTCCACTCAGTCCTACTTCAGCCAGTCACTCAGACAAACAAGTTTGGTTACATTTGCAGGAAATAATGCTGCCACTTCTTCTTTACGTCACCTGAAAGTGAGAGTAGGCGTTCGCATGGGACTATTGGAACTGGCATCGCGACATATTTATGTGCCAGATGTGCTAAAGATTCATATGTCCCTTCATGCTTCAATCACCATTCCAGGGGATATGAATCCATGTTGATGATGGGTTCTGCTTGATAACAATCCAAAGCAGAGCGGACCGATGCATGTTCATTTTCATCATCTGAGTCAGATGCCACCAGCAGAAGGTTGATTTTCTTTTTTGATGGTTCGGGTTCTGTAGTTTCTGCATCAGAGTGTTGCTCTTTTAAGACTTCTAAAAGCATGCTCCACACCTCGTCCCTCTCAGATTTTGGATGGCACTTCTAATTCTTAAATCTTTGGTCGAGTGCTGTAGCTATTTTTAGAAATCTCACATTGGTACCTTCTTTGCATTTTGTCAAATCTATAGTGACAGTGTTCGTAAATCAAACATGTGCTAGGTCATCATCCGAAACTGTTATAACATGAAATATATGGCAGAATGTGGGTAAAACAGAGCAGGGGACATACAGTTCTCCCCCAAGGAGTTCACTCACAAATTTAATTAACACTATTTTTTTAATGAACATCATCAGCATGGAAGCATGTCCTCCAAAATGGTGGCTGAAGTATGAAGGGGCATACGACTGTTTAGCATATCTGGCACATAAATACCTTGCAACACTGGTTACAAAAGTGTCATGCGAATGCCTGTTCTCACTTTCAGGTGACATTGTAAACAAGAAGCAGGCAGCAGTATCTCCCGTAAATGTAAACAAACTTGTTAGTCTAAGCAATTGGCTGAACAAGAAGTAGGACTGAGTGGGCTCTAAAGTTTTACGTTGTTTTGTTTTTGAGTTCAGTTATGTAACAAAAAAAATCTACATTTGTAAGTTGTGCTTTTACAATAGAGATTGCACTACAGTACTTGTATGAGGTGCATTGAATTGAAAAATACTATTACTTTTGTTTAGCATTTTTACAGTGCAAATATTTGTAATAAAAATAAAATAAAGTGAGCACTGTACACTTTGTATTCTGTGTTGTAATAGAAATCAATATATTTGAAAATGTAGAAAAACATAGAATAATATTTAATAAATTTCAATTGGTATTCTATTGTTTAACAGCACAATTAATCACGATTAATTTTTTTATCACGATTAATTTTTTTGAGTTAATCGCGTGAGTTAACTGAGATTAATCGACAGCCCTAATTTTTATCCATGTTATCCTACCTCCCCAGATCATCAGAATTAATATTACCAGCTACTTTCTCAAAAAAAAAAAAAAAAGCATCTAATCTTTTCTGAATAAGTTAGTCTTCCATTGCCCTTTGTACAATTTTATCTGCCACTCCCCAGTTATCTTCTGTCATTACAAATAATTGCTCAGAACAGTGAGTCCACAGCTTTTCTTTCCCTAAAGGCAGGTTACCATTTTTAATTCTGTGATAGATTGCAGAGGCATGAGCACTAGCAAACTGAGAATTTACTGCCAGCTTAGCAATACAGCAGGAGCAATGGGCTGGGAGTATGAAGCAGTGAAAAGCAGAGGAAAGGCAGGAGAGTCTCTAATCAAATAACTCCCTGGTAATTTGAGAGAGAGTACAAGCATGTGGGACAGCAAAGCTCCACATTCTACCTGTCCATCCATCTACATATAAGGTTATACTACAGCCTTTAAGGAGCGCCTAGTCCTTAAAGGCTGTAGTATAACCTGAGCAGGCTCTTTTCTCTAGAAAATGTAAAATCCTTTTGTTGCGTTTATTACAACCCGTGAACTCCCACACTTCAAAATAAAGATCTGATGGAAAAGCTCTTGTGGTGAAGGAGGTTTTGTGTGTGTGTGTGTGTGTGTGTGTGTGTGTGTGGCTATTGTTTCAGAAGCTACATGTGGTGTTAGAATTTGGGGTAGCGATGGAGTATTCCCTGGGGTATCAGTTGAGCAGATCATAAATTATTTTAATCTGATGTATAAACATATTCAAAACACCCCTGATCTTCACAATTTCAAAAAGGTACAGCCATCTCAACTTCCAACGGCTTTTTCCTCATCATGGGCTAAGGGCCGCAGTCCAACGCCCATTGAAATCAATGGAAATACTCCCACTGACTTCATTAGATATTGGATTGGTCCCTAAAAGCATTGCTGCTCCAGGGTGAATCTGTTAGATGTTACATTCAGAACCCTCCCACCATTAGCTCTGCATGTCTCCCTGCAATAAAGTCTGTCTTGTCAAAGTACACCACCTACAATAGGGGAAGTAGTGTAGCCAAGTGGATAATGCACTAAACTGGAACTCAGAAGGCCAAGGTTCTATTCCTGGCTCTGATGCTGGCCTCTTAGGTGACCTTAAGCAAATCTCTATGCCTCAGTTTCTTCATCTGTAAAATAGTGATAGTGACCTCTTATGTAAAGTGCTGTGAGATTCACCTATGAAAATTGTTATAAAAGAGCTACGTATTATTAATAGTAGGTATCTATTCTTATTGGGATTAATCATAAGGTCATGTAAGTCAATGGGAGGACTTGTCTAAACAGTGAGTTAGTGTACAGTAAGCTGGGGTGCAAATCTACAACGCACTAGTGTGTCATGCATTAACTGTTCATATGGACCTTACTATCCTGCATGCATTAAAAGTTTCCCAATGCGCATTGACCTACTCCCAGAGTAGCTCAAAGCACACTATATCACTTTTAATGCATGACAGCAGGATCCACATGGGCAGTTAGTGAGCGGCATACTAGTGCGCTGTAGATTTATACCCCTGCTTGCTGCCCACAGCCTCCCCACGTAGCCGAGCCCTCATTTTGCCTGAATAAGGACTTATGTTAAAAATTAGTAACAATTGTCACGGTGTGTGGGGGAGACCAGGCCTTGCACCCCCGGCTTCCTGCGATTCACCATGACTCTCAGCCAGCCAGTTGAACAGAAGGTTTATTTAGACAACAGGAACACAGTCCAAAACAGGTCTTGCTGGTACCGACAACAGCCCCGTCCCCCTTTAGTTAGGTCCATCTGGGGGCCCCAGGGAGGCCACAGCCCCGTCGGGAAGCCCAAGCCCCTTCGGGTCACCACTCTCCATCTTCCAGCCAGCTCCAAACCTGAACACTCCCTTCAGCCCCCTCCTTTCTGGCCTTTTCCCGGCTCTTCCCCCAGCCTTTGTGTCCTTTGTCCAGTTTCCCGGGCAGAGGTGTCACCTGGCCTCCAACCCCCCCTCCTGGGTTCTCATGTTACATGCTCAGGTATGCTCCCTTCCCCAATGCAGGCAGCCCCAGTAAAACTCCCCTGCAACCTTCCCAGGTTAATAC
Source organism: Trachemys scripta elegans (assembly GCF_013100865.1). Lineage (NCBI taxonomy): Eukaryota > Metazoa > Chordata > Testudines > Emydidae > Trachemys > Trachemys scripta. Next base: position 38,567,299 of record NC_048299.1, on the reverse strand, counting down.
TCCCCACTCAGCATTCAAATAACACATCAAGAACATTCCCACTTCGTCACAATAACCTCAAGATTTGGGCTTCAAAACACATTTTTAAAAAATCTTATAACCCATGTCTAAGTGAGAGTGACTAATGCGGGGGTTCATCAAATGAGATTTTTGTCTTCTTTTGTTAGTTATTGATATATGTTATTGTCCCCTATGATTCTTGGAAGAAGTCTTCATATAAAATAAAACTGTAAGCATCAGTTAATGATGAGGAGAATAATTTCAATCATTTCTAGAAAAATATCTGCCAGAACTCCAGTTGGGGCTTATGGTATTGTTGTTTTATTAATTTTTAACAATGTCCAATAAATTCTTGCATAATGAGCTTTGCACTGTTGGGTCTAGGGAAACCCTTAAATGTGAGAGCTTCTTACAGAGGGTTCTGTAAAACTCAGCAAAGGTTTGAGTTATCTGGGTGATACTGATCAGGCTTCTTACCAGGGCTGGGTGAAATGTTTCAACTGAAACTTTTTTTTGAGAAAAAAGCAGATTCGGTGACCAAGATACTTTGCAAATTCATGTTGGTTTCAACTAATTGTTTTTGCCAAAAACCCCTTAAAATCAGAAAAAAATAAACATTTTCTTTAATATTTCCAAAACAAATGTGTTTAAATTTTTGAGCCAAAAGGGCTTTTCATTTAGAAATTTGCTTTAATTTTTATTAAAAAACAAAACAAAACATTTCATTTCCATTCAAACAAAAAGTTTTGTTCCAATCTAAAATTATTTTGATTGAGAATTTTGAAAAATGTTGTTCTCCATTGGTGCAAAATGAATTTTTCTTTCAATTTTTGCAGAATTGCTAAAAAAAAAAAAAAAGAAAAAAAAAAGAAAAGAAAAAAAAATCTGTTATTCACTCAGCTCTGATTCTTACTTATTTTTGTTTTTGTTCTTATTCTATCAACATATTTGGTCCTCAGTTGAAAAGTTCAAATTATATTCTTTTCCCTTGCCTAATGTTTATTGTTGCTATCTTTGAGTTTCCATAGAGTTATATTATTCAGCAATTTATTCAGTTCCTCTTTTTAAAGTTCTGGAGCTTCTTAAGGATCTTTCCTTCCTTCTAAGATTTAAGCTGAGCTGTTAGCTGATGTCTACTTTTTGCATGTAGGTCTCTCTGTTTCATAATTAAAGCAGAGATTTCTGAGTTTTTTTGCTGGTATAGGTTCACTTTAGACTCTAATCTCTGAGCACTTTCCAAACAAATGCCTGCTATTTGTGATGGGTGTTTTAGCTCATACACCTTTATTTCGCGTTACAGCATTTCTCACCCTAAACACAAAGTGACTTTCTTTCACAAAAGTTTTCTGGTGGTCGAGCAGCTTATTAACATTGGCATGTGGAGTTAACGCAGCTCATAAATGCTATAAACATACAATACATGGAGTGGCAATGAATAGGTGCTGTAAAATGCCTCCTGAGACTACAGGCTGATGTAAAAGTTCTTCACCACCACTTTTCCCAGGCCTCTGCATTGTAAATATGTTGATTGTAGCAAGAGTACCTACACTACTGCAGCTCACTTCTTCCCAGAGCCTACAAGTAGACTGAGGCTGCTCTAACCGAGGATCTTGCAGAGCTATGCACCTAGAATAGAGGGGGTGAGGTCCTTATTCCTGCTCCAGCCCTTGGATGCCAGGTAAAAGGGCTGATGTGCTGTAAAGGGGCCCAAATGCCCTGGTTCTAGAAGGGAAGGATTCACCTGGTGCAGACACTTCAGAAAACAGCTGACCTGTGAGGACCCCCGCCCCTGCAAGCTCTGGTGTAGGGGACTTGTCAGGGGATTACCTGGGGTGCAATTTATGTGTGAGATGCGAGGTCACAGTATGCAGCACTATGGAGATTCTGGGCAGGGCTGTGGTTCATGGTGCAGCCCTGCAACTCTGCTATAATTTAGATGTGCCCCTAGGGTGACCAGATATCCCGATTTTATAGGGACAGTCTGGATTTTTGGGTCTTTTTCTTATATAGGCTCCTATTACCCCCTACCCCCGTCCTGACTTTTCACACTTGCTGTCTGGTCACCCTATGTGCCCTTCACAGCTTTTAAAGTTACACCAGCAGCCCTGGAGAGGCCCAGGACTGGGATTATAAAAAAGGTTAAAGCCACTTTAGGGGCCCCATTCTCCCTGGACTGTGTGTTCTGTGCTGTGCCTCCTAGAGGCACAATGCACAATCCCACCCAAGGAATGTTACCTTTGCTACACCCCTTCCTCTGCTGCCTCATGCAAAAGAACAAAGTAACTGCCAATTAGGCCAATATTCGTGATGAGCCATTCACAAACAATCTCGTGCCCATGTGTGTTTGGAAAAAGGATTCATGGAACAATTTTGACTGATGAACAAATTGTAAAAAAAAAAAAAATGTGATTTGTTTGTGCATAATTTATTACTAGGAAAAAATGGCTCAATCTAATAAATGTTTGCAAAAATCATTTCAGTTAGCTGTATTGCTGCCTTACTATGGCTTCAGTCTCATCTATTAAAAGACCCCTGTACTCATTTTTAAAATGTTTTGAACTTTCTCAGTCTTTGGAAAGTTTGAATTTGGATCTGATTCTGGAGCTGAACTTTACAGCCCAAATACAGTTTCTCTGAAACATGGGAACATACAGACTACATCCCAACCTTACCAGGTAGCTCTAAATAGGTATTTATGGGTATGAACTATTGCACGAGGGAAGAGATATCCTAACTTCTAATTCTTGAAAAAGGAACACCACATATATGTATCACAGGAATTTTGAAGGTTTTCTGTGTCTGGGTATCATGATTCTCAATATTAGAAGGACTTTTAAAGCTGATCATTGAAGGAAAGGGACAAGTTGTGCTTTAACTGCTGGTGCAGCTTTCGCTCTCTAGAGAGCGGAAGACTTGGCAACCCAACACCTGACCTATTTGTCACACAAACATGTCCCCAGAAAATCTGCACTGAACTGACACCACTTCGTTTATCGCTTGCATTTCTGTGGAAGAAGACTTTAGCCTCAGTAGAAAGCGATTCACTTACAAAATCAAAGTTTGCTCTGTGAATTCCTGGTGTTTCAAAATGCCACATGTGACAGGATAGTTCCTTATTTAGAAACTTCCCCTGATCCATCTGCTTTCAGAACTAAGGAGGCCCTACTGTGCAGCTCATTTCATATGAATCTTTTAGTTTGTGATGGGAACTATGGACACATCAGAAGAAAGCGATTAAATATGTGCAATGACTCTCTCACTACTCCTGTTTTTTCTCTCTCTCATCCATGAAACTATTCAGCAGCTGGGTAAGTCCAAGTCCAAGGCCTAGGTCTGTTGTAAATAAGGCTATGAAAGTGCTTCTCTTCTCATGCTTTTCCTGGGTCACTTTAACCCCATTTGATGCAGTCTGCTTATTCTTTATATTTTATTTCTGAAATTATTAATTTGAATGGCTTATAGAAATGGAATAGGGATGCAGCTCTGTGTAGCTGAGATGTGAAAAACAGCATCTTGTCTGCTTAACCTTAAATGCTCGCAAATGTTTCCTAGGGAGAGACAAGTTCTGACTGAAGTCACCTCTCATTAACACACGTGTAATTCCTTTCGCTTCAGTGGAGTTACTTCTGATTGGAACTAGGATGCATAAGAGGAGAATCAAAGACTCAAAATTGGATTTACAATAAAGGAAATGTGTTTGGAACATTATACAGTGTTGCCATGCCTGGAGCAGAGGACATTGTCCCCTCAGGTTATGAACAGAGCTCTGTGTCCACACAATGCCAGCTGGTTCTACTCTGTGGAGCAGGGTAGCGACGGTATTTGACACAATGAGTTTTGACTGTATAAGGAATGTAGGTTTCAGCCTGAAAGATTTGACTAGAAATTGATATTTCTGAAAAATGAAAGTGGAAAGGTTCAGTATGGAGAATTAGAAATACTCTGTAGGAACCTTTCCAAAAAAATAACTGAAATAGGCAATTGGTTGATTTTGAGATTATTAAAAAAGTAAAATCAGACCAGGATAGCACAGTAAATGACAGAGAGGAGGTTAGATATTATATAAATAAATGATTGCCAGTAATGCAACAAATTGCACAGCATTATTATTATTATTTTTGTTTTTTACAATAATGACACCAGTGAATGGACAATCAGTGCAATGAAATTTGGCCTTAGGATTTATCAAACTTTAAAATCTGAGTCTCTAAAATGGAGTTGTTGATTTTTATGATATATCATATTTAAAATATATAAATTACCAATGGTGTGTTTCAGGCTGTACAAATGTATAAGACATTACCACAGACGTTAGTCTAGTTCTGGGGTTGGCAACGTTTGGCATGCGGCTCGCCAGGGTAAGCACCCTGGCTGGCCAGGCCAGTTTATTTACATGCTGACGCGGCAGGTTCGGCCGATCGCGGCCCCCACTGGCCGCGGTTCGCCGTCCCGGGCCAATGGGGGCGGCAAGAAGCGGTGCGGGCGAGCGATGTGCTTGCTTCTCTCTGCATGCATGAGTCACACCTGATTTCTCCTCCGTTATCAGTACTTCAGAAGAAATTACTTTTTTCTGCTTAGGTTTAACAGAACCTATAGTTAAGTGGTAAAAATCATGCTTCCTTCACTAGGAAAAAATCTACTCTTCTGCTTACAAACCCCTCTTGCCAAAAAAATGTGTTTTCTCATGTTGTTTTACAGATAGTGGAATATTTTTAATATATAATGAAGACCACAAGCGCTGTGTACAAGCTCACAGTTCTAGCTCAGTCAGAACTGCCATTTGCAACCAGGACAATGAGTCACAAAAATTCAGGTGGGTCTCTGATCACCAGCTTTTGAGTGTGGCATTGAAGCTATGTTTGGGAGTGCCTTCAAAGAAAGACCAGGTTGCAATCACTCTGAATCCTTGCAACAAGACAAGTGAACTTCAACAGTGGGGGTGCAGAAATGAAACCCTGTTTTCACTTGAAGGAGAAGATTTATTTTTTCATTCTGGCAACCGAGAAGAAGAAAATATCATACTATCCAAGGGAGCAAGTGTAAAGAGCAAATGGAAGATCTATGGAACCACAGATGATTTGTGCTTCTGGGGCTATGAAGGTAAAGATCTGAAAATTAATCCTTTTATTATTTTGCTAATTTCTTTGTGCATTTATTAGAGCATATGGACTCTTATGCATTTGACCCCACAATCCTTGACTCAGTTTTGAATATGGATATATTGCAGAACTGGGCCGTGAGTGAACTGACCTTCCAAGTTGGATGGCTAACTTGAGAAAGGTAATTCTATTAGCTAAGTGTTAATAATGACACAAGGACAACTATGTGATTACACTGTAGACGCAACACGTAGGGAATGATGACTGCTACAACATGTAGATGAAATTGGACCTTGATCCAGCAAAACACTTAAGCATGTGATTTGCTACATTGGTGTCTTAATGATTGTACCTGCCTTCTTTGACAAAGAAATGTGAAATTACACTGTGTGTAAATATTGTGTATATCATCATCATCTTGTTAGTTTATTCAGCTACTCTGCATGAAAAATTACATTCTGCTCACTGGCTTATGTTCACTGCTCCCATCAAGTTTGGTGGCCTCAAAGAAATTTTTCTCCCATTCTCTCACTGATTATGAATCTGGATGGAGAGAATACACTGAAAGATTAATTTATATTTTAAACCAGTTCATATATGGAACAGAAATCCATCTTAAAGAAATATTTTTAAAAATGAAATTAGTGAAAAAAGCAAGTTCCCTCATTTACCTCACAAGTCAGTGCTTCTGGGAGTTTGGTTTTCAACTGCTATAGCTAGTGATAGTTGTTACTACACCTCTACCTCGATATAACGCTGTCCTTGGGAGCCAAAAAATCTTACCGCGTTATAGGTGAAACTGTGTTATAGCGAACTTGCTTTGATCCACCGGAGTGCGCAGTCTCCCCCTCCACCCCCCGAGCACTGCTTTACCATGTTATATCCGAATTCGTGTTATATCGGGTCGCGTTATATCGGGGTAGAGGTGTATATACATTGACCAGGAGCACAATTCAGATAATTTCCTCTCTAAAGTCCTGATTCAGAAAAGCACTTGAGCAAATGTTTAAATACATCCCTATTCCAGAAAGATCTTGAGCAGGTCTTTAACTCCCATTAATTCGGTGGGACTTACCTGACTTTTTAAGCAAGTGTCTATGTGCTTAAGTGCTTTGTTGGCTAGGGATGCTTTTGTGAATCAGCCTCCCTACAGCTCCCTCACTTCCCAGTTTTCTTTTGATAACAATGGGCAGCAAGTGTTGAGAGACCTTGCCTCATGTTGCTATAAAGTTATTTATTTGGGGTCCAATCTTGCAGTCTCTTCTCAGTCACAACACCTACTTGCTATAAGGGGAAGTTTTCTAGTCCAGTACTGTGCCTTGACAGTGAGTAGCAACAAATGCTTAAGAGAAAGGCATAAGAACCCTGTAGCAGGCAGTTGCAAGGTGATCTGCCCCATACACTAGGTCTTATCCTGATCTCTAATAGTTAGAGACTGGCTAAAGCCATGAAGCATGATGTGTAATATCTCTTCCAAAATGCTTGTATTCAATTATAATTTCTGGATATTCTTGCTACCTATGTAAACATCCAATTCCTTTTTGAATCTTGCGAGGTCCTTGGTCTCAGTGGCTTCCTGTGTCAGTAAGTTCTACAGGTTTCAGAGTCTTTCTATCCATTATGTAAAGAAGTATTTCCTTTTATCAATGTTGAATTTCCCACCTTTTAATTTAATTGAATGTCTCCTTGTTCTCGTGTATGAGACAGGGTTAACAGAAGTTCCCAATTTACTTTCTTTATATCAGTCTTTATTTTATGTACTTTTTTTTATTCATCTCCTTTCTATAGTAAACAATCCCAATCATTTCAATCTCTCTTCATAAAATAATTTTTCCAGGTGCTTGATCATTCTTATTACCCTTCTCTGTACTCTAATTTTGCAATATCCTTTTTGAGAGGGGATGACCAATACTGCAAACAGTATTCCAGATAAGGCTGCACCATTGGTTTATATAAAGTTATTATATTCTTCACATTATTCTCCCTCCCATTCGCTATGCTGCCTAGCATCTTGTTTGCTTTTTTTATTACAGCTGCACGGTGAGCCAAGGTTGTCACTGAGCTGTCTACAGAGATGCACAGGTCCCTTTCCTGTTTTGATACAGTTAATTTAGAATCCCGTGAGGTGTACAAGTCACATTTTTGCTTCCAATAGATAACTTTGTGCATTTATGTACATTGAATTTCATTTGCCTTCAGGGTGCTGTCACAGGGTAACTGACTTTCTGAGAGGGTCAGGCACCTAGTCTACCTAAAACAAGCTCCACTAAGGAGAATGAGCCAACCCAGATCTACCTGTAAGTAGTTAATTGCCTAGATGGCTGGGCTGCAGTTAAATAGCTAAGGAATACCTGGGCCTAATAAAGGGTTAAGAGGGCCCAGTCAGGAAGATCAGCAGAACAGAAGAAGCTTTCCCAAGATAAGGAGCTTCTCGGGGAGCTGGTTAGAGAGCCCACCAGAAAAGATGGACTTAGGAAAGGTGCTCCTGTAGGGAGCAAGCTCTGAGAGGGAAGAGCTGTGGATGCCAAGTGCCTAGGGAGGCCCAGTTTCAGCAAAAGGACCTTACCAGACAGTGGTAGGAGATCCAGATCACTGGGGAACTATGTGCCGCTCCAGAGAAGAACTGCAGTGGTTTGATCGCTGCAGAGGCCCTGTGTCCCGAGAAGAAACTTCCTCAGGTGATGTCAGGAGGCCTGACTCCAGAAGAGGATCATAAATCAAGATCTTGGAAGGAGGAGAAAGATGGATTTGAATGATGCAGACAGACTAAGATTAACTTTCACTCCCCAGCTAGGACTCTAGGGATGAAGACTTCCCTGCATGTCCTTTTGGCCTTTGACTAAATAAATGAGACACCTCCCGCCCCGGAAGGGACACTGTTCACTCCATAAAGCCTCACTGAACTTACTGATAGCCCATAAGAGGAAACTGAGTCAGGCACACACCCCCGCAGCTTCTCACTGGCCTGCCAGGGAGTATGGAGGGTGACGTCAGTTTTGACACAAGTTAGCTCCAGAGATGAGGGCATGCTACAACAGCTGCTCAGTCACCTAGCTTTCTTAGGTGTTTCTAAAGTTTCTCACAGCCCTCTCTGTTCCTGACTAACCTAAATAACTTTGTGCCCTCTGCAAATTTTGCTACATTGCTACACCATTTACAAATCATTAACAAATATAGTAGGCAGTACAGGACCTAGTATGCATCCTTGCGACACTGGCCTGTTAACATTTTGCCAGGATAAAAATTGTCTATTTAATCTTACTTTTTGCTTTCTACCTCCTAGCCAGTTTTTGGTCCATGACTATAGTTTGCCTAATAACGGAGGATTAGTTAGCTTCTGTAGTAGCCTCTTGTCAAAGGCGGTTTGGAAATCTATATTAGGTATGTCAACTAGTTCTCTTTTATCCACTAGTTTATTGACATGGTCAAAGAATTGTAAGAGATTAATGAACATGATTTTTCTTTGCAGAAACCATGCTGGTTAAACATTATCAGATCATGATCTTCCAGGTGTTTCATTGTTCTGTTTTTAATTATAATTTCAACCAATTGGCCAAGTACAAATGTAAGACTTACTGGTCTACAATTGAGAAAGTTTAACATTTATAATAAACTTCTTTTTGTTATGGAAAAATGCTTTTCAGTACTTTAATTATATTTGTTTGGGACACACCAATCTTTTCTACCTCAGTAGTAGGTTATTTTTCATTTTAGTTTTACTTTTTCCATTGAGCTGTATACATTTCCCTGTATTTGCTCAGTGTTCATGGTTACTCAACAACTGATGATTAGAGGGTATGCAAAGAAACTAGTCATTTTCACGGACTTCACTTTTTTTCCTTAAGTCAGTATTTTTAACTATTTATATTTCATTCAAATGTAAATGTATTTCTCCAGATTTATATATAGATATAGATATATAGGCTGTCAAGTGATTAAAAATTAATTATGATTAATTGTGCTGTTAAACAATAATAGAATACTATTTATATAAATATTTTGTATGTATTCCACATTTTCAAATATATTGATTTCAATTACAACACAGAATACAAAGTACGCAGTGCTCACTTTATATTTATTTTTATTATAAATATTTGCACTGTAAAAATAAAAGAAATAGTATTTTTCAATTCACTTAATACAAGTATTGTAGTGCAATCGCTTTATCATGAAAGTTGAACTTACAAAGGTAAAATTATGTACAAAAAATAAGTGCATTCAAAAATAAAACAATGTAAAACTTTAGAGCCTACAAGTTCACTCAGCCCTACTTCTTGTTCAGCCAATCGCTCGGACAAACAAGTTTGTTTACATTTATAGGAGATAATGTTGCCTTCTTCTTATCAACTGTGTCACCTGAAAGTGAGAACAGGCATTCACATGGCACTGTTGTAGCTGGTGTAGCAAGATATTTACGTGCCAGATGTGCTAAAGATTCATATGTCCATTCATGTTTCAACCACCAACCCAGAGGACATGCGTCCATTCTGATGATGGGTTCTGTTTGATAACAATCCAAAGCAGTGCAGACCAACACATGTTCATTTTCATCCTCTGAATCAGACACCACCAGCAGAAGGTTAATTTTTTTTTTTTTTTTTTTTTTGGCGGTGGTTCGGGTTCTGTAGTTTCCACATCGGAGTGTTGATCTTTTAAGTCTTTTGAAAGCATGCTCCACACCCCATCTCTCTGAGATTTTGGAAGGCACTTCAGATTCTTAAACCTTGGGTTGAGTGCTGTAGCTATCTTTAGAAATCTCACATTGGTACCTTCTTTGCATTTTGTCTCATCTGCAGTGAAAGTATTCTTAAAATGAACAACATGCTGGGTCATCATCTGAGACTGCTATAACATGAAATATATTGCAGAATGTGGGTAAAACACAGAGCAGGAGAGGTACAATTCTCCTTCAAGGAGCTCAGTCACAAATTTAATTAACACATTGTTTTTTTTAATGAGCATCATCAGCATGGAAGCCTGTCCTCTGGAATGGTGGCCTGGAAGGGGAAGAAGGGTCACATGCCCCCCAGATGGCTGGGGGGCACATTCAGCAGGGAACCTCAGCGGTGAAAGGAGCAGAATGTGGGGTTGCCAGGCAGCCCCACACCGGCAGTTCCTCTGGTGTGGCTGTACTGCTGCCAGCTCTTCCACGCAGCTGCATCTCCTGTTTGTGGCCTGTACAGCCCACCAGAGGACAGGGCTCAGGGTGGAGCTGGGGGTGGTACTGGTACAGCCATGTCGGAGGAGCTGCCAGCGTGCAGCCCAATGTTCTGCTTCTTTTGATGTTGCGGTTCCTGGAGCAGCAGGAGGACACAGCCATGCCCCCAGGTAATGTGGGATGGGAAGGGGACGGGGAGAGCATGGGCCCCCCGGGCTGGGGGCAGAGAGGAGTCATGTTGGGGTCATGGGGAGGTCACGTACCTCCGCTCCCCCTTTAGCTGGTGCCACCCTCTGGGTCCCTCCCATGAGTTGCACAGTTGTAAATAAGAAGTGGGCAGCATTATCTCCCGTAAATGTAAATAAACTTGTTTCTTTTAGCGATTGGCTGAACAAGAAGTAGGACTGAGTGGACTTGTAGGATCTAAAGTTTTACATTGTTTTGTTTTTCTGAGTGCAGTTATGTATCAAAAAAAATCTACATTTGTAAATTGCACTTTCACAATAGAGATTGCACTATGGTACTTGTATGAGGTGAATTGAAAAATACTATTTCTTTTATCATTTTTACAGTGCAACTATTTGTAATAAAAATAATATAAAGTGAGCACTGTACACTTTGTATTCTGTGTTGTAATTGAAATCAATGTATTTGAAAATGTAGAAAAACATCAAAAATATTTAATAAATTTCAATTGGTATTCTATTGTTTAACAGCGTGATTAAAACTGTGATTAATCTTTTTGAGTTAATCGTGTGAGCTAACTGCAATTAATGGACGGTCCTAAGATTATATATATATATAGTGATACAGCAGGGCCAAGGAGCAGTGGGAGAGTGGTAGGGGCAATATATAAGCCCTTGGCTAATTAAGGCATGCTTCCCTGTAGATTAGGGAAGGTCACTACAGGTTAATTGGAGCACCTGTAGCCAATTAAGGCCCTTTCAGGAACCTAATTAAAAAAAACCCTGCTTCAGGCAGACAGGGTTAAGCGAGGAAGGAGAGAGAACTGCAGTTTGGAGGTGTGTTGCTGAGAGTTGAAAGACCAGAGAACCGGAGGAAGTGAGCAGGGAGACTCCCACCCCCAGTGTCAAGGACCCAGGGGGAAGAGGAGAAGAAACCTATAGGGGTTGAGTGGGGCTGGGGTCAGAGTGAGGAGCAAACCCAGACCCCTTCCCCGTTTCCCTCCTCTACCACCTTCCTGTGCAATGAGCGGGGCTCTTGATGTCCCAAGACAAGGGGCAAGTGGTGGTGTCCTAGGCTCCCCCGCCCCCCACTAAGAAAAGTGGGGGACCCACCATAGCAACATCGGCTATTTTGTCACAATATATATATGAGAGAAAGAGAGTAATTGTATGAATATAGACAAGTAATTTCTTTATATACTCCATAAAAATGTAAACACTGATATTGTTTAAAAGAGAGTAGTACATCATGCTCTAGAGTTTTACTGACTTTCTGTAGAAACAGAATTTGTAATAGAAATGTGATTTGTAAATGTTAAGTTGGGAAAGTTTTCATGTCAAGGCTAATACTGTTTTATAAAATGATTAGGCTAATTGAGTCTCAGAACTTGCTGAACTGAATTTTTCAATAGAAGGAAGAAAGAAAATTTGGTAAAGATGACCCTGAATGTGATGCTGTTTGGAAGGCATTCTCCAGCATATTCTATATACCAGAGACCCTGCTTACATTAATATATTATTACTTCTGTGTCTTTATTATTTTGTCTCCTTAGATATCTTTACATTGCTAGGAAATGCAAATGGGGCACCCTGCGTATTACCTTTCAAGTTTAATAGCAAATGGTACAGTGAGTGTACAGATGCTGGCCGGACAGATGGCTGGCTCTGGTGTGGTACAACCGCAGACTTTGATGCAGACCAATTATATGGATTTTGCCCATTAAAATGTAAGTTCTGCATTAATATATTATTTGCTTACAGCACAGTATTTAACAAACCAACGCTAGCAAAATGTCACTGTCTTGCTAATGTCAAACAGTCTAACAGATAAAACTGCAGCATCTGACTCATTCCCACATCCTGTTCTTCTTTGCAAGGCAGTAATACAAAATGTTGCATATGTGACTAGAAAAGGGTGCAATTTAAAAATAAAAGAGCATGCAGTTCCCCTCACTTAAAGTCTTGCTGAAAAGCAGTATAATAGAATGTACCTCATTTACACCTTATTATATTGTACTAATAGCATGTGCATTGCCCAGTATTGTGTAATCCTGCAATGAGACCCTGTTGTAATGGATATGCACATGAGAACAGAGTTACAGTTAATGTAGGATGCTTAGTTCTGAATTTGCTGACTCTAAAGAGGTTAATATCTCATGTTGCAATCATCTTGTTTTATGCTTTCTAATGTGTTTTTTTTTTAAATAAAACCCTCTATGAAAACCCCTTAGTCCCAACTTGTCTGAACCACTGCAACATTCTCCTTCTTCTACTGTCTTCCCCACATTCAGTCACTCAAAATTGCTGCTGCTAAAATTCTTCCTCTGTTATGGCTCTGCCTACATCAGTCTTTCTCCAAATCCCTTCACTGACTTACTCTTGACTTTAACATGAACAACAAGTTTCTTCTCCTCACTTTCTCATCCACCACCTTACATCTCAGCTCTCACTGTCTCTGTTCTTCCTTAGATTCTCTTCCATTGTTGTGCCTTCTTCCATGATGCCTCTCATCCTTAAACCTCACTCCCTCTCCTGTGGATTCAAAATGCTTTTCTATCATGATTCAGATCCCTGATTAAGACACACTTCTTCAAGTCCCTAGAGAGGGTGCTACAAACATCAAGCATAAAGGAATCCCCTCCATCTGCATTTGAGCAAACTGTTTCCAAAGTTTGCGATCCACAACCAACTCTATCATCAAGCCTTTCTTTCAACTCTTTTTTTGGATTGGCTTGGATTTACCATTCAATAGCTGACTTATTTCTTCTTTTGTATTTTATGAACACTCAGATTTACAACAACCCCAAAAAGCAAAAGAATCCAAAAGAGGAGTAAATCTATGCCTCAGTGACATTATAATGGTCAGTCTACTACAGGAGGAAGGGTACCAGATGTTCTTTAACCCCATAAAGTGTATTAATCTAGAAACTATTTAAGGCTCAGTTCAGTTCTTGGGGCTGCTCACACAGTTTCCATTGCTCTCTGTGGTGGCTGTGTGCATAACTCCATCAAGAGAAGAATTGAGTCCTACAGACCTTTGCATAGATTTGTACTCAGCAGATTCCGTTGATAATATTCCATGCAAATATGGCACTTTCTGTCTGAAGTAAACCCTACTAACCAAGTGTCCCCCGACTCCACAGGTGGCAATAATTGCCAGTTTCACATAATTGCTGGTGTACTGGCATTATTATCTTGTCTCCTTGGCCTTCCTGAAATGTTCCCGGTTTTCCTGTGCACTGGCACAAGGACGTTTTATAAAATATCAGACTCCATTTGACTCCATAACTAATTTTACCTGGTTAGTCATCACTACTAGTAATCAGACTGTGTCTTTCATTTCTCTGCAGGTAAAGACACCATTAGATTTTGGAAGACAGATCCTTCAACAGGCACCCACTACCAGATAAACTCCCAATCAGCTCTAACATGGCACCAAGCAAGGAAAAGCTGCCAGCAGCAGAATGCAGAATTATTAAGTATCACACAAATGCATGAGCAAATGTATCTAAGAGGTAAAGTAACAAACCACTAGAAAGCCCTGGCTTGCATTCAGGGAATACTAGGCATAGAATTACAGCTACCTCCTCTGATAGTCTTTTTGGAGCGGTGGGATGGAGGAAATTTGATTCATTTTTAGTGTTTAATGCTACTTCCGAGAGTTTATATAAAGGTGGTTAGCCTCGTATGAATGGATGTATGTGCTGATGGTTCCAATAATGTCAAGAAATTTGGTATTTTAGGCTACTTTAGGAATCGTTGTCAGTGAACAGAAGAGCAGTTTTTAACCTCCAGTTTGGAGCAGGATAATAATGAAATTGACCATTTGTTAATGTGTTTTACGTATAGCTTCAAGGCTGAGTTTACTCTATAGAATTTTGCTCATGTTCACTTTGCAATTGCTGCCATAAATAAAGGCTTTATTTCTCATACTGACTTAAGAAATGCAACTTCTTGTCAAAATCTCAGCATGAAATGTTAATTAACTTCTTATTAGCCTGTCTGAGATGTCTGCAGCATAGACATGAATAATCTACAAAGTATAATTTTTACTGACTGGTCCTGTCCAAAAATGTAATAGTGCAGCATGTCATGTAATTTCTTGTTTAGGGTTAACTGAAAGTATGGGTTCTGCTCTCTGGACTGGACTTAACAGGCTGGATTTAAAGAGTGGATGGCAATGGATTGGAGGCAGTCCTTTCAGATATTTGAACTGGGCGCCAGGTAGGTATAAATCTGTTGAATATTTAAAACCAGAATTCTGTTTTCATATCACCACAATGGATCTCAGCTAGGGCTGCCAAGCAATTAAAAAACATTACTCACGATTAATCGCATGATTAAACAATAATAGCATATCATTTATTTAAATATTTTTGGATGTTTTCTGCATTTTCAAATATATTGATTTCAATTACAACACAGAATACAAAATGTACAGTGCTCACTTTATTTTTATTACAAATATTTACAATTTCTTCTGTTTTTATAGTGCATTTTTCAACTCACCTATTACAAGTACTGTAGTGCAATTTCTTTATCATGAAAGTTGAACTTACAAATGTAGAATTATGTAAAAAACAAAAAACCTGCCTTCAAAAACAAAACAAAATGTAAAACTTTAGAGCTTACAACTCCACTCAATCCTACTTCTTGTTCAGCTAACTGCTCAGACAAGCAAGTTTGTTTACATTTGAAGAAGATGATAATGCTGCCTGCTTCTTGTTTACAATGTCACCTCACAAAGGGAGAACAGGCATTTGCATGGCACTGTTTTAGCCTGCATCACAAAATATTTACATGCCAGATGTGCTAAAGATTCATGTCCCTTGATGTTTCAACAACCATTCCAGAGGACATGTGTCCATGCTGATGGCAGGTTCTGCTCAATAATGATCCAAAGCAGTGTGGAGCGACTCATGGTCATTTTCATCATCTGAGTTAGATGCCACCAGCAGAAAGTTGATTGTCTTTTTTGGTGGTTTGGGTTCTGTAGTTTCTGCATCAGAGTGTTGCTCTTTCAAGACTTCTGAAAACATGCTCCACACCTCGTCCCTCTCAGATTTTGGAAGGCAGTTTGGATTCTTAAACCTTGGGTCGTGTGCTGTTGCCAGGGCCGGCTCCAGGCACCAGCGAAGGAAGCAGCTTGCCTGGGGCAGCCAATAGAAAGGGGCGGCACTCGGTCTGTTGTTGGGGCAGTATGTCTGGATCCGCGGCGGCAATTTGGTGGTGGGTCTTTCAGTGCCTCGCTTCCTCTTCGGCAGCACTTCGGCGGCAGCTCAATCGCTCCGCTCAATCAGGCTTTTCTTTTTATTTATTTATTTTTCTTCACCGCTTGGGGCAGCAAAAAAGCTGGAGCCAGCCCTGGCTGTAGCTATCTTTAGAAATTTCATATTGGTATCTTTTTTGCATTTTGTCAAATCTGAAGTGATTCACGTTGTCCTGGAGAACCAGAACAGAAATACAAAAGGCCCTCAGATCTAGAGGGTTTTGTCTAATGTGCACCCCCTCTCTCTCCGCAAGAAAGCACCATTCACTGGAGCGGAGTCCATCTCTTCAGGAAGGCACAAGAGGCACATGATGCTCAAAGAGTAACTTTGGCATTAGACAGCCCCCAGTGAGAGACTGGGGGGAAGGGGAACTTTGAACTGATGATGATAATTAATAATAACCTATAAGATAATAGCCTGTGCATACAGAGATAGATATAGATATTTGTTTTTATTTAGATGGTTACATGTGGTTAAATACCCTTGGTAGAAAGTTATAGTGTGCATGTGTATCCAAATAATTATTTTTTTATATATATACGCTTAATATATTTAATGTTATTGTAGATAGGTGGAATCCAGTTCCATTCTGGTTTGAGTAAAATCCCTGTTATGTTTTGTTTTTGTATTTTTTGACAAACAGTTCTATTACTTTGTCTACTATTAAATAACCTTTTATCACAGTATAACCTTCCCTTCCCCCCCACACATGCTTCCCGGGTCTCACCTGCTGAATATATTATACCACCAGTGTGACAGACAATTGCTAAATCTTGGTCAGTGGTTTTGGGACAGGGTAATCCATGTATGTATTTCAAATTATAACACAATAACTCTACTCTGAGAGGTCAGTTTACACATGCATAATTTTTACTGTGAACAAAAGCGTGTTCAAGAATCTATAGACGACTACAATATTCCAGTACTATAGATATTGAGTTAAATTCTGTCCTGAGATTACATGGATATAAGTAAGGGCAAGATCTGGCTCATTAACTATACTTCTAAGCAGTTGTATCAGCATCTATTTCAGCTTCTCTTATAAAATATCCGTTATAAAACATTCAGAAATGTATGTGTGCGCCAGCCACATTTTTTATCATAAAAATAGATTTACCTATAAATTCAGTATTTCTTGTTTTTCTGTCTTGTATTATGATGGGATTTTTAAGGTTAAAAGGATGATGGAACAGAATGAACCTCGAGTTCAGATGCTTTTCCTCTTCCTTAAACATGAATACTACATATAGATATTTCTAAGACTGCAAATCTGAGTTTGGATTGAAACTGGGGAAAAAATGAGAATTTCCTGGTTAACATTCATCCAGGAATGAGCTCCCCAGTCATATTTATAACTCAGAACCGTACTTGACATATAGGGAGAGTCTCTCTTTTTGTGTCTTTTTTTTCAAAGGAAGTCCCTCTCCAGAGTCTGGAAAAATCTGTGCAGCTTTAAATCCTGGAAGAAATGCTAAATGGGAAAACTGGGAATGTGATCGGAAACTTGGCTACATTTGTAAAAGGGGAACCACCAGTTTAGATTCTTTCACTCTCCCCTCGGGTAAGTCAGTCAATAAAAATAACGTTTGTTGATCTGTGCTGTAGCATCCCAGGCTGCAAAGGTGAGCAGATACAAAGATAAAATGCATTTTATCTATATGAAATTATGAACTATTTTCAAAGGGTAGGAATTCTTTTCCTAACGTACACATACACTCTTCTGTTTTGTTGGTTTTCATTTTGCAACCATTCTGCCCTTTACCCTGTTTAAACATTGTGGGCTGGATCTTATAACCCGCTGGCACAGTAGTAAGTAAAGATGGGGGAGGAGAAAAGGAACTTAAAATCCACCTTTTCCACAGCATTTCTGCCAGTCAAATGCTTCACTGAAATATTCACAATAGTGAACATAAGAAGGGGAGAAGACAGTTGAAACAAAGTGAATCGTTTGTTCTTAAAGGGGAAGAAAGTAAGAAGTGAAAAAGCAAAGGAAGAAAACAGTAACACATCACAGAGGTGGTGCACAAGTTATTTTAAGGGAACAGGGTTTTTCCTTGTAATTTTTCCCTATATCCATATCTGGGAAGTTCAGCTAGTCCCATATATGGTCTGATGTTTCTTAGTGAAAGCATCTATTCAAAAAATACTCAATCCAAGTCATTCAGCGTTAGATTACAACAATTTCTGATGTTCAGTTAACTGAGAATCAGTTATGAAATAATATAGAAAAAGATGTCAATACCTACACAATACTTAGCTGTAATATATGAAAATCTTACATCTGACATTGAAAATAGTAGCTATATTCAAATGTGTACATCTTACAAATTGTAAAATGTCCTCTTTTTCAAGTGTTTTGAAATGTTCATATTTTTAATCTCATTTGACTATACTGATATTTTCTATAGCAGATTCTGCATGAAATATTAGACCTGACCTTCAAACTTTTATACTGAATGAAAGCAAATACAACCAGTTTCATTTACTTTGTTTTTTTAATTATGCTGATACATTGTTTAATTTTAGATGATTTGGGTCCTATTAAATGCCCAGATGGATGGATGTCATACGCAGGTCACTGTTACATGATTCACAGGGAGCCCAAAATATGGAAAGAAGCCTTGACTTCTTGTCGAAAGGAGGATGGTGATCTGGCCAGTATCCACAACATTGAAGACCACAGCTTTATAGTGTCTCAGCTTGGGTTCAGTGAGTATTTTCACAGGGCAGTAATTTGCCTGTGTTCATATTTATAATGTTCCACTTGGCTGGTTTATATTGTTTAAACTAAAATGTCTGTAGCCAAAGAACATAGATCAGAGTTCACTTGACATATGGAGGGGATAGATTTTATTTGATAAATGATGAAAAATAAAGTACAGTTGTACAATATGGAATTTTATATATATATATATATATATTTTTTTTTTTTTTTAAAGCTCAAAATTGTAATTGAAACTTCCTTTCAAGTTGAACAAAACATTTAATTTGAACTGAAACAAAATTCTTTTGACTTTTTGATTTGCTGAAAATTAATTTTTTTTTACCTGAAATGATTTTTTCCTCAATTTTTCAAAATTATCAATGAACTGAAAAATCTATTATTTACCTACCTATTATGAAAGTGTGGATTCTCCTGTGAATGTGAGGTATTTATTTTTACCCATTTGTCTTGTTTGTTTGTCTTTGAAGAGATGTGGCATAAGGTGAGTAGGGTACATACATTTTGCTAAAAAGTTTTAAAGGTAGAGTAGGGTGAATAGCAGATTTTTTTGATCATTGGCAATTCTGAAAATTTGGAAGGAAAAATTTAGTTTGGAATCGGACTGATTTTTTTTTTAATTTTCAGAGAATCAAAAAGTTGAAGAAAAATTATTTTGGATTGAATGAAACATTTCATTTCAGAAAAATGTTTCATTTCAATTTTAATCACTTAACTATTTTTGAATTTCTAAAATTAAAGAGAATTTTTTTAACATAGTCTTTCAAATCAAAGTAAAACATTTTGTTTTGAAAATGTCAAAAATAAATGGGGTTATTTAGTTATTTTTTACCTTAAATGAGCAATTCAGTGAAATTTGACAAATTCACAAAAACATTGGTCACTAAATCTCACTTTTTTGGGGTGGAAAAAAAAATGATTGGCAAGAGAATTTCACCCAGCCCTGCTTAAAGTGTTGGTTAAAAGTATGAGTAACTTTTGTTTTTCTCTTGGTAGGTGGCTATAGTGTGTGAGAACAGGAAGTCTGATTTTTGAAGAGTTAAAGTAAAGTTTTGCTTGCATTAGTTTATTCTAAATATACTAGCAATGTGTTTTGGACAAAGTCTAGAACCATGCTATTGTAACAAATAAGACCCCCAGTTATTTGTCTAACTGTTGTTGTTAAGAGGAGCAACCAAGGTTTTTGATAAAGCAGCAAGAATTCACTTCTTTGTGCTACATCTTAAAATTCTTGAGCACAACTTCCTTATTCCAAAATCAACATGAAACTTTATCCTATAGACGGATTGTTAACACACTAACTGCTTTTATATTTTAGAGCCAACAGATGAGCTGTGGATTGGACTGAATGACTTTAAGGTTCAAATGTTTTTTGAATGGAGTGATGGGACTCCTGTGACATACACCAAATGGCAACGCGGAGAACCAACCAGAACAAACAGGCAAGAAGACTGTGTAGCTGTGAAGGGCCAGGTAACATAATCCAATCAATATTAACACAGTTAACACGGAAGGTAGCTTCCCAATATACATCTGGTTTTGACCCCCAATTTCACCACCTAGCAGGGGCTAGACTAAAGAGTAGGTTCTACAGGCCCATGTTGAGGCCTAGAGTCACAGGATGAGATTAGAGTGATGAAGAATCCACCACATAGTACCTAAGTTGTTTCAATGGCTGGTTACAACTAACCATTCAATGGTTAGTAAGATGCTAAGAATTTGCATCTTATTTCTAGTAAAAATATATTCTAGTGTCACTTTCAGCCATTGTTATGCTTTTGCCTGCTAAATTAGAGAGCTCTCTGCTATCAGAAATTGATTGTTACCTCTTAACCTTTTCTTGGATAAAATAAATACGCTAAGGTTTGCTTTATTTTTGGTGAGGAGTGGTGCCTTTCATTAGTTTGTGGTGAATTATGTAATTATTAGCTGTGATTTATCATTCATAAGCATATACTATTTAGAGTGGTGAAGGAAGTGGCTGCCTACTTGTTAAGTGGTATTTCATGCAGACAGCACATTTCACCAGTGCTTTGAGATCTGCAGGTTGCCAAAGAGCCTATAGGTGGAATTTAAGGTGCTGGTATGGTCAGTAAAGACCTATTTGATTTGAGCCCTGCCCACTTGAAAGATTCTCTCTCTTTTCATGTTAAACTGAGACGCTTGTGACTTTTGGAGACATTCAAGCTAGTACACATTGTCAGTGATGAGTCCTTGACTGACTTCCTTCACTGCCCCCTTGGACTGACAAACCAGATTTGTTGTATTACAAAGTGATCTCCAAGGCTTGCTTATTTACTGGGGGGTAGGTGGGAAGTGGGGCAGGCATTTGGTAGAGACATGTCAATGGATTCTGTATGAATTAAAATTGAATTAGTTTAACATCTTTGCTGGTGGCTGAAATATTGTTAATATTTTGTAGTAACATTGTCAAAGGCAATTTACTGTGCAAGTTATATTATGGATGTAATTTAAAAATTGTAGACATCCTTAGATTCAAACTAGTGTAACTATTGAATTAGATTATTATTAGCACAGTGCCTAGAAGCGTAGTGGTGGACAAGGACCTCCTTGTGCTAGGTGCTATACAGAAACAGAACAAAGACTGTTCCTGTCCCAAGGAACTTACAAGCTAATTATAAGCGAGAACAGAAGAATACAAATAGACCAATGGGGGAGTATAAGGAAGGAAAGAATGGCAGAATATTAGCTAGTATGATAGGAAGTGGTCTCAGCACATACCCAAAGCTAACTGGCTAATTGTTGTTTCAGTACAGAAAGAGCTAAACATTGACTTTTAGTTTAAAATGACATTTATTTCAGATTAAGTAGATGAACAAGAAAGAACAAAAAGAAAACCACCATGAGCACACAATGCTTGTGTCTGCTCTGTAGCAGACTTCAGTAGAGTAGATTTGCTGACAAAAGTGGTCTGGACACAACCTTCATAGTACCTTTGCCTGCTTCCACAATGACACTGTCACCACTATATGCTCTGTGAACGTAATACAATTTATATTTCTAAATCAATTAATAGAAGAGCTTAAGAAAGAGAGAAATCAACAGGATTTTCTCTTTCAAAGAACAGGACAGATAAAGGAAATGAGCTGTTTTCTAAAGACTCTGAATCTCTTTTTCACTGACATTCCTTTCTTCCTAATGCCATGTTCAGGATGGCTACTGGGCAGATCATCTTTGTGAAAAGAAAGTTGGTTACATCTGTAAAAGGAAACCGTTGTCACAAGTATCTCAGGAAATGGAAAGCACAGATGCAGGCTGCCAGAAAGTAAGTAGGCAGTGAGAGTACCATTAATTTTCAAAATCAATGGGAGCTTTGCTTGCGAACAACTCAAAATGAATTATATGGATATCCAGGAAGTTAAATTGTATTACTAAGTTTCACTCTCTTTCAGTTACTCTGTCCTTCATTATGCCATCTACAATAACCACTTTTGAAGGAGACTAGTATTTTTGCTGTAAAGAGTTATGCATATTGATTATTTCTAATCTGAAAAAAAAATACTACTTCAGTTAAGACAAATCTTGTCTGAATTCATTTTTTATTTATATGTATGCTCCCATACTGATAGCTGGGGCCGGCCTTAGGGAAAATAGTGCCCTGGGCAAACTTGTATTTTGGTGCCCTGTTCTTTGAGTTTGAGAACAGCAGTATGGGGTGCTGGGCATGTGGACCAGCTCCTGGCCCCAGGGCCCAGCTGAGCTATACAGGGAGGTGTTTTTTGAGCCCGGGGGCTTCCCTAACCATACACTCCCTGACCACCTAGCATGAGGAGAGCAGGTGCGCAGCCACCACCAGTGCCCATGGGAAGGGGGGACACAGCCACAGTATTGCCAACTCCACGTAGCAAGAAGTTGCCAGACAAACCCTGAAAAGTTGCTAGATGTCACTATTTAAGCACTCAAAAGGAGTAAAAAATGTCACTAAACAAAATTTCCAGAGAATTCCACAGAGAATTTTTTATATGTATATAATATGTATGTGCCCAGGCGAATATAGTCACAAAATCATTCACAAGCAGCTCAATAGTGTTACTAAAATGCATTCCATGCTCTTCTTACTACACTCTTTTGCATACCAAGTCAGTGTCATTAGGTCTTAATTGAGCATGTCCTCAGAAGGAATCGCATTCTAAGGTTTCTTGGGCTGAGATCACTATAATCAGCAGGCGAGGAAAAGAAGTGTGTGGAGGCTAATTAAATTAAAAGACTAATTAAATACTTTGCTAAAGCCGGGCACACTTTGGAGAGAGCAGCACATTAGCCAGGGCTTGTATTTACCCAAATGTGTTCTTTCTTGCAGCTCTGTAGTAGGTAGCACAACCTGTGATGCAGGGAAAGATGGCTAATGAAGCGGGCAGTGCAGGGGAAGCAGGATAGAGGGCAAGGAGAGCCGCATGGATGGAAGGTGGGGTGGGCTCTAGTGCAGGTATGACTTTCTTCTGAACAAGTCAACTACAGCAGAGCTGGCATCTATGTCCTTCAGGTCTGGCACAACTCTGGAGGCTGTGAAAATTTTGCAGTAGACCAAGCACAAATTGAGACTATTTCATTTTCAGCACATTGTAATATGGAAATAGTACTGATGTCATTTTACTCATAGTTAGGCAGACAGAGTTAGTCAAACATCACTGTAGGTTTGCATGTAGTGTTCCTTCAATTAAATTTACAAAACCACGATCCCTAGTGGAAATGCTGAGAGTAAGTGCTAAATAAGAATTTCCTGCCTCTGATGATGACGTTCTTTTCTTTTTTTCCTCATTATGTCTTAGTTTGGCTTTAATGATGAACTCTTAATTAATATGTTATTAATATACTTCAAAATTGGTAGAGTTCATTCAATGTGTAGTATATCACAATTTGTCAAGAACTCATGCAGATGCCTGATGGTCATTTTACAGGGCTGGAAAAGATATGGCACATACTGTTATTCTATTGGACAAATACCCAGAACATTTTCAGAAGCAAATAAAATATGTGAAAGGAATCAGAGTTACCTAGCTTCAATTGAAAATAGGTACGGTAATGACTTTTTCTTTTACTTTTACATTTGTGCTAATGATGGAAATAACTTAGAGCCCTAAGTTCTAAAACAGCCTAGAACTTGTTTATCAAATCTAATGTTGTGTCAAATAAAAATGGTCTAATCTGCAAATAAAAAATCAAGGTGGAATGTTAAAGTTACCTGCTCCTGTGAATTATTTTTTTTTTTAAACAAAATTTCCTTCTAGGGGAATGTGTCATTTTTGTTTTGGAAAAGCGCTTTTCTACATTATAAAACCACCACCTCATGCCATAGCTGCATCCCTAATTTTAGTACCAAATGGTCAGTAGAATGCCCCAAAACTGAGACAAAAGCAAACAAACAAAAATCTGACTTCCTCTTTCCCATCCTATCCCTCAGGCCTTCATTTTTTAGTGAACAGAAGAAAAGAAGAACTCAATTGTTATAAATTATGAACATTCCAAAGTTAATGTGCTGCCTGAATTACGTTAGTAATTATATCTTGTTTAGTTTTAAAATAAATACTACCATGAAAACAAAACTCAATTTCTCTTTGGTTTGACACTTCTTTTTCTTTTTATAGGTATGAACAAGCTTACCTGATTAGTTTGGTTGGGCTGAGGCCCGAACAATATTTCTGGATAGGTCTTTCAGATGTAGAGGAACAAGGGACTTTCAAGTGGACCAATGGTGAAGCAGTTCTGTTTACTCACTGGAATTCAGCAATGCCTGGTATGCACTGCAGTGCTATGTGATGTATATTGTCTGTACTTTAAATATGGTCTCAAACAGTGGTTCTCAAACTAGGGCCGCCGCTTGTTCAGGGAAAGCCCTTGGCAGGCCGAGCTGGTTTGTTTACCTGCCAAGTCTGCAGGTTTGGCCGATCGCGGCTCCCACTGGCTGCGGTTCACCGCTCCAGGCCAATGGGGGCTGCAGGAAGCAGCATGGGCCAAGGGACATGCTGGCCGCCCTTCTTGCAGCCCCATTGGCCTGGAGCGGTGAACCACAGCCAGTGGGAGCTGCGATTGGCTGAACCTGCGGACGCAGCAGGTAAACAAACCGGCCCGGCCCGCCAGGGCCTTTCCCTGAACAAGTGGCGGCCCTAGTTTGAGAACCACTGGTCTAAAAGACTGAATGTTGAATCTCCAATGAGATTTCATTCTCTATCCATTAAAAGATTTTTACAGTTGTTGATAGTTCTCAATACATCTTTATTGATTGGTTTCATTGTCAGGAGATTTGGTATTTCTATTCTCAGAGGAATGCTACGACTTCTGATGTGCTATTTCCATAAGGATAACCTGCTGGCTAGTCTTCACAGGAAAATTAGATGACCTCACAGAACCTTAAGTGCTCTTTACTCTATATGGGAATAACGTTCTGCATACCATTTTCAGGACTTCTCATGGTCAAAGTGGTGAAGGTTCATGTTTAAATTCTATAGGGGTTTCCTTTTTGCCAAAAGTGCTCATGGGATTTAGCATATCACGTGTGCTGCTGGTGTACGTGTGTGTATATATATACTGAGGACCTGATTTTTGGTGACACTAAAGCCACTTTACACAGCCAGAGCAGAGCCCTGGTATTTACACTCACATTAAGGCCCTTTACATGACTAGAATAGTAAACGAGCCCAAGTGTAAATGGGAAATCACGTCCTGAATGCCTTTGCATTAAAATCTCCATCTTTTACCTCATAAAATGTCTTATTAAGTTAACTAGAAGTTTCATTTTTTTTTTGAGCTACTCAGGGCAGGGACTGTCTTCAGACCATTGTCTACCATGTAAATATTACAATGCTATTAAAAAGTACTGCTGTAAATATATCAATAATAATCAATTAATATGTTATATTATTGTCAACTAATTTGTCCTACCTTTTTCTCATTAAGGAAGAAAGCCAGGCTGTGTTGCTATGAGAACCGGAACTGCAGCTGGATTATGGGATGTTCTTAATTGTGAGATGGTGGAAACATTTCTCTGTAAACAATGGGCTGAGGGAGCAACACCACCTACTGTTTCTCCAACAACTCCTTCTCCCACATGCCCACAGGGTTGGGAATCAAGCGCTTATAGTAGTTTATGCTTCAAAGTAAGTTCTAAACTAGTCAGTGGAGGGTGAGAGGCTTCACTCTTGATTTTAAGGAAAGGAGGGGACCCAGTTCTCTCTGCCTTATCTGAGATTAGACCAAGCTCGCCTCAGATAACTGAACTCAGTCCTAAAGATCCAGCTCAATTCCACACCCACCCAGGAATGGAAGAAGATCAGCTGTCCAGTAATATCCTCTGACCTGGGGATGGACAAGGAAGGCAGTCCTTCTATGTGAGGTGTTGGTACTAGTGTGAGTGAATATTGCTGTGAATGTGAATATTGGAGAGTGGAAAAGAAAGGAGGGAGAGACTGACAAGGAAGGTGATTGAAAGGGAGGAAAGTGGTTAAAGAACACAACCCAGAACAAGAGAAGAAAAGAAAGAAGGGGAATGGAGTAAAAGGAAGAAAAAGACAGGAAGATTATACACTAGAGGAAAAAAAACTTCAGTAAAAAATTGGGGGGGGGGAGGGAAGAAGGAACAAAATACATCAAGACATTCAGTCTACGAAAAGAAAAAATGAGTTAAGGCAACTACAGGAAAAGAGAGAACAACAAACACAGAGCAGATCTAGTATTTCTAAAAAAATACTTAATAAAAAGGGAAATGCTAAAATGCTGGTTTAAATAATACAAACAACAAAGCTTGGCATCAGTGGGATTATTTATGTGAGTCATGCTCACCATTGTGAGTAAGGAGTTCCATATTTGCACTCATGACAGGATGGGATATAAGGATAGATGGTATGGGAACACAAATATTAAGTTCACCCAAGGCAGGAGAGAGAGTCTCAAACTTGGCCCATGATAAGAACAGGACGTTACCCATATTCTTTAGGCTAACATCTATCAGGGATGCTGATGGGTTAATTTAAATTAATGTTTGGGAGGAGCTCTGAGCACCTCAAATGAAAAATGATAGATGGCAGATGTCCAAAGACGTAAGAAAGAAGTCTTTTTTAGAAGACATTTGAAATGATCTAAGAAAGAAGCGCAGGACTGGGTGCAAAGTGTTTTCAACATGCTTTGGGATTCTACAGAACAAAGAGTACTAAATGTAAGATGTTAATAGTTTTTCTTTTAGGAGACCCTGTCCTGTCTTGTTTTAGTTTTGTAATTTTTTGTTTTTTAAACAAACCCAAACAAAGGTAATTTTGATTCTGGTTCCATTATCCCCGTATTGGTCCGGTCAGCCCTGTGCTCACCCACTGCTCAAACCTTTTCTTGTGAGGCCTAAGCCACCCTAGTCAGCATATCCAGATGCTCCTCACTCCACTTTTTCTCATCTCTGACAATTCTCCTTCCCACTCATGTCACAGGGTATCCTTGGCACTTCCACAGCTCCTATGAGTTGTAAACTGACTTCTTTCCTTCTCTACTATTCTAACAGCTACAAATCCTCCCCAATATGCCTCACTTCTGTGAGTGAGTGATAGAGCTCCATGCAAAGTGAAACAGTTAAATTTACAAATAGAGCACTCTGTAACCTGTTACCAGTACATAACATACTCTTTGACTTGTTTAGCTGTACAAAATCCCATTTTTAAGGAAAAGAGCTGTTTCTTGATTTTATAATATAACGTAGTATAGAATATTGTATTGTAAACTATATTCTCTTTAGTGTTTTTGTAAGAATACACAACAACAAAAGAAAACATGGTTTGAAGCTCGAGATTTTTGCAGAGAAATAGGAGGAGATCTGACTACCATCCAGAGTAAGGAGGAAAATCGTATAATAAAAACTGCAATAAAGTATGTATCTATTATATTTTAATATAATTAATGATATGTCAAATAATAATAATTAGAAATGCTCTTTTATCCTTTGTGAAATAGTTAGTCTGTAAAAGCAGAAAAATCCTCTGTGTTAGTCAACACTCAAATTATTAATTTTTCTTAGTGGTCACATTTAAAAACAATAGCTTGGGTATATACAGGAGCTTCATACATCAGTGTCATGATATATGAAATATGGTTTGGGAGAATAGAAATTGGTCCAGAGCTCATTTGTGCAAAAACAGCTATATTTACAAAAATAGGAAAAGAAAATAGGGCCAACTTTTGTGACTCATCTTTAACTAATCACTGATTGAACCATTTTCAAAAAAAAAAAAGGCAGCCCTGAATTGACAGACATTTTTCTTTCTTAAAAGAAGACACAATACAGAAGAAACAAAGGTTAAGATCAACATTAATAGTTTTAGTTTTAATTCATCAGCCTCCTCTATGGAATCAGTATGTGGTAATTCCTTCTCTGGGGCCTCTCCTGTACATATATCACAGTTCCCTGGTTAACGACATCTCTGACCTCTTTGTCGCCTCCTGAAGAGCACTCCTATTTAGGTCTCAGGCCTCTAGCCATCATCACCTTTGTCAGGGTGGAATCTCGTGATCCTCTCGCTCCAGACCAGGTCCTTAGGCTGCAGTCTCCTGTAATGAACTGTGACCAACTCAGCGGGTCTGAGTTTAGTTCAGCACCTGCCATTCTGTTCTTTCAGGGGCAATGGCAGAGTTATCTAGTGACCATCCACCTTTCAATAAAGCAAAGTATTATTTTTTCAGATAAAAGTATTACAGATAATACACATCTTAAAAATAATAAACTGCTTCTACACATGCCTCACTTATCACATAGAGGCTCTGGTAGGTTTGAATTACTTCAGGTTTTTTCTGTGTGGCCTGTCTGTCTTGGTTACAATCTCCAGTCTGTCCATTCTTGGATAGAGTGTGAGTCACTGTCTCTGTCTCTGGTCAAAGCTGATACTTTACATGATTTCAAGTCCTTTGTTATCTTACACTTCTTGAACCAGATCAAACCAGTTTATGCTATTCCCAGAGGGACTAGCAAATACTTGTTACCTGTGTTTTATCCCCCTTGTCTTAAATTCCTTCAATAAACATCCTTAATCTTACCCATTGAGCCAGGATAAAAGTCACTAGTCTGCCCATAAAGATATTGATAACATTTATGAAGTTAATACAATAGTTTTTGAATACTCCATGATTCCAGGGCATTGCATTGGTCATATCAGATACCAATGAGTTTGATCTGATGATACTGTCAGCAGTAAATAATTTGAATTTTCAATTGAAAACTGCAAAATGTCAATTGATCTCCTTGATGGATAATAAGGTATTTCTATAGAGAACTTGTTGAAGTACTGTAAGGTCCTGATCCGACGCTCACTGAAATCAGTGGGATTCCTTCTGCTGCTGCGGGGAGCCCCAGGTCCTTTAAATCCCCGCCAGAGCCCTGCTGCCGCTACCCTGGGGCTCTGGCAGCGGGGCTCCGGCGGTGATTTAAAGGGCCTGGGGCTCCGGCCGCTGCGGGGAGCCTTGGGCCCTTTAAATCACCAGCCGGTCTGGTCCAGCATGGCGTGCTGGCTCTTGCTTTCACCTCTGGTTTTTGATTATATAAACTATACTTATACCTATTTATATACTGTTCTCTTCCTGTAATATATACTAGAAAAGGTGGATCCTTATATAGTACTTATTGGATTGGTATATTTTCCTTGAATACTGACGAAGGATTTGCATGGAGTGATGGCTCTCCGGTGAGTAATTTAATTTTTAACCACATTTCTGCGTTCAGGATGTCTTTTTTTCTCTATTCTTATCTCAGCCTATTCCTGTTGTCTCCTCTCCCTCCTCTCATAGGCCCTAATCCTGCCAACACTTCACTTTTACTACTCTGAGTGTCCCATTGAAACCAATGGCACATTTGAACATTGATCACTTTGAAATCCATGGGATACTCATGGTAGTAAAGTTAAGCATGCGTGTGTTTTCAGGATTGGGGCCCCGGGCCACCCAACTGAGCTCCCAGCCTTTCCTGAAGAAATGCTTCTTCTACTATTCACTACTCCAACTACAGACTTCAGTTAGAGTCAGTTGCCTTGTTCATGTCAAAGCATATAGAGCATACTATCCTTTCTAAGGGAAACCAAAGATCTCCAGTCATTGCTTTTGAAAGCCAAAGCATGTACAAGAGGTTTCTAATACCACTAGCATTAGCCTTGAATCCTGGGAACAGTAGATGTCTAATACTTATATGCTTGCTTGTTGTTGTGACCAACATCATGTTATCTGACATTTATTACAAAATTTGCAGTCATCCCCTCCTCTCCCACCACTGCCACCACTACCTTCCCAGGATATTACAGGTATTACTCCTGGTTACAGACCCAAACCAAGAAAAAAATAAGTGGACCATGTCCTAAAAGACAGGCTCAGTTTGACTGCAAAAGGGCTCAAATTCCAGAGCTGTGAGCCCTTCACTAACAACACCCTTCTACTAACCCCCAGGAGGTCAGCCATAGAGAAAGGCAGCAAGAGAATTGCAGTGAAATGCAGGTGTTACCTTGGAGTGAGGAGTTGGGAGTCTAAGGAGTGGGGTCTCCGAGATAGCCATGTCCAAAAGGATTCAGGGCTTTATAAAGAATTACATACAAGAAAAGATGTTAAAATAAAAATGATTTAGGTTGCAAGGTCAAGCATTTGAAAGTAAGGAAACGCCAGATTCACAGTTGCCCACACAACCGTAAGTCTTCCCCTTTGTGCCCTTTTCCATCCTATGCCCTGACTATGAGAGGGTTCCTTTGGAAAACATGAATATTTAGGCATTCCTCATTTTCCAATGTTTGACTTTAACTTAAATACTCGTAACTTTCTTTTAAAATTCTTTGAGCGTGTTTAATTTCCAAAGGAAAAAACGATTCTATTATGTGCAACTCTAACAACCTTGCCCCATTATGCATCAGCTGATTATACACCATCAGCAGGGATTGAACCCTCAACCTTCAGCATTGTACCACAATGCTCATTCCCAACAAAGGAAGGTGTGAGTCAGGGTGAATGCTTGTGAGATTGTTAACTTCAAGTGACAATTTCCTGAGCAGGGGCCTAGTCCCTGCTTGTTTTGGAGATGCAGGTAACTTTTCCTCACAAAGGGAGATTTTAACAATTCCCATCACTTATGGATCTAGGAAGACACTCTGCTGCTACTCTTGGACGCAAAACACAGAAAGTGCAGGTCAAGGGGAGGGGAGGTAAACATGGCTTTAAGCAATCTCTGTGCCCCCAGATGCCAGCTGTGGGGTGCTCTGATTTACAGCAGCCTTACCTGGCTGCAGACGGGCTGTTCTGCAGCTTGTAGAATCCCAGTATCTCAATCAGTGCTGTGAAGAGTTCTCTCCCATCCCCACATTGCTTCTTGTGCTGGAGCTTGCAAGGGATGCAGCATCAGGCTGCCATTACAGCAATGTACAAGGGCAGAAGCAGGGGGAGACTCTCTACCAGTGTCTGTTTAATAGCCACAAGACAGCTCTATCATGCAGGTGGTCAAGTGAAGTTTATCCAGCACATACAGAAACAACAGCAGTGAGGCTGGATGAAACTTGCAGCCAGAGAAGCAAGTGCACTTGTCTGTTCCTACCCTGACATTGTGTCCTCAGACTGCAGACAGGATGTAAAGCTCTTCACAGCAAGAAATGCTTCATTTTACTCCCACTGAAGATAATCTCAGTCCACCAGTGGCTCACTATGCTATGCCTGAAACTATGCTCATCCTCACAAGTGTTGAGCACGTTGTTTCCACTACACTCCTGCTTTCCCAGTCCCATTGAATAAGAGACTAAATCTGTAAAACAAGCCCTGGTCACTCTTGCATGACAATGCAGAAAACAAACACCATCCCTCTTTAAGGCAAAAATAGTAACTAAGCCGTTTTCTACAATAGGTAAGGTACACAGACTGGGGAGAGAGATTAAGAAACCAGAAAGGAGACAAAGATTGTGGAGTGGTCCAAGGATACAGTTTTTCCTTATATTGGGGGAAAGCATCTTGCGAAATGCTGCATGACTGGATTTGTCAGATAAAAAAAGGTAGGATTGCTTCCCCCTATAAATAAGAAAATTAAACAGATTTTTTTTTTCTAAAAAGTCCCTTTGGTGGGCTAATTACAAATTAAAGAGGTGAGATTTTGAAAACTATACTTTACTTAAGGTTACATGCAGTTGAACATGCATATGCCTAAATAAAAGGCATATATATAACTGGTGAGTTTGTATATGTCCTATAGAAAACAAATTCAATATGTGGTTGGTTAATGTTCTTTATAGGTTCATACCATAAAAGTTAACACTATTAATAATTATGGTGTGTTCTGTGAAACATTTGTTTTTATACTTGTATAAGTCTCCCTAACAAAGGAAGGGTTTCAGAAATAACCATAGATTGAGTATCCTCTTACCTCTGTGTGTGAATATTTGTATTGAGTGGCACTGGAAGCAACTGAAAACAATTGTGGATTAGATCAGAGAGTTCGGACTAATCTGTTTAGATGAGATAGTATCTCTGGAACCTTATGTGCTTTTCTAATTGAGATTAAGCTTGTTTTCTTGTGTTTGGTAACACAACTGTGTCTAGTAACATTGATGAAAATATCTGGAAATACTTTGTAGTAGTTTTTAAATTTAATTATTTTTTTCTGGTACAATATATAAATAATTATGACTTGTATAGTCATAGAAATTACCTGAAAAATCCACACTTGTACATTTTTGAAATGTAATGTTTGATTAGTGTTTTACAAAAGGGCATGAGGGGAGGAAAATAAATTGGCTTCCTTAATTTAAATGTAGAAGGCCAAATTCTCCTCTCAGTTGTATAAGGACAACCCCTTTTGGTTGAAGAGTGTTACTCTAATGTAACCAAAGTTGGGGGGAGGGTTAAGCTTCACATAGTTAAATTGTTATCAAACTAGAACTTTGCAAAAATTTTAATGCAAAAGTTGAAGCCATTCAAAATTAGCCGGATTTCAGTTCACACGCAGATCGGAGCAGCAGGTTTGTGTTTGTTTTTTTGGGCTTAGTAATCTTTTTGCCAATGTTTGATGTGAAGATTTCTTCTCTATCTGCAACATGTTGAAGCTTTAGAAGCTGTCTCATTGGGTCATTTTAGACAAGTCTGGCCAGAGAGCTGTTTAGCTGAGGAGCCTAGGGAGCTGGGCAATCTGCCAGATGGATGCTTGGACAGCTTAGGGAACCAGAGAGCCACCTGTTTGCCAGACAGGTAACGCAGCCCAAGGAGCTGGAAAACAAGGAAGCCTCAGAGGTCAAGGAGCCTGGTGGCCAGGAGAATCAGGGAGCCCTCATGTTCACCAAGTGAGCTGCCCTGGGAGCTAGCCAACTGGGGAATAGGGCATCCAGGGACCAGCTAGCTGGGGGTTCCTGGCATACTGGGGAGCCCAGCAAGCAAGCAGACCAGGATCCAGCAAACCAAGCAGCCAGCCACCCAGGAAAGCTGCCTCCCTACTGGGCAGGCAGCGTGGGAGCCACACAGCCCAGTAGCCTGCTAGCAGAGGGAGCCCAGCAAGCCAGGCAGCTTTGGGAGCCAGCTGGTTTGGCAAGAAGTCCAGTAGCTTTGCCTGGTTTCCATCTAAAGTAACTGTCGGTGGAACAGACACATTCCCACTGGAATCAGCATTATTGCTATCACTGCTGGATGGGCACATGACAGAAATGCTCTAAGCTCCCTTGAGTAAGAAATCAAGTGCTTCTCAGAAAAGCAATGGCCAAAAGCCATGGGTATCTTGTTCCATCAGAACTGATCAATCAAAATAAATGGCTGATGATCCATATATTCACACTTCCTCTCATCTTAACAACATTCAGGCACTATGACACTGGAGTAAATTTAATTAAAAACTTATTTAGATTGTGGTGAATGGGTCGCTCTGGATGTTAGATCCATTTTCTGCTGCAGTTGATAGAATTTAAACATAACCATTGACTGTGCCTACCATGATATTTTTCTGATTGAAAAACATTAACATTGTGATGGTGTCTAAAACATCTTAATTAACACTGCATTTCTTTGCATGAAATCACTGTATAAAATAAATTTTCCTTGAAGAATATGCATGACGTACCTTACACATTCAGATTTTCTCTTGTTCTGCAGGAGTATCATTAAAATCAGAACCAATTAGCAAGTATGGTAAGCTTTTTTTTTTAATTCATTTTTTGGGGGAGGGATATTAACTCTTAATAAAACTGCTATTGTAGAATAAATGTTTTGTGCTACAGATGTAGAATTTATGGATACATTATTTACTTTCCAGAATATCAGACCACTAAAGATGGATGGATTATATATGAAGACAAACAGTATTTTTTCAGCAGAAATGAGGTGCCTATGGAAAAAGCCCGAGAGTTCTGCCAGAAGAATTTTGCGGATCTTGCTGTAATTGAGAGTGAAAGTGAAAGAAAGTTTCTATGGAAAACTGTAAGAAAAAACATTTATTTCAGAAATAAATAATTTAGCATACTGGGAAATAGATACTTTTGATATTATGTTTCTGAACCGTTGGAAAACACAAATTGAGACATGTTGTCTTGAGGGGAGTGGAGCCATGAATTTTTTTTTTTTGATGATGATGAAATTTGCCTGCTGTTGAATTTATGGGACTTCCTCCAAAATATACCTAGTTACTTGTGAAATTGTTCACATTTGAGAAAAATGTCAACCAGGTGTGTTCGCTTGTCTATCAAGTGCCCCTTGAGTCAGTCTGACCTAGTGGAAGAAGCGTCATAAGGTTGTGGATTCCTGGAGCTCCTGAGTTCTCTGTATGTGACTAGCCTTAGTAGTAATTTACACTAATATGACACTGGACAAACATAATTTCTGTCTCACAGCACCCCGAGTACATGGATAAATATCACTGTCCCTGTTTTAGAGATGTGGAAATTGAGGATCGGAAGTTGTTACACAATTATGCAGTATTTAGGGACCTAATTAAAGGTGGTGCTGACTGTCTGCAGTTCCTAATGACTTCAGACTTCCGTGTGAGTTGTTGGTACTCAAGACCTCTGAAAAGCAGACCACTTTTACTGAGATACCTAAATATAGATTTAGGCTCTGATTCAGGAAAATATTTAAGCATGTGATTAAATCCACCTCTATTTAGAATAGCATTTAAGTACATGCTTACCTTTAAATTCATGATTAAATCCCATCGATTTCAATTATTGTCTTCTCTTCAGACTGTACAGTACCCACCTAATCAATTGAAAGAGAATGGCTGCTTGTTTTGCCTAAGACCTCTTTATGACATATAAAGGAATTATTTAATTAAAATGTCATCTTCTTATTTTAGGGTATCTTTCCGCATAAGACCAGATCATATTTCATTGGTTTAACAGTGAGTCTTGATAAAAGGTTTAGGTAAGTAAATATGAACATCTAGGCTTTTAACATGTAGCAAAATAAATTGTATTTAGGTCATCAAAAGTGAAGGGTCTATAAATGCTACCATTTTCAAGAGTTGATGATAACTCAGTTATAGTTAGTTGTGGACTAATCTTAGCAGAAGAGTGACCATAAGTGGCTGAATAAGTGGAAAGTGCTCTGGTAATCAGTTCCTTTCTGACTATATCTCCCTTAGGAAAGCTATCATCTCTCCAGCTGTGCAGACTCCTGTATAACACCGATAGACCCTGGCCGTTGGCAGGCAGGATCAAACCTGGGACCTCTGAAGCTATACTAGACACGATAAATCGTCCCCCGCTGGATAGATCGCTGCCTGCCAATCCGGCGGGTAATGTAGACCAGCCCTTAGTGTATGAGCCTCTACTGCATGAGCTAAAAGCCACAGATCTCTTAGCTAAGGCTGTAGCAGACTCATCAATCTCTAGATGGTCTAGGGAAGGGGTAGGGAACCTTTTTACTATCGGGGGCCATTGACTCACAGAAAAAGATCAGTCACGGGCCACACACAGCCCAGCGGGATGGGGGGGCACGGAGGCTAGGGGCTTCTCCTAGGCTCTGGGGTGGGGCCATAAATGGGTTCAGGGTGCAGGAGGGGGCTTTGGGCTGGGGTAGGGGGCTGAGGTGAAGGAGAGGGTAAGGACTCCAGCTGGGGGTGCAGGCTCTAGGGTGGGACTGGGGATGAGGCGTTTGAGGTGCAGGAGGGGACTCCAGGCTGGGGCCAAGAGGTTTGGAGTGCAGGAGTGGGCTCAGGGGAGGAGATTGGGATGTGGAGGGGGGGGGTAGGTACAGGGTCTGGGAAGGAGTTAGGGGGCGGGGGGGGGGTCAGACTGGGGCAGGGAGTATGGGGGGGGGGGTGGGGGGGGGGGTGGGGGTGGGGGGGGGGGTTCTGACCGGGGGGGGGGGTTTCAGGGTGCGGGCTCTAGCTGGGTGGTACTTACCGCAGGTGGCTCCTAGGCGGGAGCAGGACTAAGGCAGGCTTCCTGCCTGCCCTGGCTCTGTGCTGTTCCCAGAAGTGGCCGGCCAGTGGGAGCTGTGGAACCGGTGCTGGGGATGGGGGCAGCATGCGGAGCTTCCCTGATCGCCCCTGCTTCTACGGGCTGCAGGGACATGCTGGTTGCTTTCAGGAGCTATGTGGAGCCGACCGGACTTTTAACCGGGGAAGGAGGGGTGCTGAGGCTCAGGACTTCCAGCCTGCAGTGCAGAGACTGGCAGCAGGCTGGATTAAATTAAGCTGCAGGCTATAGGTTCCCTACCCCTGGTCTAGGGGCTACTAGAGTGGAATAGAGCACCACACCAAGCAGGCATGGGTTGCATCTGCTCTCCATGATGCTTCATGTCACCTCTTTGCATCTCACTGTGCTATCAAAGCTGCCATATGTCATCATTATTTTGTCAAAGCTTTCTTCTGGTTCCTGACTTAGAATCATAGAACTGGAAGGGACCTCGAGAGGTCATCTAGTCCAGTCCCCTGTATTCAAGGGCAGGACTAAGT
The DNA here is from genome assembly GCF_013100865.1 of Trachemys scripta elegans. Classification (NCBI taxonomy): domain Eukaryota; kingdom Metazoa; phylum Chordata; order Testudines; family Emydidae; genus Trachemys; species Trachemys scripta. Next base: position 38,530,984 of record NC_048299.1, on the reverse strand, counting down.
ATTATCTAGACCATCCCTGACAGGTGTTTGTCCAACCTGCTCTTAAAAATCCCCAGTGATGGAGATTCCACAACCTCCTTAGGCAATTTATTCCTGTGCTTAACCACTCTGACAGTTAGGAAGTTTTTCCTAATGTTCAACCTAAACTGCCCTTGCTGCAATTTAAACCCGTTGCTTCTTGTCCTATCCTCAGAGGTTAAGAAGAACAGTTTTTCTCCCTCCTCCTTGGAAGAACCTTTTATGTACTTGAAAACTGTTATCATGTCCCCTCTGTCTTCTCTTCTCCAGACTAAACAAATCCAGTTTTTTCAATCTTCCCTCATAGGTCATGTTTTCTAGACCTTTAATAATTGTTGTTGCTCTTCTCTGGACTTTCTCCAATTTGTCCACATCTTTCCTGAAATGTGGCACCCAGAACTGGACACAATACTTCGATTGAGCCCTAATCAGCGCAGAGTAGAACGGAAGAATGAATTCTCATGTCTTGCTTATAATACTCCTGCTAATACATCCCAGAATGATGTTTTGCAAGTGTTGCACTGTTGACTCATATTTAGCTTGTGGTCCACTATGACACCCAAATCCCTTTCCACAGTACTCCTTCCTAGACAGTCATTTCCCATTTTATATGTGTGCACCTGATTGTTCCTTCCTAAGTGGAGTACTTTGCATTTGTCCTTATTGAATTTCATCCTATTTACTTCAGACCATTTCTCCAGTTTAACCAGATCATTTTGAATTTTAATCCTCCAAAGCATTCGCAACCCCTCCCAGTTTGGTATCATCTGCAAACTTTATAAGTGTACTCTCTCTGCCATTATCTGAATCATTGATGAAGATATTGAACAGAACCAGACCCAGAACCGATACCTGTGGGACCTCACTCATTATACCCTTCCAGCATGATTGTGAACCACTGATAACTACTCTCTGGGAACAATTTTCCAACCGGTTATGCACCCACCTTATAGTAGCTTCATTTAGGTTGTATTTCCCTAGTTTGTTTAAGAAAGTCATGTGAGACAGTATCAAAAGCCCTACTAAAATCAAAATATACCACATCTACCACTTCCCTCCTATCCACAAGGCTTGTTACCCCGTCAAAGAAAGCTATCAGGTTGGTTTGACACAATTTGTTCTTGACAAATCCATGCTGACTATTATTTATCACCTCATCTTCTAGGTTTTTGCAAATTAATTTCTTAATTATTTGCTCCATTATCTTTTCGGGTACAGAAGTTAAGCTGACTGGTCTGTAATTTCCCGGGTTGTCCTTATTTCCCTTTTTATAGATGGGCATTATATTTGCCCTTCAACTGACATTCCATGTCTTTCTGGAATCCAGTGCAACCAGAATCTTTGAAGCCCTGAGGGTTTCATGTGCTTTTCTCCTGCTGTATATATAGAGAGACTTTTCCCCATGCCCATCCTTTTGTTTGGCACAATTTTACATAGAAGGGATGATTTTCAGGTGCTTATGACTGATTTATCACTTAAAAAATTATTCAAAATAAGATGTTGGTTTTTTTCATTTCAGTTGACTTATTTTGGGAGTAGTTCACCTCCCCCTAAAACAGAGAATGAGTGTGGAGGACGTTAGGTTGGGGCAGCGGTAGGGACAGCGGTAGAAGGGTATAAGCTGAGAGAGTTTCTACAAGTCTCTATGCAGGAACAAAGACTGAAGAGATATTGGTAACCTATTGAGATATTTATCTTCAGAGAGTAACAATTACAGATAAGTAGCTCATCTCATTTTTTGCTTATGGGAAATCAATAGCAATTCACAGCTGGAAGAACAGAAAACATTTATAAAAATATATCATATCTGTTTAAGTAATTGCCATATTTGATATTCATTATTTGTATTAGAACTGCTTGAACACTGTTTCCAAATTTATTTAATGATTTCTATCAATTGATGGGAAATTATTTTTGATTTTTTTACATTTCCCAATCTGTAATATTTGTTTTACATAATTTATCTCAACAAAGGAATAATCAAAGTAAAGAAATAAAAATTCCTGACCTGATGCTCATGATTTTAGCCATGTAACTCCCATTATTGCTAATGGACATCATGCACCTAAAACTGTACATAGAAATTATGAATATACCTTTTTGGATTCTTGCCAAATGATTTTTGTAATGTATTGATGTGCCTCTTTCTAAAAGTGATTTGATTAATGATTACTGTTACATCCTTTCTTTTAGCTGGCTGGATGGAACCCCAGTGAATTACGTAGCCTGGGCTCCCAATGAACCTAATTTTGCAAATAATGATGAAAATTGTGTGATCATGATATCAACTGTAGGTAAGTGACAGGACTAGGTTTTTAGATTTTATTTTTTGTGTGTACAGAACTAAGATATCTCTTTCTGGGTTGTTTCTGGCTTGCCGCCACATCATGTAGTCTGTTGGATCTAGTCTTTTAAAGGGCTTGTCACCACTTCTCCAGAGAGAGGCTCGTGCTGGATAAGTGGGATGGGCCTACTGAAAAGCTGCCATACTGCACCTTTCATTCCTAAGCCCTTTACAAATTTATATACAAAAAGCACCACTAAATGCAGAAGTCTGTGGGATTGAAGGTAAAAACCATCCAGTATGTGCAGAAGGGAGGAGCATACATTTGCATAATAAGGGAAAAACCCTTATCTTATAAAATGCTCTATAACATTCTCACAGAACAAAGAAAGTTTCAGAGCTAAATTTTCCTCTCAGTTACATCAATGTAACCCAGCTGAAGTGAAGGGGCTGCATCAGTGTAAGTGAGATGAGAATCAGGCCCTCCGTTTTTAAGATGCTGTCTGAAATCCCACAGCACTCAATGTAGAATGAAGAGACTAGAAAACCCTGACTTGCCTTGAACTCCAGAGAGACTTAAATATTTCAAAGCAGTTGGTTAAAATGCTAAAACATCTCCTAAAGGAGATGCTAAAAGTTCCATCTCTAATGTATATTTTTCTCTATTAAAAAAAAATCTATTTAAATTTGTTTGTGCCACAGAAAATTCTTCTGTCAAACATCAAGCTATTACTTCTCAACCTGTATCCCTGGAAATTCTCCTATTCAGGCTCCATGTGAAAGAAAGCAGAATTAAGAGTATTTGATATAAACAGTTTGTTCTTTTGAGTCACTTCCTTCCCCTCTTCCTTCCCCCTCCCACCCCCACTCCCCCACATTTCTTGTTCATTTTTAATTGCCCTGTCACAGGGTACTGGCCAAGTAACTAACTGTATGGAACAGCTCCTGTCAATAAATACCTATTTTTTTGTGAACAATACATAGATTTGTACATTTTCCAAGTAGCTTAGCTGACAAATGGTTTTTAAGATGTGTATATTCTACTCTTACAGAATATAAATGCTGTTTTTAAACAAAATAGGAAGTGTCAGATTATCATTCCATTTATCAATATTATACATTCATTTACTTACTATAGTTAATTTTTTTCAGGTTTGTGGAATGATGTAAATTGTGGCTATCCAAGTGGTTTTATCTGTGAAAGGCACAACAGTACCATCAACTCAACATTTGCTCCTGCACCTCTAGGAGGCTGTCCAGAAACTTGGCTTTTGTTTAACAATAAGGTACATTACAATTTACTAAAGATATTTGTTATTTGGCAGAGTAGGTGAACAAAGGACATGTTTTTATGGTTAGAATATTACGTTGGACAGTGATTATCCAAGTTGGCAGGCTGGGCCATTTTGGAGATATTATACCATTTTAAACCTCCAAAGCAATGAGTCTGTAGGTTGAATTACTTAAGACAGAAGTACGCTTTGTAAGTCTTTGCTGATATAACTTACACTTTCTTTTTCCCCCCCTGTAATTTATGTCCCATTTTAGGGACTGAAGTTATCAGTGGTCAACCTGAAAAGATAATATAAAACAGTCCTCTCAGCTAGGGTAAATTAGAAAGAACACTTTGAACAATAAATATTTAATTTTCATAAAGTTTTCCAAATGGTTGGATTCAGAATGAAAGAGTAAAAATGATAGGGTTTCAGCATAGGTTTATGTATAGCTTTGGCTTGAAATTTTTCTTTGATGCACCAGATGATTTATACAGATTCCTGGGATGGTGTCCTTAGCCTCTGTTTGCCAGAAGCTGGGAATAGGTGACAGGGGATGGATCACTTTATTATCACCTGTTTTGTTCATTCCCTCTGGGGCACCTGGCATACTGGGCTAGATGGACCTTTGGTCTGACCCAGTATAGCTGTTCTAACGTTCTTATGTTCTGTTTTCTTTCCACTCAAATGCAATCGCTACTTTACAAACTCTGTATTAGTCTTGTATTCTGAAAGTGTTAGGTGACAAGATCTAACTGTGAAATTTCAGACAGTTCAGGAGCATGAATGATCACTAGAAAGAGTTACGAGTGGCAGCATGAGAAACATTTCAGATCAGTGTATGCAGCTGTATGACCATAACCAATAAGAAGTTATATTTCTCTAGCTGTAAATTCTCTAACAATAAGGATATCACATTAGCATTGTGGGAAGAATTTATTACTAAATAATAAAATTGAAAGTCTTCCTATACTGTATACCAAGAAATGCATGCCCTCCTCCCTCCATCTCCCCCCCCCAAAAAAAAAACATACAGGAAAAAGAGCATTATGTCATTGTAATTTGTCATTGTAGAGCATCATGTATACCGAACATTTACCACCCATTTTTCTCTTTTCCCCAATTTCACTTTCACTGATAGTGGTAGAGGTAGGAGAAGGAAATGTGAAAGGGGCAGAAAGATCAAGCTGTGGTCAAAGTGTTTGATTTTAAATTACTCTACAGTTGCAACAGTAGGAACTGTCTCATCTTTCGGTGTTTTTGGATAGCTTATTACCTGACAGTAGGGAGCAGATAAAGCTAGTGTCATGTGTATTCCACAGCCACAGAATTTGTTGTGAAATTCACCCCTTGCTCCAAAGTATGAGCTTTCATTTCTACCACAGTGCCAGAGAATGTAATATGGACATTGCATATGACTGCATTCTAAACAGAGAATAGGATAGATACAAGTTTGGTATCCTTTTCTCCCCCACACCCCCAACCACAAATACACTTTCAAATTATTCAAGAGGGCTATTAAATATTTTCATGTAACTGATGCATTTGGAGACCAAAATTCTTTGTAACAAGACTACAGTATTTAGTCTCATCCTGATAATGCTATACAACTAATTTTTTTCTCAAAATTAATAATACAGCTATGACAATGAATAAAACTACCAATATATCAGTATTGCGTGATCCAACCATGCACCTATCATCACTGTAAAAAAACCTGGTTCAAACCAGCATCACTAAATGATAAGAGATTTACTAATCAATAATCTGAATCCCAGACTAATGATTCTGGCTAGAATCAAAGGCTATCTAGAACTAAAGGCTGTGACTAAACCAACCAGCCTAACATCCTTTAAACTGCGATTGTTGTTAAGTAGGATGTGTTGTGCTGAACTTAAACATGGTTATCTAAGTATTGTGGTTGTTGGTCCCACTTCATCTCACCCATCTCCTACCACTGTAACCCTTCAGTTTTCCATTTTGCTTCTCCTGTTCCTCTCCCCATTCTCCTTATTCCTGTTCCCTTTCTATTTTCCTCTCCTTCAGTTTACTTCTCTCTCTACTCATTCCCCTATTTCACATCCGCTCTCTCTCTTCCAATCCTCTATTTGAACCCCGAGTATCCTCTCACAAAAAGCCTCTACATTTTTGTAACTTAAAAAACACAGCAAGCTCTAACAACACAGCACATGTCTATCATCATCCTGATCGCTTTGGGCTAAATTGGGATCCTGTCTTATGCATGGTACAGTGTGAGCAGCGGGAGTATGTACACGTACATGTCTTGCATAACCCACATAAAAGCTGCTCCTGAGCTGATTGGCCATACAAGGCGACTATGGGAAGACTAGTTGTGCCAGGAGAAGTACACTCGGTAGAGGACTATCAGAAATTACTTTCCATCTAGTACAATCAGGGAATGCCTCCAGTACTTTCCTGTTAATTGAGTTTGCCTAGTAAATATCAATTTATGACTACAAAATAAAACCTCCATTGGTACTTTTTACTCAATTTATGACTGCCAAAATAAAAGCACACTGATAATGGAACTTCTAGCATTTAGTATTCATACTGTTTTAGCTTCAGACCACATTTAATTTAAATTTTATAAGATACTAGAATAGAACTAAGATGCAACAGAAGAAGGCTCTTAAGAGCTGCAGAAACTGACTGGGGTTGGTTTCAGTTACACTAGAACTCTCCAGATTTAGGCTTTGCATGCGGAAAAATAATCAATATTATGTCTGTTTTATTTTATTGCATTGTTTTCATATAGTAGATGGAAAGCAATCGTTTTTCTGTGAGATGCACTTTAAAAAAAAACTGCATGTTCTCCCTGTCACTGAGGGATAAGATGAACTTTAACAATAAACCTCTAAGTTGTTTGAATTGATGATGGGTTTCAGCTCAGGTTTAGCAAAATTTAAATTACAGATCCTAAAGCTTTCCTAGCCTTCCCATCCTTGCTTCCTTTCTATGGGAAGATAAATAGCACGTGAGTAATCAGTATTATTCACATATAACAGCTTCCATTTGGTTTGCAGCATTGAATGAAATGTCCAGTTGATTTTTCTTTTTCAGTGTTTCAAAATATTTGGCTCAAGTGAAAACGAGACATTGACGTGGCATGCGGCACGAATGGCTTGTATAAATTTAGGAGGAAACCTGGCTTCCATACCAAATAAAGAAGTCCAAGGTATAACGTGTGAACCCTTTGGTACTAAATGAAACATCAACCAGTTCCCATAAAACAATTATAAATGAAGGCAAAAAATAAAACTGCAGTTATACATTCTACTCTTTTTGCCTGTTGTATAAATGTAACAAAAAAATGATAAGAAATGGGCTTTGGGATCATAGGAACATAGAAACTGCCATACCAGATTAGACCAGCAGTCCATCTAATCCTGTGTCCTGTTTCTGAGACTGTCTCTGTGACAGAAGCTTCAGAGAAAAGTGCCACAAACCTCATAGTGTACAGTTATGGAATAATCTGCTCCCTCAGGAAATTACTTCCTAATCCCATCAGTTATTGGCTGGTTTTTACCCTGAACTATGAGAGTTTATATTCATTATTACATACAAAAAACTACATTAGGTGCTCAGAAATTAGGAAATGTCAAAATTAAGGTTGCCTGAAGTCAGACTAGATGATCACAATGGTTCTTTCTGACCTTGGAATCTATCAATCTTAATTTGGCCTCCTTGTGCACCTGCATTATGAGACAGCCTTTAATTATGTATACATGTAACCCACACACCTTTTGGGTGGGTGTTCTGTCCCATCTAGTGGCACCAAGACCACTTAAAGATGGAGAGAAAATGAGTCTGCTCTACAACCTTTAGCTAACAGGCAGTTGGCTTTTAGCCCATGCAGTAGAGGCTCATAGACTAGGCTTCAGAGCTCCCAGGTTTGATCCCATCTGCCGACGACCAGGGTCTTGCCGGCTTTACATACACATACTATTTTTTCCACATGATCCCTGCCTTCAGTGCACAGCCTGAGTCAGCTTCCCCCATTGTCCTCCTGATTTCCATTACTCTGCCTTCTGCCGCATTCTGTTAGTGAAAAAGCTGATTCTCAGTTTTTTACCCCCTGAAATCTGTTCCCCAAAGTTCAATTCACTGCTATTCATGAATATTTAGATAGCTGCCAGGTTGTGTGAAAATATTCACTAACAACAAAAGATTATTCTTCCAAGTATCCACACCAGAAAGTTTGTGGGTCACTATTCATTGTTCACTATTCTGCTGCCTGAAAAGTTTCATGTTGTTCAGTCAGGGAATAAAAGTGACCAATCACACACCAAGAGTAATGAACACTAGAAGTTAATAGTTCATAAACAGACCACAGTATTGTTGTGAGCTGGGTGAAACCTTATTATGGGTTGGGTTAAAATCTCGTACAAACTATCATTTAAGAAAGTTGTAAGAGACGGGTAACGGGGAACACCTAAAACAAGGCATAATAGTCTGCCCAGAAATTAGTACAATGAGGGTGGGGGTTCTAGTGGGTATTGTGACCAGGGTGGGAGGGTGTGTGTCAGAGAGAGAACACATACACAAATTGAAAACAGACAAGAACAGAAAGAGTGGCAGAGGCAAAAAGCAAGGAAGCCAAGCAGTGTCCTGTGTGAGCCATAGGCACTGACTCTGTGGGTGCTCCGGGCTGGAGCACCCATGGAGAAAAATTGGTGGGTGCTCTGCACCCACGGCAGCCAAGCTCCCCACCCCAGCTCACCTTGCCTCTGCCTTCACCTTCTCCCCTGAGCATGCTGCATCCCCGCTTCTCCTCCCAGCACTTGCCACTGCGAAACAGCTGTTTCGCGGTGTAAGAAGCTCCGAGAGGGAGGGGGAGGAGCGGGAACATGGTGCGCTCAGGGGAGGAGGCGGGGAAGAGGCGGGGCTTGGGCAGGGATTTGGGGAAGGAGTCCAATTGGGGCAGGGAGGGGGCAGAGTTGGGGTGGGGACTTTGGGGAAGGGGTTGGAATGGGGGTGGGGCAGGGGCGGGAAGGGGCGGGGCAGGGCTAGGGGCGGGGGGGGTGTTTGAGCACCCACCAGCGCCAGGAGAAGTTGGTGCCTATGCTGTGAGCACAGTGTGACCCTGGGAAAAGCTAGAGAGAGAGACAGAGAGAGTATGGATCTGTTGGCTAAAGAGGCTTAGGCCTGTAAACTAAGAAACTGTTCCTGGTTCCTCCTGTGTTTGGAGAAGCAGGACTTTGTACATTCCTTGTTTTTAAAAAAAATGCATCAAAGAGAATACTAGACTCCATCGATTTCTACTTCCAACTAGAACCTCCCAAGGGCCCCAAAATTTGACTAGCTGCTCAGGTCAAAAAGGGGCAGCAGTCTGAAAACATTTTGTGAATAGTAATAAATTATGCAGAAATTGGGATAGGTTTGTGAAAGCTTCTGTTAACTGTATAAAAAAAAAAGAGGGGGGGGGTTACATTCATTATGAAAATTATTCAAAATGAATTATTTGACCAGCTCTTCTAATAATGCTGCATTACTCATAAAAGGTCATCAGGTCTATTTTCAGTGCTGTTGCACAACAACCTCAAAACAAAACTAAAAAGGCATTGTGCATCTTATTCCTTCCACTTTTACATTGGCAATATGAACTGAGAGAAAATTTTGAGGAGGCATATTTCAGCATACTCAAAACCTTCCTTTTCGCATTGGTTTTTAAAATTAAAATGTCTTGTTTCTTATAAGTTAATGTTTGAGTAGCTTATATTCCTTACGATTTCATCACCAAACACTATATGTAAGCCATAAAATGTGACATTTAGGCTAGGTGTACACTGGAAGTGCTGTACTGGCACAGCTGCGCCACTGTAGAGTGTCTGGTGAAGATGCTGTATGCTGATGGGTGAGCCAGCATAATTACTCCCCCTCCCTGAGAGGTGGAAGCTATGTCAGTGGGAGAGCATCTCCCGACAACATAACACAGGCATGGACAGCGCTTCAGTCACTGTAACTTGCGTCGCTCAGAGAGGTGTCTTTTTCACACCCCTGAGTGATGCAAGTTAGATTGACTTAAGTGATAGCATAGACCTGCCCTTACTTTCAAGCAGGTGGGATTTTGCAGATAAATGTTTTTACCATGACCTCAGTTGTGGACATGTGTTCATTTTTTCTGTCTGGAGAAAATCATGTTGAGGTTCCCTTCATTTAAAATGTTTGCTTCCTTTCAGCCTTCCTCTTCTACCATTTAAGGGAAGTCATGAGTGATCCATGGATTGGATTGAATGATATAAATAGTGACCTATCATTTCTTTGGACGGATGGAAGTGGTGTCTCTTATATAAACTGGGCCAATGGTGCACCTACGTACAGACGCACATACTCTTATTTTCATTATGGTGGTGGTGATGATGCCGATGACTATGAGGAGGTAAATCAAACATCATTAAACAGCCATGAGCTGTGCAACCGTAATTGAGACATTTTGTGAATGTGCATTATGCTGCAGTTTTTAATTACATAATTATATGCTATTTTTCCCACAGGGCTAGTTTTTGAAGAGGATGACAAAAGGCACATCCTTAGCACAAAGGCTTTTCCCTAGCCAAATTTCAAATCCCTGCTCCAAAGCATTGAGGCATTAAAACTCCTCAAAGTAAAGGCCACCAGATTTTATTTTAACATCTAGCATCAGTCTCAGAAATAGTTAATCTGTTCATGGCTGAAACTGACAACCAATATGGAAAATTTCATCCTGAATGGTTAAATTCTGGCAAAGGCATAAAACAACTGAAAATAGAGTCTTGTAATAGGAAGCATCAATCAAACTTAATTATTGGCAAGGCTGCATGCTATGTCTGCAATATGATAATAGCTACACAGCCTGGGTGCACAATAAGTGATTTTTTTTAACACTTTAAGTGCAGTTGTACCCATCTAACACACGTACAGACTATTGCTTTTAGTATGTAATTTTACTAAAATAAGTTTCAAACAGTCTCTTCCTCTTTCCTGAAAATCCATTTTAATGTTTTTTCTATACAATCAAAAGTTGGACCTAGATAGACATACAATAGATATTCTAGTCCATCACCCTGATCCTTAGAGGAGTCTTTCCTATTACCGATAAGAATTATGCTTTACAAATAACATTTGTTACAAATTTAGCCCCTTTTCAGGTGAGTAAACCATCTGTGAACTCCTCATATTAATATTTTTATTTTTAAGTACTCGCTGTCTACAACTTCTGGCACTAGACAGCCCAGAAGTTGTGAAGAGGAAATGAGGCCATAGCCATTCTCTTTCCTTCACAATAGCTAAGAAAGGGGTGGGGCAGTCTTAGAAGGGAGGTATTTGATGAATGCTGAACATTCTGATGAGATTTAGTAGTATCTTCAATCCGACTCCATGCTAGCAAGCTCCCATTGACACCCTTCCATTAGGAGTGGAGAAGAACAGCTGAGGTAACCAAGGATAAATGAACTGCCACCATCTGTCCTCCCAAACATTTATTGCAGTGTCACCTAGTGGTGAGGAGCCAACATTGCTTCTAAAATAATCCAGACCAACAGCAGTTTCCATATTCCAGGGAACATTGTCTGGGATTATGAACACCCAGGAGGAGTTTGTAAAAGCTTGGTAAAGTTCCAACCAAAAATTGGAGCTATATTAATACTGACATTACAGTACAGCTTTTAGGAGCTATATTAATACAGACATTACAGTACTGAGACTTCAAATGTTGGAGGACTGAAACATTTGTAATATGCACATCTACAGAACCTGTGGGAGAAGGAGGAGAACTTGTCTCCTGATGATTACTTTTTCTTCTGAATTTATGTTCTCCTTTTTTCCCCCCTTAGAGAGACTGTGTCATTATGACAAAGGAAGAAGGGAAATGGAAAGATGAAGACTGTGAAAATGACAAAAGCTATATATGCCAAATGAATTTAAGTGAGTTCTATTTCACCAGCTTTCTAAATTTAAAAAATCATTGAAAACACGTGATGGCTTTTTAGTTTTGCTTGTGGATTAAATTCTGGGTTTCCACATAGAACATATCACCTATTGGAAGGCATTCTGACCCTCTAAGGCCTCCAAAATTCCTTCTTCTCAAGGATTGAAACAGATTCCATAGCAGATTCCACAGCTGGGTCGATCTAACTTTCTAGCATGGACCAGCCTATATTTTCTGTATTCACAAACAATTCATAATTTTTCATTAATTTTAACTGAAGAATTTTCACTTATTGTTAGTGCTACACCTCTTAATTTGTGCAACAATGTAGATATTAAACATTAGTAGTACAAAGTAAATCCATGCACCTGATTTTTGGTTATGTATGTATGTATTTATTAATTTATTTATTTAAAATTATTACAGACCCTAAATTACTTCATTCCCCAACAACAATTCCAGCCTCTGGCTTTATCCGTTATGGTGACAGTAGCTATGCAGTCATCCATTCCAAAATGAAATGGGAAGTGGCAAGAAAAAATTGCAAGGACAGATCTTCAGAACTTGCTAGTATTTTAGATATCCACAGCCATTCATTCCTATGGCTACAGATGTTAAAGTATGGAGAGCGTGTATGGATTGGTCTTAACAGCAATGTGGTAAGTGTTGGATATTATTGTACTATTACATACAAAAATAAGCTCTCATGTTTAATATATAAATATTGGTTGCTTTCATTGTAATCGTGCTGTAAGAGCTATATTCTCAATTCACCAGAAGCATGCATGGACTTCTAGCACTCCTGTTAGAGTTCCTCAAAGACCACATAAAGCACATGGGATGGATAGGAGGATCCACAGAGAAAGTCCTAATGGGAAATAGTAGATGGAGAGCTATAAAAACTGTGGTGGCACTCGGTGTTAAAATCAGGAACCATGGAGACAGGGCGTTGAGTGCCAAATAATTTTTACCCTCAAAATTACTTAAAATCGTAATCTAAAGAAATGATGATTAGGCAGACTGGATTGTCCATAAGTGCTTCTCTTGATAACTGTCTGGTAAGTGATCCCGCATTTACTCACCTAAAGTTCTAACCATGCTTTAGAGGACACCATTACTTCAACAAGCAAAACAATAATGAATAATTTAAGAAGATAACACCGAATGTAAATAGGCAATAAAATAAACTATGCTTAGAATAAGTTATGCTTGGAAGAGCTGCCCAATTAATTTTTAGTTTGTGCTGCCCTCCCCAGCTTTATAAATCTCCAGAAAAATCATCTGTCCATGTAAATGTCCATCTGTAAAGTTACAGCTCCAGCCTATTATATTATTTTGTCACATCCTACATTGTGCCTGCTTGTTCCAGTACATTGAAAACTCCGCAAGGAAGAGATTCTGCTATTTGTTCAACTCAGTTCATGTGTTGGACTGTGCAGTGCCCATTTACAGTGCTAAATAAATATTGTTAGCTTTAAAAAAAATAATAAAAAAGTATTACTCTCCTCATGACTCATGTGTCAGGCATTTATTCACTATTTTGATATGTCAGGTATTAGAAAATGACATAAATAGAGTGTTTCTGATGAAAAGCTCAAATAACTAATGCCAGTGTAATTAAAATTACATATTGGTACCTTTGTATTGCCATTTATATTATCTTAATTTATACTGTTTTTAGACAGATGGCCATTATAAATGGGTTGATAACTGGATAATCCAATATACTAAATGGGCAACAAGAGAACCAAAAGAAAAAATAGCCTGTGTCTATCTAGACCTTGATGGAACCTGGAAGACAGCATCTTGTAATGAAAGCTACTTCTCCGTCTGTAAACAGTCAGATGGTAAGCAACTGAACTTAACAATTTAAAGAACACAAGACTTACTGTACTGGATCATGCCAGAGGTCTAACTAGTTTAGTATCCGATCTCTAGCAGTGACTTTCCCCAACAACCTGAGAGAAAGGTGCTTCAAGAATTCCACCTACCTGCCATCAGAGTCTGGGATTCTACTTATGAGGTGGTACATGACTTTGAAGGCTTTGGCACTTTAAAGCCTCAGTTGATGTAAATGGGAATAGCTCCACTGACTTCAGAGGTGTTATTTTTATTTACTCCAGCTGAAGATTTGGCCCTCCATTCCTTTCCAGCCTCAAGATATTTTCCTCGTTATATGCAATTTTCATGGGTTGCATTGGTGGTTATGCATAAGTTAGATTGGCACTGGACACTCATCATGACTATCCATCCAGTAACTAATTATGAAAGCTCTAGGGGGAGGTGTCCTGGCAGCAGTTGGAATGAAACACTTGGGAGAGGTTCATGCCCACCTGTCAGGGGTAATAATTCTAAGAGCTGGTACGATTCAGGCCAGCGTCACAGCAGGGAGACAAGACTCAGGTGTGGGAATCCTGTGTGATGACACCTTTAAGAAGAAGTTTTAAGGTCATGTACTTTTCCCTCACAGCACGCTCTTCCTGATGTGGGTTACAGAATAAATGGCATTGCTTTACAGTAGCTTTTGAGTCAATGCATCAGGCCAAAAACCTGCTTTAATCTGCATATGCAACTCACAGTAGTGAGCCCAGCGATGTCAATAGGAGTTGCACACATGATTAAGAGCTATATTTAGCATATGGCATTCTGACAACCAGTGGTAATCCCATATAAGTGTCTAAACTTAATGTGCCTAAATAAAGAGTGCAACTGACAATACAGCATACAGTTGCAACACCAATACTTCACCAGTTGAAGGTAGTCTCATATAAAGTAATAATGGAAATTCTAGATCGATATCAATATTTAGCTGGGACGGGGGGAGACAGTATTTTCCTAGCATCATTCTAAGTTAGTAGTAGCTACCTGTAGCATGGTATGTGTGTGCTGAGTAATTTTAAAGACTAATTTTTGGGTTATTCATAAAAAAGTACTGATTTCAAACCACATAATTTCTTCACAGTCGTGGCCCCTCCTGATCCTCCACAGCTGCCTGGAAATTGCCCTGAATCAAAAGAACTCAGATCTTGGATTCCTTTCCATGGTCACTGCTACTACATTGAATCATCAGCCATGAAAAGCTGGGCCCAAGCTTCCCTGGAATGTATTCGATTAGGTAAGTGACTTCTCTTGAGAGCAAAGACTTAATTAAGGACACAGTGTTCATTTTACAAAGTTCCTTAACTGCCAAAAACCTATTTATTAAAATGAGTTATTTTAAAAATAGAGCATACTTCTCCCCACTTATGCTTTTTGTTTTGTTTTTGCTCTTCACTCAGCTGGGGAGATGAAACTAGGCTGATATGTTTGACTTTCTCATTATAGTCATTTTCATTGTCTGGATTTCACGCATGTGCCAAATACTATAATATTTGTGATCCCAACATATATTTATATTTAATTTTTAAAATAAAATTACAGAATAAAAAAACACTTATCCTATGCTTTAGGAATCTTTGACAGCTTCTAAACATATGGGGCCAGATTCATCAGTACACTCTGTCTCCCCTCCAGATTATTCAAATCATCTGTTGAATTAGTATACTTTCCAACATAGACTTTAAAGCCAGAAGGGACCAGCTAGTCTGACCTCCTGCACATTGCAGGCCACAGAACCTCACCCACTGACTCCTGTAAAATACCCCTAACCTCTGGTTGAGTTACTGAAGTCTTCAAATCATGGTTTAAAGACTTCAAGTTACAGACAATCCACCATTTACACTAGTTTAAACCTGCAAGTGACCCTTGACCCGTGCAGCAGAGGAAAGTGAAATCTCCCCCGCCCCCAGGGTCTCTGCCAATCTGACCTGGGGGAAAATTCTTTCCCAACCCCAATACAGCCATCAGTTAGACTCTGAGCATGTGGGCAAGACCCAGCAACCAGACACCTGGGAAAGAATTCTCTGTAGTAACTCAGAGCCCTCCCCAGCTAGTGTCCCATCACCGGCCACTGGAGATATTTGCTGCTAGCAGTTGCAGATCTGCTATATGCCATTGTAGGCAGTCTCATCATAACATCCCCTCCATAAACTGATCCTCAACATGAAATCCAGATCTTCAGATTTTAATATTTCCTTAAGATCATGCTGAGATGCAAAAGCAAAGCAGAGACAGTAGGGAGAGAGAGTTACACAAGTCCCCTTTCCCCTTTTAATTAGGAACAATATCTCCCCCAGCTGGTTCAGTTTTGGCCTTCCTCTCACAGTTGAGGAGTCTTCCCTTCATCTGCATATACTCCCCACCTGGCTGGCTCTCAGTATCAGGGGCCAGCCAATAGTGGAGCCAGTATCCTAGTAACCTAGTGAGCGCAGCTGGCCCTGAAGGAAGCTGTCTGACTAAGCCACCCAATTGGCTGCAGGAGTCAGCTAGCTAATACTTAAGTTCAGCAGCAGTCCAGTGGCTGCTCAATGTGCTCCTGCCCTGCAGCTATGCTTGCCCATGCCCCAGAACCCCACTATGTCCCCCTGACTGTGACTCTAGTTAACCCTTTGGCTTCTGACAGTGACTCGAGTTAACTCTCTAGCTTCAACTTTGGCTTCAGACTCTTGTGTCCAACTCTTGGTTACCCCTTCTAACTACAACTTTGACTCAGGCTTTGGCTTCTGACTCCCAGTTCTGACCTGTGGCTTTGCTCCAGGACTGTGCCCCAGCTGCATTCAGCTCTACCTGTAGGCCAGACTGTTGTTTCAGCCATCAGGCCAGACACCCACAACTTGGTCACGGACGCTCAAGGCTGTGGGCTCCAGGAGGAAGGAGCATTCGCTGTTGCTGTGTTGAGAAACCTAGTTGTGACTCAGCACATTCAACTGCCATGATTAGCTGCTTTCCCCCAGGGGGCAGAGGAAGGAATGGAGGAGGCAGCCAATCAGAAGGCATTGTGCAAAAGTCTCAAAGATAAAATTAATTGCTATTATAGTTGTGAAGGGGCAGGTCATTATATTAGTTACTCTCCTTGATTATGGTTATTTGTTTTGTTAATGCTTTCCAGATGCTACTTTGGTTTCAGTAGAAGATTTGGCTGAATCCAACTTTCTGACACACAGGATACAGGCTCTTGAAAGCAAAACACAAGGTTTTTGGACAGGAATGTACAGAAATGTGGATGGTAATTTTATTTTACTGTCAATATTTAAATTAATAAATATTTGTCAATAAATGAAATCTGAGGAATAATTTTATCCCTTGATGCACTGTTCTGCTGATGGTTTAAGTAGGACTGTATATGTCTTTTAGTCTCTAATGTCAATGGGTTGACCCTAGACATTCTCTACAGTGACCTTATTCTCAGAGGCCACCAAAGGTATCAGATAACCCACCAGAAATGAAGTGTGAGGGAAGACCTACTAGATCACAGGTGTCTTCAGGTGAATCTGATTGCATTGTGAAATCTTTCTGAAATCACACATCATTGCTATACAAGAGGAAAAGAAGAGATTTTTTTTGTCTCTGATATAGACTCCATAAAATCTTGGTCAGCAAATTTGTTTTGAGTTGTGCCTAGGCTGTTTAACCAAAGAGATCTCTGTCTGGTTTCTGGTTCCAATCCCTCCCATTAAGACACATTTCCAGATAGTCTGAAAAGAAAATTGTTCATAATTGGGCTGATGTATCCATCTTTTTGGAAGAGCAGTATTCTGAGTGCAAGTGCAAGGCCTTCTTTGGTTGAGTTCCAATTAGTGTTGCTCACCAGGATACTGGAGGTGTTGGGAAAACTTCAGACTTCAAGGTGTGTGTTAGACTTCCTGGCTAGTGCAGGCCAGGAGGGAAGCACTGTATCCAATATTGATGGGGATTTTGAGTGTTTCTGTTAAGAAAAGTATGCCACAGATTTGAAGAAAGCCTACATATACTTTTCAGTTATTAAATCCTTGCTTGACTTTGGCAATTTTACCAGTCATTAAGCAGCTTCCAGCCTTCCCTGCTTGAGTAAGGTGACTGAGAAAATGTCTGTATGCCTCAGATCTCCTTGATCCTTGTAAATCTAGTAATGGTCCTGGATTTGAACAAAAACCACAGTTGTTACAATGATCAATGTTCTCCGCCTAGTGATGGTCAGTGATCAGGTGCGTATGCTGCTATTAGTTCTGTCGGTTGCCTTCAATACCACTGATCATAAGGTGTTGACACTTCTGCAGCTGTATGCTGGGGTTCATGGGGCTACCCTTGGAGTCGCTACATTACTCCTTGTCAGAGGGTTGTCTTGAAAATTGCCCATCAGCTCCAATGCCGCTCTCACGTTGGGTGCTACAGGGTTTATTTTTGTCACCATACTTGTTCAATGTGTACATAGGGCCTTTAGGGAGGTTAATGAGGAATCATGGTTTGCAATGTTTTTAGTAGTCTGATGGCACACTAATGTATATTGTGAACGGACGTCTGGACATGGTTAGGAAAGTAAATGACACCATAAGCATTGAAAAACTGATAGTAAAGAAGTAGCTATGAGTCAGCGTATACGCTATAATCTGATTTATAATTACATAGCAAATGAAAAATGAGATTCTATAAGGGATGCATTTAAACAGAAAAGTATAATTGTTTTACTCTTATATAGTTTTCTTAATATAATAACTCCAGCTGGGAACATATGGTATCAAATGCTCCTTTTTATTTTATCACCATTAGTTTTAATTCCTGCCATTGTCTCGCACCCTTTCATTTGTCCTATTTTGACACAGTGTTAATAGCAATACGTAGTTAGAAACAGTGTTTCTTTTATGTTACTTATTGCATTATGTATATTTGAAAAACTGTATAGAAATAAAATGCATAAAAGTTCTTTTCCATCTCAAATGTTGAAGTATTTCTGTCTCTGGGATTCTTACATCTTCTGTTAATAGATATTAGTTTGTAGTCAAAGAAATGTAATTAGCTCATAAAACACTGGATTACGGCCTGATCTTTCCTGAAGCACCGTCCATCCAAATCAAATTGTAGTAATGTGGTGGGGTTTACAGATCCCACACTGAACCAGGCTAAGGAATAGAGCAATGCTGGGCTAGGGATGTCCCACCCCTCAATAGGCACAGGGCATGCTCTTGGTGGAGGAATAATTTATAAGGTCCCTTGCAGCCCAGGAAAAGCGGGAAAGGAGCTGCAGGTTGCACCAAGAAGGAAGGCTGAAGCCAAGAGTTGTGACAGGAGTAACTACAGTTTTGTTAAGGCTGCTGTAGCAGCGGGGATCTGGATACCCTATCCCCCTCTTCGGGAGCTGAAAGCCCTAAATGAGACTGCTTTGATTAGAACATTAACAGACCAAGTGGAGTCTTCTAAACCAGCTACCACACCCCAAACAGAGGTGCTCTAATCTGTAGGAAATGACCCAGGGAAAATGTAATGTGGGGCAGATCAATAACTGGTCCAGACACTTTGACAAACCCCCTAGGGGCCTGGGTTGGGACCAGGAAGAGTTAATGGACCCAGGTCCCCCTACCTTGCCCCTCTGTAGTGGCAGAACCCCAAGAGGAGAAATAGGAGCAGTCAGGAGGGACTTAGGCCTACTATGTACAGCATGGCTTGGGCCCCCTCTGGGATGACAAGGCAGGCAGAGACTGACTACAACGCCACCGCCTGAACACTAGGACAGTTGGTTATCAGACAGTTTTAACTACTTATACCAGGACAATGTGATATGTCTTCATGACACAAAGCAGGTGCTAGTTACTAGTAAATTGCTTGATTTTTTTTTTAAAGTCACTTGGTGAGCTAAGGAGTTACAATGGACACATTGCTTTTCTCCTAATTTGTTCTAATTAATATATTCTTTTTGACTTTAGACCAATGGTTGTGGCTAGACAACACCATAGTGGATTTTGTCAACTGGAATGTAAAAATGCCCACTGAGAGAGAGCACTGTGTTGAAATATCTGCACCATCTGGGTATTGGAATAATATTCTGTGCTCTTCCGAAAAAGGATTTATTTGTAAAAAACCAAAGAGTAAGTGATATGATTAATATGATATACTAAATTTATTATTATAATATTTATACTGTGAATATATGCTGTGTATATGTATGTGTGGTATGACATGCGTCTTTGTGTGTAACTATATATATATATATATTTACTTACTAGGGCTATCAAGTGATTAAAAAAATTAATCGCAATTAATCGCACGGATAAACAATATTAGAAATCCATTTATTTAAATATTTTTGGATGTTTTCTACATTTTCAAATATATTGATTTCAATTACAACACAGAATACAAAGTGTCTAGTGCTCACTTTATATTTATCTTTGAGTATAAATATTTGCACTGTGAAAAACAAAAGAAATACTATTTTTCAATTCATCTAATACAAGTACTGTAGTGAAATCTCTGTATCATGAAAGTTGAACTTACAAATGTAGAATTATGTACCAAAAAAACTGCATTCAAATATAAAACAATGTAAAATTTTAGAGCCTATAAGTCCACTCAGTCCTACTTCTTGTTCAGCCAGTCGCTCAGACAAACAAGTTTGTTTACATTTGTAGGAGATAATGTAGCCTGCTTCTTGTTTACAATGTCACCTGAAAGTGAGAACAGGCGTTCTCATGGCACTGTTGTAGCCAGCATCACCAGATATTTGTGTGTCAGATGCGCTAAAGATTCATATGTCCATTCATGCTTCAACCACTATTCCAGGGGACATGCGTCCATGCTGGTTATTAGAAATAAAAGTGAACAATTTTTAACTAGTGTTGTGGTTCAGTTACATTAAATATAAAAGTAAAGCTGTTGTCACATATTTAGCATCTCTGTTAATTTCCTTTACCAAATGCATTGTAGAATACAAAGCTAATTGTAGTCCTTCATATTTTTCCCTGCATAGATTTTATAGATGTTGAATAGGGTGACCAGATCACCAAAGACAAATATCGGGACGCGGGGGGGGGGCCAAAAAAAAACCAAAAAACCCTTCCTCCGCAAGCGCTGGAGGGAGGCCCGGGAGCCTCAGGGGAAGCGCGGGGCCGGGGTAGTGAGAGTCCGGCCTGGTCCCTTGCAGGCAGGACTCAGTTGGGTGGTAGGGCGAGGAGGGGGGCGGCCCGCGGGGCCAGGCGGCGGCTGTTCTCACCCCCGGGCAGCGGGACTCGGGAGCAGCCGCTGCTGCAGCTCCCACTGCCGCGGGGGGAGGAAGCGGCCATGGCGCTCCGCGGCTGCGGCTCTGGCGCCCCCGAACCTCCCGAGCCGGGGCCTGCTGCGGGGACCCAGCCCCTGGCCCGTCGCGTCTGGGCTGCTGCCCAGCTGGTGCTATCGCGTGGCGGCCCCGGAGTGGGGGCAGCAGGCCCCAGCCCCCCCGTCCCGCAGGGGAACGAACGGGGCTGGGCTGCCGATGCCTCCGCCCCGGGGCCGCCGTGGGATAGCACCAGCTGGGCAGCAGCCCAGACGCGACTGGCCAGGGGCTGGGCCCAGCGTGCGCGCTACTGGGTCCCCGCAGCAGGCCCCGGCTCGGGGGGTTCGGAGGCGCCGCAGCCGCGGAGCGCCATGGCCGCTTCCTCCCCCCGCGGCAGTGGGAGCTGCAGCAGCGGCTGCTCCCGAGTCCCGCTGCCCGGGGGGACAACAACAGCCGCCGCCTGGCCCCGCGGGCCGTCCCCCTCCTCGCCCTACCACCCGACTGAGTCCTGCCTGCTCGGGGCCAGGCCGGACTCTTACTCACCCAGGCCCCGCGCTTCCCCTGAGTCTCCCGGGCCTCCCTCCAGCGCTTGCGGAGGGAGGGGGAATGGTGAGCCCGGGGAAGAGGCGGGGATTCGGGGAGGGAGCCAATCGGGGGAGGAGGGGGCGGAGTTGGAGCGGGGGAGGGGTGCGAGCACTTCCGGGCTCTAGGCTCCGGGGCATTTCCTTGTTTGTCCGGTTGTCCCGACCGCATGTCGGTCGGGACGCGGGACAAACAAGGAAATATCGGGACGGTCCCGATAAAATCGGGACGTCTGGTCACCCTAATGTTGAATAAGTGTTTTATTTTTCTCTTTGAAAGTTCTTGAAGTTCAGCCAACCGAGAAGCCTCCAGATAAGAAAGGTAAGACTATTTATAAGCAAAATAACAAGAAACCCAAAATACCACACGGACATAAGTGATTTTGAAAATCTCACCCCCTCAGTGATTTTGGAGCAGAAGTCCTATTGAAAATCAGCAGGACATGTGCTCCTAAGTAATTTAGGAGCTTTTGAAAATCTCACCCCTAGGTATTAGTGGTTGTAAATGTTCTGACATAAAATTACTGTAAAATGCATTTCCAAATAATTAACAGCTCATATCTCATTCATTAAAAGTGTGACTTTGTTAAAATAATACCTTCTGATTCATTAAATCTGTGGGCCAAATCCTGAGGGCCTTATTCAGGGTCACATTTTGTCTGGCTCTTGGATAGGTGTGCTTGAGTGAAGGGGTGCAAGGAACTTCCCTATCTTGAATGCCTCATGCAAAGGCCAGGGACAATCATAGTCTTTACATGTAGGAGAGCTCAGGGAAATGTTTCCACCTATAGCCTCAGGATGCAGATTGTCCTGAAGGCAGCTGCAATGAGGCAGCGCTATGGCACTGAACCTCATCCCACTTGCCCACTCAGAAAGGATTGTGCACTAGAGAGAATGAGGAGCAAAAGGTCCTCCTTACACAGTGCTCCCCTAGGAACAGGATGGCTCTACGTGGCCCTTTACTCAGACATAGTGTAGCCCTCAGTTTTACTCAGTCTCTGTTCTATCCAATTCTCATAGTCCCATTGACTTAAACAGGAGTTGAGTTGAAACAGGGACTGAGTACAATATGGACATCAGGATTTGGATCTATGTATTCAGGATAGAGCTGTTCAAATCATGAATAAAATGGATTATATTTGTGATTAATTTGATATGTAGCCAGATTTCTCTCTGTTTGCTGTTCATGGAGTCCTGTTGTCCATGAGTCACATGCATTTAGAAAACCACCAAGCATTTATGAAAATATTCAGAAATCTCCACATTTCCATGAATTTTTGGACAAAAGAATCTTAGTTGAAAAATTTGTCCTGGAAAGATATTGTTCATTACTTGCTTTCTGATATTTGTTATTGGTTAGTGAATGTTTATCATATGTTCACCTGTTCAAAAAGTTTGTCACCCAACTGGGAACAGAAACAAATACCATATGACCTAAGTGAACAGTCATGGGGCATAAGTAACAAATAGTTACAGTGAGCACATCATAGACCACCCATAGGCTAAAATCTGTTAATTCAAACTATTCATATAATTTTTAGGAAAAAAACAGATTCCCAGATCTCCAAATTTGCTCCTACACCACCTTATTTCCAGCCTACTGCATAATACTTAGCTGTGGGAAAGAAGGCCTGGCTACACGCCAGCAATCCCTTGGTTGCTCTAAACTAAACTGGTCTCATATTGGCACAGAACTGGCTCCAGGTTCAGGACGGGAAGAACATCTCTATCATCACATGAGCCCAGTACATCTTGGGTACAGCTGAGAATCACAGTCATAAGGTTTAAGGCCAAAAGGGACCAACAGATCATCTAGTCTGACCTCCTGCACATCACAGGCCACTACAGAACTCCACCCAGTTACCTGTGCATTAAGACCAATAAACTGAATTAGACTAAGTATTATGGCCCTCAGAAGACTGAACTATTGTGAGAGAGAAGCAGAGAGTGGGAGGGACCAAGGTGCACCAAGGCCTGAGACCCTGCAATGGTAGGGAATTGATTAAATGAGAGAGACCCAGATGAACCTAGCAAGCAAATCTGGTCCATTGTCCAATGGCTTCCATCTGTTATAATCACTGAGATCCTTAGCAATTGTTTTGTGTTCATTTACAGAAGACGAAGAGGCTATTGCACCTGCTCACCTCACAGCTTGGATACTAGTTATTCTGGCTACTCTTATTCTTATTGGAGCTGGCCTTGCAGGCTGTTTCTTCTACAAGAAAAAGAGACAAAACCAACTACAAGGAGATGATCAAGGCGCAGAGACACTTTTAAAATGCAGCGATGCTGTTTCAAGAACTAGTGATACAAAGCATTCTGTGCCAAGTATTGAGTAGAATGAACAGGTTATCCTGTAGTGTAATAAAATTTGTGCCTGATTTTGGTAAAATTAGCCAACTAGAATATAAGAAATCTTAAATCAAAGCTTATTTCTCTTGTTTAAATAGTAGCCTTTGTTTAGTACTGTCTGTATTTTTATACATGTACTTAGCAGAAGCATTTACTCCTATTATAGTCTTGTAGCATTCAAGATCTCATATAAAAGTAGGTTTTGGCGAAAGGAATGGGAAGGGCTATTCAAATGGGACAATGGATATACTTAAAATTACTAAAATGGAGCAAACCAGTGTGAACAAATATTCAAGAAACTATGGTTTCTAGTCAGAACTGGATTGCCGTGAGATATAATGAATGGTCAGTTTATGCAACTATTGTGTTTGTGGAAACTGCAAAGAACTCAACAAAACATTTGTCTAATTCTGTTGAAATCCTGAAAATAATCCCGAAAACTTCACTCCAGCAGTCAAGCTCTTTTTTTATTGATGGGACTGTACTTTGCTTAAGTCTTAAAAAGAAACAATGTTGTATATTATCACTTTTTAGATAACTTCTGAAGACATAAGTAGTCTGCTGTTTTCACTTTGTTATGTATAAACAGTGAAACCTGTCAGAAATCTCTCAAAAGGTTTTGTAGTCTGTGCTTGTAAATCTTGTAGCATATTAAATGATATGAATTAAAATGTTCTCACCCAGTTATGAATGGGCTGAAGCAGAATGAAAATGTGTTTTCCTTCATTCAGTTTAGTTCTTTGAAAAAGACAGAAAATGTCTTTTCGTGACGTTGTTTTCATCTTTAGAACTCTCTGTGCAACAGGTAATTTCTGCCCTTCACGCTTCACAGATATTGTCAGTCACTAATGAGAGCAAATTAGCTCAGCCTCCTAGCATGTAAGTAGACTTTTCGGCAATAATTTAAAAGTAGAGAATTCCTCTTGAAGTACCAAAGATATCGCTACAAACTGTTGAGCCTTTTAGCCCTACTTTAGTGTGTCAGTGTCTGAACCAGTCTTTTCTAACAGCTCTGAAAACTGGATGGGGAAAGATCTAGTGGGTATAAATGTATTCTGTCTGGGGGAACAAAAACTCATTTAAGGCCAAATTGTGGCTGGCTCTTACCCAGATGTGTGGACAGAGGAGGGTGTAATTTCTGGTTCCCTCTTCATTAACCTTTTAATGCACAGTGCCCCATAGGGGGTGTCAAAGAGGAAGCAAGGCCCTGCTCCCCTCCCTCTGCATTGGCCCACAGACTGGATCCAGTGCAACACAGATCTGTTAAGGTTCCCAGATTAGCCAGAAGATCTCCAGTTTTGTGGATCCCTGCCTGGGACCCTGAGCAGCTGAGTCATTCTCCTAAGCAGGCGAGCTGCAGGGCTATGGGGAGGGACTCTAGGCTGTGTCTTTATAGTTAGAAGAGATCCTGCCTAGATGGAACTATCCTCAGAGTCCACCAGGAAATTAACCATGGCAATCCCACACACAATACAGCCCTGAACCCAACTACAGCTCTTCCATAGTGATGTCGGAAGTTAGCTAACTTGAGTTGGCATGGCTCCTTTTGTGCTCATTTTAAGACCGGGAGAACAAATTCTGTTAATAGCTTGTTGAAAATTTTTATTCAAAACTAAAACTGTTTTTGGTCTTTTATTTTAAGAGTGTTGTTGGAAAATATATTTGAATTTTTTTCTGATATTTACAAAAATCCCCAAAATCCAAAATGAATTTTGTTTTCAGTTTTTAATTATTTCACCTTTGTCTCCCTTTTTTCCTCTCCCTCATTTTTCCCTTTTCCCATTTTATTGCTGAAATGGTGGGGGGAGGGAGGAGGAAAAAGTGTGTGGGGAGGTGAGGGGGGAAACCATTGTGACAAAATGGGAATTTTTTGTAATATTTTTATGAAGCCTATATGTGTCTCAGTTTCCCTTGTATTTCACATGGCTATTCAGTGGGGATGGGGGGAAAGCACTGTTTGCACTCAGGGCAGGCTAAGGCCTGGCCTATACTAAAAAGTTAGATTGATCCAGCTATATTGTTCATCAGAGTGAAAAATCCTCACCTCTAAGTGATGTGGTTAATCCAACCTAATCCCTGTTGACCTAGCTACTGCCTGTCAGGGAGGTGGATTAACAACAGGAGAACCCCTCTCATCAGCATAGGTAGTGTCTACACTGAAACACTACAGCAGCACAGCTGTACCATTTTAGGTGTAGACAGACCCTAAGTTTTCAGTGTAAACCAGCCCTCAGAGAGACATGAGCCTGAACAATGGGGTTCACAACAGCTTGGCTGGAGCTCTGGCTAACCAGAATTGACTGTGCTTTATCCTTCTTTTCTCTGTGCTAACCTAAGGACTTCCTATGCTGTGTTGCCCTGGACTAATAAACTCTGTTTTGACGATACAAATGCTTGGTGAGGTGTGTTAATTCCAGAAGAGTGTATGCATCTTTACCCGAAGTCTGTCTCAGTTGGACTCACTGAACAGAGCTCACAATGTGTGACAGGAGTGCTGAAACCCCAGATGCTATCTGGTGTGATCACGTGGCCTACCCTGTGCAGGAAGAGTGAGATCCTTTGGGTCTGGCACACTAGAGGGGATTCTCCCAGAGACTTTCAAAGCTGAGCGCTTAGCACCAATCCTGTGGATCTGTGACAACCATAAATTTTTTTTAAAAAAGTTTCATCTCTCTTTGTCCTCCCTTCCAGAAAGTTAACAGCGTAGCAAGCTGGGATGTAAAGCTACCCTGCACTAAGTCTGCCACACTCCAACTGTCCGTTTTGACCATGCTGTCGTGCACTAGAAGCTCCTTAGTGTGCTTTGATCTACGTCTGTTTTGGGTGCAGCATAGATTTACTAACCAGTTGCCACCAATTAACTGTTTGTGTAGACAAGGCCTTAGATCGATGGCTGATCCTCAATATTTGAGCTTTAATGTATTTGCTTTTCTTAGCTCTCTAGAAATAGTTTTGCCAGCGTGTGTTTCTATAGGAAACAGATGTTCTTTTTTTTTTTAGTTCCAGCATTTACTATTTTTGTTGAGTTCTGCTTTTTTACAAAATTATTTAAAGGATGAAGAATTGTTTCCTTAGCTGTTGTTTCTTTCCTATCAACTAAATGTATATGTTTTCAGTCTTAGAAATCCCCACCCCCGAACCCCCGGAGTGATGCAAGTTTCACGCTGTCCACGCTGGTGTAATATCAGTGGGAGACGCTCTCCTACAAAATAGCTTCCCCTTCTTGCTGGGGAGAAGTAATTATACCGATGGGAGAGTGCTTTCTCATCATCATAGCGCATCTTCACCAGACGTGCACATTGCAGATGTGCCAGTGTAGCACTGTACTGTAAATTTGCCCTAAGCTTTCTCATAACAATGCCTGTTATTAACATTCTTCTATATCTAATTAGCTAGGAGGCTCCACCCATCTTGGCAGATGATGACCTGCCCTTAGTTACACACATCTTTGTCATCTCCCATTTGGACTACAGCAATGTAATATAACTGGCTGTGAAGCCATCCGCTTTTAAGAAACTCCAACTAGTACAGAACTAGACCTGGTTGGGAATTTTCTATCTCAATTAATTTTCAACACAAAATGCAGTTTCCACAAAATCAAAATTTTAATTTTAATTTTTGATTTTGTTATTTTTCTATTTTTGTTCAGGAAAAACAAAACAATATTTAATTTCAGCTTGGTTTGACCTGAATTGAAATATTTGGTTTGTTAAACTGACCTGAAATATTTTCTTTCAAGTCAGTTCAACATCAACCTTTCCTTCCCCCCCCCCCCCCCCCGCACCAGTGTGGTGGCACATTCCTTCATGGGACTTTTTTGGATTCCTGATGCTCCCACTCTCTTCTATGGACAGGGCTACCTGGCCAGACTACATTTCCCATGATGTGATACAATTTCCCCCCTGATTGAATGGCCTGGTTCTTTGTAGGTGTCACTGTAGGTGCATCATGGGAGATGTAGTCCAGTCAGGAAGCTTAGCCTAACGAGGAGAATTAGGGCATCAGGCAACTGAACTACAACACCCATGAGGCAATGTGCCATCATAGCTAGATCCAGTTAAATGTTGAAATGCCTCTCAATAAAATGTTTTGAGTCATTTCAACAATCCAAAATCAAACATTTTAATTTGGGAACACCAGAAGTTTTCATTTTGATCAAAAATGCCAAAATGAAAATGTTTTGCCATTTCTGAAAAATTTCAGTTCAGAACTTTTAAGAAATAAAGATGTTGAAATATTGGAATTTTATTATCGATGGAAATTCCAATTTAAACTCAACTCCATACAGAACTATGCAGCATGTCTTCTCAGCAATGGGTGCTACCAAGAGCACGTCAAACCTGCCCTACACTCTCTTCCCTGGCTTCCCTTAGACTATAATGTCAAGTTCAAGGTTCTTATCTTCAAGGTACTCCGTGGCCTAGGCCCCTGCATATTTGAAGATCACCTAAAGCTCCAGGATAAAGACCATAGTGGACAATTCCATTCCTCAGACAATGGAACTTCCTACAACAAGGGTTTAAAGCTCAGCTGGGCAGGAGACACAACTTTCTTGTCAGCCAGTCCAAGACTATGGAAGAAACTCTTCCCTCTTTCCGCCCTCCTCCCCCCCCCCCAAGGAACTAAGGACCATCACAAACCTCTCCACCTTCTGCTCGAAGTACAGAGTGCACTTCTTTGACCTTCTCTAATATAAAACAATAAACCCACTACCAAAACAAAACCCTACAAACAAAATTCTTCCCTTGGGAAGAGGACGAGAGGGAATGAACTACATGTGACAGTTGTTGAATGTGCTGTTGGAAGCTGCTCAGATACTACAGTGAAGGGGGCAGTATAAAAACACACATAGAATAGACTGGTCTTTGTTTAATGTTTGAGCTAATTCAAAACTGTCAGTTAAGCAAGGTTAATAAATCCTTTAAAATTAGGGCAGGGGACTGGCATCCTTTTGGCATGGAGTCTCCTGCCCTCATAACAATTCCCTTTCCTGGTACACAGGAGCCAAATGTGGCTAGGCACGTGGAGAGCTATGATCATGACATGACCAGCTAAGGAATTGTGCACATCCTATTCCTGTATTGATTTTTTTACCCTGTTCTTTCACCTTACTCTGGCTGGCTCATCTACCTGCAATATCTTATCTAGCATAATGGAGCCCAGCCTGGTTGTGGCATTTAGATGCTACACAATATAAATGTTTAATAATTCTACTATTAATAGTAATGTAATTTATTTCCTTCAATCAGTCACCTAACATTAAAATCAACGATTACTAGCTTACCTATGTCATACAAGAATTTTGTCATAATGTTACTGTGGTGCCATTAAAAAGTGACACAGTCAACAAATATGCAGCCAGTAAATTCTTGTTGAGCTGGTAGATGATCTGGTGGGACTTGCATCAGTCCAATGAAGTAAATGGGATAATCTTGCTGATGACGTGTGTCCTGGGGCTAATGCATGTCTGAGTGGTCGGGACTGGTACTGCAGGATGCTGCTGTGATGGTAGCAGATACAAAGCAATTTATTCAGATAGGAAGAGTTATTATTGTAGTTTACAAGCAGTTTTAGGGAACTAGTGGTTTAAATGGTTTACATGGGACTAATTAACATTAAAAAATGAAAAAAACATTACAATTCCCTCTTCAGTTTTAAAATGTCTTAAATGGTGAGATTCAGAATTATATGTATTTCATGCAGGAACATTTTCAGGGTGTCCATGAGCCAAACTAGTCTTTGCTTTAAATTACACATTGACTTTGTAGTCTATGTTCCTTGCTTTAGAAGACAAACTTTAATTTATACCACTGAATATTACTAAGAGTCTGTGGTGTGTAGCAATGAGTAGAGATAGAAACATCAATAAGACCCTACAGAGCACATTCCTTTTCAGTGGTATAGCCATTCAGTAGAATAGAAATGCCTTGTACACACTTGGAATATATATTTAAAAAGTATTCCCAGGTGTAATATAATTAGAACCAAAAATATTTTAACATTTGCTATGCTACAATATACCAAAATGATATTCTGACAATGTGTACATCTATGTAGTTGAGAAAAAGTTCTCTTTCCATTAGCTATGTCTGGAGGATATTCTAAATTTTTGTGATTGGAAGTTTTGGGGGGCAGGGACTGTCACTTCTGTGTATGTGTAAGTTCCTTGCACAATGGGGCTCAACCTGATTAAAGTCTGTAGGTGTTGCCACAATGTAAATATTAAGTAGTAATAATTAATACCAGTGACAATGTATGATTTAAAAAAAACCAACCGTGTGGTTTTGGGGATGCTGTCATGCCGCAATTCCATGAGCCTCCATCTTAATAAATACAAAGGTACTGATTGAAGCAAAGAAAAAAAAAAAAAAAGCATTTGTTCTCTTCAGGCAAAATTAACAACAGAAAATGAAAAATCTTGGCCAAAACAGATATATTCTAATGAATACTGGTGATATTGTTGAGGGGAAGGATTATATTTGCTTTGCTTTTCATTGCTGTTAGCTATTTTTGTCACAATTTCAAAAGGCAAAATTCTGCCGGCTTTGTCCTTAATTTCCTACTATCTGTATATTAAGCTTCTATAGAATTTTATTATTCAGCAATTCATTCAATTCCTCTTTTTTATTTTGGTCTTGCAGACTTGCTTAAGGATCTGCCTTTCCCTTTGAGATTTCTGCTGTGTAGCCAAATCAGGCAGGTTGACTAATTCTTGTATTTAGGCATCTCCATTGTAATAATAGCAGAGATTGATGAGTTTTCCTGCTGTCACAGCTTTCCTTCAGATTCTGAATAAATATATTATTGTGCTTGAGATGGTTATTTCACCTCACACATGTTTTATAATTTCATGTCCCAACTTCTCTTAACTTCAGTGAAAGGAAAGAAACTGGTGGGGTTTGTCTAGATGGAGAAATTAACTGACATAGCTATGCCAGTATCATTATATAACACCCCAGGTGGACACTAATTCTAGAAGAATAGTTCCTTTTTCCGATTTAGTTTAATATGCTTATACTAGAAATGCGATGTCAGTAAATTGCACTGTGTAGACAAGACTGTAGTTTTGTCTGACAAAGTATTCTGATACAAAGTCCAGTCCTCATACATGTACTATGGGAATGGGATTGGCCTGTACAGTCAGACTCACCCCTTCTCCCTCTACCACCAGGAAATGTGGTGGTAATGTTCACCAGTTCAACAATATAATGTACAGAACTGTTGAATATTCTCACTGCAGGTATTTAGATAAATGTCATGACCTTTCTTGAAGAAGGCCCTTGGAAGTGGTGTATGACTGTTGTCTAGTCCCTACACAGGAAAGCTAGAAATTGCCTTTGAAGTGCACTGTTTCTGAGATCCCTTTTGGCCAGATACCCAAAATGTGTTGTCTCACTATCTATCTGAGGTATACAGTTTAAATGTAGCGGCTGAGCTTTTATCTGTGTTCTGCTGCAGGCTTGACACTGTGAGCTCCCTAATATCTTTTCGCGATTTCATTGGCCTGGAAACCCAACAACTGACCCAACATTGTCCCAGGAAACTGCACTGAATTGTAACCACTTTGTTTATCACCTGCATTTCTATGGAAAGAGACTTTGCCCTCAGTAAAGAGCGATTCACTTACAAAAGCAAAGTTTGCTCTGTTAATTCCTGCTATTTCAAAATGTCACATGTGACAAGATAGTTCCTTATTTAGAGCCCAGAGCTTTTCCCTGATCTGTCAGCCCTTTGAAACATAGTAGGACCTGCCAGACGGTTCCTTACAGAAGGATTTTATTGACAGCAACTAATTACCATTCATCACTTAGTGGAAAGGAAGAAAGGAATGAAACATTTCCCATGACGTTCTCCACATTGCTTGTTTTCCTCTCTCTCATTCACAGTACTTTGCAGCTGCTGGGTAAGTCTCCATTGTGTGTCTACTGTAAAAATTGGATATTAAAGGTCTTCACCTCATGCTTTTCCTTGGGCATTTTGCTACTCTGTTTGGTGTAGAGTCTGGCTATTCTTTCTTTGTTATTAACCATATAGCTGTGATGGGTGGGAGCCGCCTCAGGGAAAGTTGCAGATTCACATAGGATGCAGGGGAAGGCACAGGGCCTAGCAGGATATTAGAAACAGGTACAGAGGGAGAGAGGGGACAGAAACTTTAATTCTGAATGTCGTGACTTGCAAATGGTTGTGGCCAGCTTACTGATGGCTCTGCATGGGTGTGCAATGGGGGAAGAAGGTGTAAATAGCTTTCTCTGCCTTCCCTTACAATTACATCCCTTGTGCAGTGATCCCCCGTAGGACAGTTGCTTTGTGGAGCCATTTCTTCATGGCAGCATTATCCAGGTCTCTACCCTCTTTGAGGAAGAGACTACAAGAGCAGGAAATTGCTTCCCTCTCCCCCCCACACCCCCGACGTTAAGCTGGAGTCTCATTTCTGATCTGATCAGTGTGTTTACACGATGGATGAAGGAATGGATGTAGATGATAAAGGGAATCCCTTTATCATCTACACTGCAATCGGAGGTGTGAATTCAGCTCAGGTAGGCATACCCATTCTAACTTTAATCTAGCTAGTACTGGTGAAAATAGCAGTGAAGATGTGGCCGCTCAGGCTTCATTGCAGACTAGCAACACGAGTACATGCCTAGGGTTCCAGGCAAGCTTGTTCAGCCTGAGCAGAAGCCCATGCCACTGTGCCTTCACTGCTATTTTTAGCTGTGCTAGCCAGATGAAAGCTAACACAAGTATGCCTGCCCGAGCTGCAATCACTTCTTTGATTGCAGTGCAGACATACCCAAACATATAAAGTGTCTGTGCGCGTGCACATAGATAGAAAGAACCTACATTTTTAAAAGTGACATGATTTTGTGTGCCTCTGTGTTTTGAGCGCCCAACTTTAAACACTTTCAGGGGCTGGATTGGGACAAAAATCACTAGTTAGATAAGAAATCTTAAGTCATATTGTAGGCTGAGCTGTTAGGCTGACCTATTATTAAGATTGCCCACCACTCTCCATTATAAGACCATACTTTTAGTTGCTTATCACTTTGCCAAACTTTAATTGGCAAATACTTGGTCCTGCTAGTGAAGGCAGGGGGCTGGACTTGATGACCTTTCAAGGTCCCTTCCAGTTTTAGGAGATGGGATATCTCCATTATTTATTTATTTATTTATTTATTTATTTATTTATTGTTCGGGCTGAAATTTTTCATGGATATCTTCCTCGGGCTGAATGTTTTTGGTTCAGCCACTTCTGAGAATGCGATTAGGGAAAATAAAGTTGTTTTTCAATGTTAAATTCTGATGACTATGGCTTTGGAAAGCGCTAGCATCCCCATGCTTTGGGGAAGAGATTGTATAATTGGCAGAGGCTACCCTTTGTGTCAGGGATCTGGCTTATGCCATTCCTGTGGAAATCTGTCTGAATTTGGTCAAGTTATAAGCCTTTGGAAAATCACAGTTGGCACATATGCCGTGGAGATGACGTATATTTTAGTAACTAAAATCTCTGAAGATTCTGCCATCACAGAGCATATTTGGGCCTCTCACAGCTCCTCGTGTTGACTAAACTGTGCATGAGCCATCCCCGCCGATCAGCTGAGCATGCTCCAGCCTCTCTCAGCTCTTACAACAGATCAGACTGCTCATGCACCATTCCCATAGCATAACATCATCTCACAATTCATACAGGTGACCAGACTGCACATGCACCATCCACACAGAGTGACTGTGGGGGAAGACCAGTGCATAGATTGAGACATGGGATTGGCTGGGTGAGGGTAGGCCTGGGAGCCAGGGAAGGAAACGGGTGGAGAGGGAGATAGTGGATGGTGAACTGAAATTGAATGAGGAGCCAGGGGAAAGTGGGACTGACAGGACAAGGAAACTGGCAACTGGAACCAGTTGGAGGGGGGAGGAGGTGCAGGGAGGGAATACAGATCTAATGAGGAGCCAGGTTGCATGGGGGATAACTGGGATTGGCTGGGCAAACAGACTGAGACAAGAAGCCAAGAGAGGGGAGAACAAGGAGTCTGGAGAAGGAGACTGGCACTGGGAGCCAGTGGGGACAGAGAGCATGGCCAGGGAGATAGGTGATTGGAGACTGGGGAGAGATGGTGGACACATTAGGGAGTGGTGGAGGGAACTGGGAATAGCTAGGCAGGGAGACTTGGAGCATGATGGGGGAGACATGGACTGGGAGAAACTGGTAGAGGGAGTCTGGAGTGGGAGACTAGGACTTGTACAGGAAGGAAATTGGGACTGGGACCAGTAGCCTGAGGAGTGGAGACTGGGACTAACTAGATGAGGAGAATGGGCTTGGGACTGGGAGTCAGCAGTAGGACTGGGGCAGGTTGAGGGTTCAAGATTGGGGACATAGGAGTCTGTGCCATCTAGAGCACACACACCTTCAGAGCCTGAAATAGAACTCAAGATCCCTGAAGTTCACCATTCCTCTGCTGTCAGAGGTGATTGCCAGTGGGCATGGGTGAGCATGAGTGACAGCTCATCTCTTGATGCTCACCCTTCCCCTTTCACCTATGTTTAAGGCTATCTTAGATTTTGTGAGCAAAAACACATTTAAAATACCCACCCAACCCTAGCTCTCCCCCTCCCTGCAAAAAAAAAAATTCTGAAGTTTAGAAGACTATACAAAAATATACACTAATAGAATTCAACTCCTGGTTTGATTTTAGTGTTGCTGTTGCTTTAGAATTGATGGTATTTTACAATTAATATCATATATTGATGGACTCTGACAGATTTTGCATTCCATAGAAGCACAGACTGCATAACAGAGTCTATTTGGGTCAATCATAATTAATATTACATATCTTTCTTCCCTTTCCAGGTGACACTGAAAGATTTTGGACTACAGATTCTTTGACAGGTTTCCACTACCAGATAAACTCCCAATCAGCTCTAACATGGCACCAAGCAAGGAAAAGCTGCCAGCAACAGAATGCAGAATTATTAAGCATCACAGAGATACAGGAGCAAACATACCTGAGAGGTAAACTAACAAAATAATCAAGAGTGAAAACTCAAGGTGACATCTTGGCTGCATTGAAGTTAATGGAAAAACTCGCATTGATGTTTGTGGGACCAGGGTTTCACCCACAGTGATTTTTCTGTTATTGTGTCAATTCTAAATACATCTCAATGGTCTGGGAAACCTTTTCAGTGAGGCAGCAGCATTTATGTCACCCTTTAAAAGGATAAAACACATCCCCCCCCACCCACTAGCCTGCAGTACAGGAAGACTGGCCATTCCCCTTTCGGGGAGCATAGTGACATTGGCCATGAAAAAACAAGAAGCAAGTCCTGGTGCAAAGGTTGTCTCCACATCATCTGCTTCCTCCCACCACTGTTCAGGAGTAGCCATAATCTGATCCATAGATTAATATGTTTCCTGTAATCTTTAGTGATTATTTATAACTCCAATATATAACTTCAGAATACATGAAGGTGGTTAGTCTCATCCTAATATGGGTGGATTTTACATGCGTCAACTTCCAATAACGCCAATGGAGTTAATAATTTAAGCTCCTTTATAAAAGTCATGAAGGAGGCTTCATAAACACCAGTTTGGAACAAGACCAGAAGAGAGCTAATGAATCTTTCATGTGCTATGTTTGTGCTGAAATGAAAAGTTCATTTATTCCTTTTGTTAGCCAGAAATCTCTGTAACCTTTACACATATATGCTCACATGTATATTGTGTTCCTATTCTCATCTATATATTTTACTAATTGGAAAAGTGATATTTTTATTAACTGGCTTTGTCTGAGAAATGTAAATTTTGGTTCAAAGTTTCATTTAATTTCTTTTGTAATTTAGAGATAACTAAAAATATGGATTCTGCTCTCTGGATTGGACTTAATAGTTTGAATTTTAACAGTGGATGGCAGTGGATGGGCAGCAGTCCTCTCAGATATTTAAACTGGGCTCCAGGTAGGTAAATCTGTTTATAATAATCAAAATAGATCTTCTGCTGGTGTAAAGTGGTATAGCTCCACTGAAGTCACTGATTTACTTGGTGGTCTGCCCCATCATTTTTAAGAGTAAAATTCTCTGATGCACATTATAGATTTCAACACCAGTATTTTTTATCACTATAAACATGGAACTGTCTATAGAAATGAATATCATTTGGAGTTAATAATCACCAAACAGATCTGATCCGAATTTTTCCTTAAAATGTAATCTAAAAATGAAAAATATAAATTGAAGCTTCCAGAAGCAGCAAAATATTTAGGAAATAAAGGCACTGCATCTTCTTCACATATTCTAAATATTATACACCGTTAGAGTAAAACTGATGCTTCATCAAAAATCTTCAACACATTCTATTTAGAGAACAGGGGCCACTGCATCCTTTGATGACAGTGTAACTGGAATAATGCAGTGGAAATCAAGCCCATTGTTGCTTATATAGTCTATTACATATTTGCTATTTTTTATTTCTAAGGCCAGTTGCATGAAATCTTTATTGTAATTTGTATGTGTTCATCTGCTCTTGTAGCTTATTTGTTGCTGAAATCAATAATCCAATGCTTGTGACAGGGTATGATTCAGGGGGGAACATGATGGTTTCCAAGCTGCTTCCACAAAATAAACTCTGGCCATGTAAATTGACAAATGAACAGCTGCTCATAGTAGATTGTGCAGACTTTCAAAATATGATCATGTGAACTGCTAGGCTTCTCAGTAGGTCTTGAATATACCCATTGGCTCCACTGGGCTCATTGGGCTTGGCTCTTTGATTAAAGAAAAAGGAAAAAAAGCGAATCTGTCTTCCAAACTCCACCCACTTGTGGCACCAAAATAAGACATCACTCACAATAACTTGTGTGGATCTATCCTTCCCTCTCCACCCTTTTTGATATGTACAATGAAGTAATCAACAATGTTGACATTTAAATTATCATTACTGGGTATCTGCATTAACACCTCACAGAAATGAACGGAGCAGTTCACACCACTCAGAGCTATTGCTCCAGGGTCTCTGCAGACACATCTCTGCAGCTTAGGCCAGGTCTGCACTACAAAGTTATGTCAACATAAGCCACCTTGTGTTGACTTAGGCCTTGGCTACACTTGCAAGCTAGAGCGCATTAAATCAGCCCCATACACCCTAACTGCAGAGGTGTCCACACTGGCAAGGCACTTAGATCGCCCGGACTCGTGGCTGGAGCACTCCTGGTAATCCACCTCCACGAGAAGCATAATGCTTGCTGCGCCCCAGCTGGAGCATCGTGGTGCCAGTGTGGATGCCCTGGTCTGTTAATGCGCTCTGATCGGCCTCCAGAAGTGTCCCACAATGCCTGTTCTAGCCACTCTGGTCATCACTTTGAACTCTATTAGCCTGCCCTCAGGTAACCAACTGTCAGACCCTCCCTTTAAATTCTCTGGGAATTTTGAAATTCCCCTTCCTGTTTGCTCAGCAAGGAATGGAGTGCTCTCAGCACATCTTTCCAGGTGATCATGTCTCCATATGCCAGGCGATCCCCAGTATGGAGCAATGGCGAGGTGCTGGACCTCATTAGTGTTTGGGGAGGGGGAGGAAGCTGTCCAGTCCCAGCTGGCTCCAGCCATAGGTATTACGATACCTATGGGCAGATATCAAGGTCCGTGAGAGAAAGGGGCCATGACCAGGATGCAGTGCCGTGCAGGGTTAAAGTGAAGGAGCTGGGGAATGCCTACCACAAAGCGCGGGAGGCAAACCACCGCTCCGGTACTGCCCCCATGACCTGCCGTTTCTACAAAAAGCTGGATGCAATCCTTTGGGGCGACCCCACCTGCATAATGAATAAACAGGAATCTTGACTCAGAACAGAGGTTATTTTACCTTTGAATTTTGCACAGGTGTGACTTCTGCAGGAATACGGTGTCCAGTCCTGGTATCCACAATTCAGGAACGATGTTGGTAAATTGGAAAGGGTTCAGAAAAGATCTATGAGAATGATTAAAGGATTAAAAAATATGCTTTATAGTGATAGATTCAAGGAGCTCACTCTGTTTAGCTTACCTAAGAGAAGGCTACAGGGTGACTGTCTATATGTATCTACATGGGGAACAAACATTTAATAATGAGCTCTTCAGTCTAGCAGAGAAAGATATAACGCAATCCCATAGCTGGAAGTTGAAGCCAGACAAATTCAGACTGGAAATAAGGAGTAAATGTTTAATGGTGAGAATAATTAACCATTGGAACAATTTACCAAGAGTGATGGTAGATTCTCCATCACTGAAATTTTTAAAATCAGGATTGGCTCTTTTTCTACAAGCTCTGCTCTAGGAATTATTTTGGTGAAGTTCTGTGGCCTGTGTTATACAGGAGGTCAGGCTAGATGATCCCAAGGTTCCCTTTTGGCCTCAGAATCTATTAACTTTTTTCAGTTTGATTAATCTGTGCAGCTGATAGTGCTCTGCGTCTAGTCAGTTTAACAATCATAAAGGCAAAAGAGATCACCAAAAAATTGTTCCTTCTATTGGTGACATGATTTTTTGCAGTGATTACATGGAGATTCTGTTTTATCTGTTTGTCAAAGGAAGCCCCATTCCAGCCCCTGGTAAACTCTGTGCCATGCTGAATCCCAGAAGAGCTTCTAAATGGGAAAACCAGGCATGTAATCAGAAACATGGCTACATTTGTAAAAGGGGAAACTCCACTTTAGAGTCTCTCAATACGCCTTCAGGTAAGTGTGTTAATTTAATAAAAAGTTGTTGTTTTTTGGTAGAAATGGCAGCCTGCAAAGATGTGCAATGGATAAAAAGGAGATGCATTTTGATCGCCATGAAATTACAGTGGAAGTTATTTTTTTAGCCAAGAGCAATACTTTAAAAACACCCGTGTGTGTATGTGCATGCCTTTGTGCACAAGCAGGTGGGGACACACAATTTTCTATATTGCTTGGTACAAAAGGCCATTATTCTGCCCTTATCCTATATTAACCACTCTGGGAAGAATTCCATTATTCCATTCATCTAAAGCAGGGTGGCTAAATTTTACACAACTAAAAGCCATATTGGCAATTTGACAGGAGCCAAGGATCGAATTTGCATAAACCATAATTGTAATTTCATGTCCTTAATTGCACAAAAGGCACATACCACAACCACCCTAACCTTTAATGCAAAGAGTCAGTCTGTGATGACTACTGCTCAGATGGACATGAAGTGTTGCGTGCTGGACAGCAGGAGCACTAGTTTTCATTATCCACGTCTCTGTATTAAAAAGCGGCCATGGGCTACATTTTACATTTCCTTGGACTACATTTAGACTGCAGGCTGCCTTTGACCTAAAGGATGCAAATGACAAGTTAATAGCAGTCATATACTATATCTAGAAGTGATCTTCAATAGGCTGTTTCCCAGGGATGCTTTGAAAGCTGCTGTAAATGCTCAGTGACAAACTTATTAAACTAGATAGAGATTTTATTTAAGAATATTTTAACTGACAATAATATGAGAAAGAAATGGGTCAAGATTTTTTTAAAAGGGGACCTAAAGTTACGGTCTGAAACCTGTATTTAGTGGCCCAATGTAAAAGGTGACAATTTAAAGATGAGACTATTAGTAGCAGTAGTTTACAAAATTATTTCTGATGGTCAGTTACTCATAAGCAGTTACTAGAGGTTTAGACCATGAGTGTCAATACCTGAAACTTCTAGGGAGCTGCACTACATGACAAGTCTGGGTAGATCTGTCCAAGTCTGGGTATTTTTTGATATTTAGATGTTTAAATGATAAAGAACCATATTTTATTTATATTCACATTTAACATATTTAATATTAGTCATATTTTAATTCTCACTAGAATGTTCTTGAATTTCTGACCTCAAATGTCACCTATATTCAGCTAGATCTCCTGTATTTTATGCATAATAACAGAAAATACTGCCAGTCTCATTTACTTTGTTCTTTTTTACATTGCTCTAAAACATTTTTATTTTGATTTTAGATCACTTGGGGCCTATTAAATGCCCAGATGGGTGGCTGCCATACTCAGGTCACTGTTACATGATTCACAGAGAGCCCAAAGTATGGAAAGAAGCTTTGACTTCATGTAAGAAGCAAGATGGAAATTTGGCGAGTATGCATAATATTGCAGAGAACAGCTTTATTGTTTCTCAGCTTGGCTACAGTAAGTATTACTACAGGCAACTGTTTTGTCTGCAGTATTTATAATAAACAGTTAGCTGGTTTTTATTTTGAACACTACTGCTAACATTTATAGCCAAGGAATGGATCAGACTTAATGGGTGTTTTTTACATAAACACAGAAGAATATTTTTTGTTTACTTATGAAGTAAAAATCTAAGTATTAAAAAAAGCTGTACAGTAGGAAAGGAAAAATTCTATAGCTTGTGTGTGCCAACCTGCTTTCTTAGTACATAACGGGGGTGAATCTTGTGCCTCCAACCCCAGTCCCATGCATTGGAGGCTGACGAGTTCTGTAGTGACCAAGATCTTCTCAGCTAGGCCTCAATCCAACATTTGAGCATGTGCTTAACTTTAAGCACTGGAGGAGTCCCATTAAAATTGACAGAACTACTCATGCTTAAAGTTGAAAATGTGCTTAAATGCATTGCTGCATTGGGGCCCTAGTGAAGAACAGTTAGGAAAAAACAACTCTGCTACTTTGTACAAACAAAACATGGGCTATTGTGGTTGGTGTCAGCATAAGTTATAAGAAACCACCAAATTCCTCCTCCTCTTTGTTTCATGGACCTGCAGGAGACAGTCATGCAGAGGTGTCTCCAAAGAGTTTTTGGGCTGCCAACATTTTGCAAAAATGTATTTTTTTTCTTGTGAACCATAAATGAGGAAAATGTATTTTTTTTATGAAAAGAAATAGAAAAGGTGAACAGGGTACATACAACTTCATCAAATATGTGCCAGGCCAACCACCGCAACCAGTGCTGAATTGTGGGACAGCACGGGGATAGCTGGTCTGGTTCTGCAGTTTTCCAGTCAATGGCAGCCCTCTGTTGTTAAGAGGGATGCTGTTGCTCAATCCCAGCACCTCTAAGGCCACTGCTGACAGAAGACAGAACCAGGCACAAACCAGCATATTTCTGCCTTTATTTTGTTGCTTTAAGTTATCAATAAAGTTTGTCAAAAATTGTTTATATCTCTCCTCTGCCATTTGCAAAGAGCATATGTCCTTTTGTTAAAGGCAAGATTTTTTTGAGTGAATCTAAGACTTAGCCATGTTAAAATGTAGGCCAGCTTACCTCTCACAGCAGAGAGGGATGTGAAGGAGCAACCTGCATTTTTGCTAAAGGAGAAAGACTTACTGTAACTCTCTAAGTGCTATATCCCAACATTCATGACTGAAATTTCATTCCAGACATGGAAATGTACTCTGTTACCAGTAAAAGTGTCATTAACACACCAACTGGTTTTATGTTAGCGCCAACAGAAGACCTATGGATTGGACTGAATGCCCTTAAGATTCAAATGTATTTTGAATGGAGTGATGGGACTCCTGTGACATATATTAAATGGCTACGCGGTCAACCCAGCTATGCAAAGAGACAAGAAGATTGTGTTGTTATGAAGGGACAGGTAAAATAATTCAATTATTTTTCATAGATCTATAGATTGGAAGGCCAGAAGGGACAGCTGTGATCATCTCGTCTGACCTTCTGTATAACACAGGCCACAGAACTTTCCCTAAATAATTCTAGAGCAGCTCTTTTAGAAAAATATTGAATCTTGATTTAAAAATGTGAGTGATGGAGAATCCACCACGACCCTGTGTAAATTGTTCCAAGGGTTAATTTACTCTCACTATTAAGAATTTGTGCTTTATAGTGATGCTAATCATTGCATAGTTCAGGCTTAAACTGCCATTCATTATAAGCCTGATTCTGAAATGTTCACATACCTCTCTTCTCCATAACCTTACCATAAACACATGAAACCACTTGAAATTTCACATGCCAGATCTCAGCCTAAAGTAAGTTTTCATATAAGTTTGGGACCAATCAGACAGGGAATTTATAAGATGTGTGAGATCAAAAGTGAAGGAGTAATATTTTCCTAATGTCTTTTAGCATTTCATATCTCCTAAAGAACTCGGCCCAGAAATTCCAAAATTATTTTGTTGTTATGGTCATAGCAACAAGTGATGCCTTTGGTTTTAGAGGCTCACAGTGATTTATTTGTTATTATTATAAGTGGCTATTACATACTCTGTTTTCTAATCCACTAGACCATACTCCAGGGAAGTGACTGAACTTCTGAGTTTGTTTCCCCGTCTGTAAATCTAAGATATGTATATACCTTCTTAAGGCTGTGAACATCTTAAATCCTACATTACTTTTGACTGCCCACTTTTACAACCATAAATATCTTTTAACGTGGGGTTTTTTGTTTTGTTTTGTTTTTTGCTTTTTTGTGTATAATGTCCTAGGTTTTAAAAAGCCAAACACTGAAAAGACATACATTTTATGATGTGGAATATTATTCACCCTCCCTCTCCCCCCAAATGGGTCATGAGCAGGATTGGAACCTCTAGTTCTAGAGCCCGGGTCTCAATCAGTTGAGCTTACCAAGTAACTGGTAGTAGTAGCAGGCTGTTGTCCTCTATGTGGACAAGCCAGAGGAGGGGTATGAGACACATATTTTGTCTCTGACTGTGAACAGCCAGTTGCTGACAGCAGAGGAATGTTGAAACTCTGGATTCCTGGAGAGTTCTGGAAGGGAGTGTTCTCTAGTAGTTACAAACCCTTATTTCCTATACCTCCTGCAGCCTTTTGCCCCTCCCCTAGCACAGCATTTCTCAAATGTGGCCACCATGGCTGTATGCAGCCACCAGGCGCTTTTCTTGCAGCCACAGCTTCCTGGGCAATGATTTGGGGGGTGGGGGAAGAGGGGAAAACAGTGGCTCCTCCCGAGGGGCCACCAGCAGTGGTTGCACCCCACCCCCCTCTGGGGAGATACAAGCTGCAGGAGCAGGCAGTCAGTCAGTTCCCCACCTTCCCGGAGGCGATAGGGTTGGGCTTCAGCTCTGGGGTGGCAAGTGGCAGACTCCAGCCAGGGGGCTTTGGGCTCCATTCCCTGGCTGCACAGTGGTGGGCTCTGGCCCAGGCTCACCCCCATCATCACTTCTGGTCCCTGCTGCCTCCCACAGTGCTCCATTGCCCATGCCCCCACTGCCTCTGTACCCATCCAGGGCTTAATTTGTCTCCGAGCTTGCCAGGGCTGAGTAAGTCTGCTTTGAAAAGTGATATTAACAAACATACAAATATCACTTTTCACAGCAGACTTACTTATAGCAAGCAAGTCTTTTAAAAAAAAAAGAAACAACAAGAATAAAGACAAAAACATTCAAAGCACCTTATTTGTGTTTCTATTCTGTTTAGGTCCAATAAGGTCCAGGACAACTGTACATTATTTTTATTATTGAGTCTTAAAAAAAAAGCCTACATAGATAAATTACAATGATTTGGGCATGTATATGTGCATATTTATTTGTTTTTCCTGAAGTTAATTAAGTATTTTAGGAAAAATTGTCAGAGTGGCCATCAGCAAGAGTTGGTGGCCTCACTCTGAGGCCACCAAAAATTTGTGGTGAGAACCCCTGCCCTAGCCTCTATATACCACCACCCTGCAGCCTATCTCTGCTCCTGTGTGCCCCACAACCTGTCTATCCCTCCCACACAGCTTGTCTCTGCCCCACACCACTACTCACTCTCTCCATTCCACTCAGTCCCTTCAGTCCCTGGCTGGAGCATGCCCAGTCCAAATGGGAACTTTGGAGAAAATAACTGCCAAATTCTAACAAGTCTGTTCTCAGCATGTGGGTCCTGATAGTTTTCTGAGGTTTATAACCTGGCCAAATTTGGTAGACTTTCATGGGGATGGCAAAAGGCACATCCCTGACACCAGGGCATCCCCCTGCCAAATTACAAGTCTCTGCCCCAGTGTTACCAACTCTTGTGATTTTTATCACAAGTCTTGCTATATTTGGTGTTTTTCTTAAAGCTCCAGCTTCTGAGATTAAAAAGTTATACGAAAAATCTCAGTTTTGGTTTAAATCCCCCCCTTTCCCCCTCCCCCCCACACACTTTGATTCTAGCTCTCCTGGTTTCAGAGAAAAGCTTGATAACACAAAGACATTGAACCATAATGGAAACCAACAGGCCAATAAAAAGAGCCCAATACGTATTATTTTTTT
Source organism: Trachemys scripta elegans (assembly GCF_013100865.1). Lineage (NCBI taxonomy): Eukaryota > Metazoa > Chordata > Testudines > Emydidae > Trachemys > Trachemys scripta. Next base: position 38,487,260 of record NC_048299.1, on the reverse strand, counting down.
TAAAAAATCTCATGATTTTTAAGCCACTCTCATAATTTGAAGTGCCTCATTCATGATTACTGAGCATCTCAGGTTGGCAATACTGCTGCTCCAAAGCATGATGCTTTTGGAGTAAATGATTATAAGAATTTTTTTTAATATGGACAAAACAACGTCTTTTTCTCTAACCTTGTTCTGAGAAGTGGCTGAACTGTTTTTGTTGAAACTTTCAAAAGAAAAGTTCAGCTTGAGGCAAACACCCAGCAGGGAAAATTTAATCTCAAACGGTTAAAGTTTGGCAAATCATAAGCAAATGAAAGCAGGGTCTTATAATGAGAAGTATTAGGCAATTTAGGTGTCACTACCAGCTCGGCCTAGGATATTTTTGTTTCCATCAATGGTAAATATTAATCCTCTCCCACCATTAAATGGGGAGAAGAACAGAGCTACTGAAGAACAGAGTAATTAAGTAGTTTACATAGTGGGCACTGTAGTCTAATGGATTAAGCATGGACCAGGGCATCTCTGTTTTAATCCTGGTTCTGACACTAACTCTCTGTACGACATTGTGCATGCCATTTAGGGCTCAGCCTGCGTAAAAGGCAGCATGTAGATGTACACTGGGAAGGAACTGTAACTCAGCCCCAAATCCTCTCCTCTCTCCCTCTTGCTCAGGGTGCTGCTTACTCTCCTTGCTTGAGCCTGACTAGCTCCCCTGAGGGAGGAGGGAGATATGGCTTCATCTATTTCTTGGTCCTCGCAGATTTCTCATTCACGCAGGGCAGTATGGAAACATAGCTAGATTTGTTAAAAATAAATAAATGGAAGGTAACAAAACACTCCAAACCACCATAAATAAAAACAAAAATCATTTCAAGTTGACTGTTTCTCAGCAAAGATCTAATGGCAGATAGTTCTTAGGTATCTTTTACAAAACATACTACAGGAAAGTTCATCTAGTTCATTACAAAATAATATAATAAATAATTAATGAGAAACATCTAACATCAAAATTAATTAACATTTTGTGGGACATTATGATTTATTTTTAGTGTGTTTTTTCACTTTCTCTCTCACAAAACTCACTGGCTTTCATCGAGTCTCCTACTCATAAGTGACATCGTCATACTTATGGGGACACGTTCAAGCCTGCATTACTCCAGTTCTACTCCTTTCACTGGAGTTACAGCAGTGTAGAACTCGAGTAACGCTGTGATGAATCTGGCACATCACTTTTTGATGCAATCTATATTTATCAACCAATTCATGCAACAGATTAAAAATGAGCATGAGCAAGGAGAGAGGAAATTAGCAGTTTTCTAAAGATTATGCATCCCTCTTCCTGGACATTCTTTTCTCTTCCCCATCATGTTCAGGATGGATATTGGGCAGCTAATGTTTGTGAAAAGAAACTTGGTTATATCTGCAAAAGGACACCTTTACCACAAGCTCCCAGGGAAGTGGAGATCATCGATCCAGGCTGTCAGAGGGTAAGTTTGATCTATAAAGGTCTATATTTAGCCTATTGGGTTTCATGCTCTTTAAAGTACTTTCTCTTCCCCCTATTGAGTAACTAGGGGGAAGAGAAAGTACTCTTTTGAAGGAGCCTGGTGTTTTTTTCCCTTAGCAAGCTGCTCATATATGTACAATTTTTATTATCATTAATTTTCAGATGCAAATCTACTCTGAATTCATTTTTCATTTATATTAATGCTTCCATCTCCTCCCTCTCTTTATAATGGAGTCCGGTTTCCCTCTCAGTAATAGATATACATAGACCGTTTTGGTTAACAAAAAGTCTTCACAACATCCTGTGTTTATTTAAGGCTCTTAACCCAATGAAATAACAAACATAGCACCCATCACAGGCCTCTCTGTCTCAAGTCTCAGATATTCTGTCTCTTCATAGTCTTTAGCATCAGCAACTAATAAGAAAAGGAAATCAATTCAAAGCAGAGAAGAATCTCCCTTCCCAGCTGTCTGGTTCAGATTCCTTATTTGTGGGCTGCCTGGCTGGACTTTGAACATCCCCAACAGGTGATATGGTTCCTAGTCAGCAAACTTAGCAAGTCTCACCTGCCCAAAAATCCACCTGTTTACTATATGCTGGTTTGGGGTAAGCCTCTGTCGTAGACTCAGGAGGAACAAACCTAGGCTGGATCACAAAGGGTCCTTCATTGAATTCTGAAGAGCCAGTGTAATCAGATATTGGTAGCTCTGGTTCTATGTGAATAATTTAAATCATTTTTGTATTTCAAGGTTTTAGAGGCCACAGTTCTTGAGCTACATAGACATAATTTCCCTCTGAGCCGAGCAAAGTCAGCGTCTTTGTTCTTCTGGGGCGTGCGTAACCAAGCCTGCAAATCAGTGTAAGGCCATCCTGATCAGGAAAGATAATCTTCCACTCCAGGAAAATCATACCAACATAAGAGGAGGAAAAGATGAGCCAGGTGCAAGCTGCCCTTGGCAGACCTCCCAGCATCATCCCCTGAGTAACAATACTGATCTCTGTAGAGGCAGGGAGCTTCCTTTTGTTAAATAACAGCCCTGCCTATGTGTGGTGATCACAGTCTCTTCTGTTTTCTCAACTGAGCTTCATCAATCGATTTCACTTTAATATGTATTTATATGTTAAAGGGCAGAACAGAATCTATATGTTAATCTGTCAAGAACTCATGTGTTTGCATCATGTTTGTCACAGGGCTGGAAAAGACATGGATTTCACTGTTATTTGGTTGGACACACATTTGTAACATTCTCAGAAGCAAATAAGACATGTGAAAGGAGCAATGGTTACCTAGCTACTGTGGAAGACAGGTATGAAAAATATCTTTTTTTCTACTTTTAAATTTGTGCTAATGATGGAAAAAGCTTTGAAGGTTTTACATTTTAAAATACTCTAGAACTTTTCTAGTGCTGAGCCAGATACAAAGGATCTACATAGAAAAAAATGAATGCCTATGTGCCTTGGGGTTTTCTATAGTCTCTGTCGTGGTAGTATCCGAGTGCTTCCCAGGTAAAATTAGATTTGCAGAGATGGTTCCTCATGGGCTAAATGGAGTCTTATGTTCTTCTTCATTTCCTGGTCATAGAAAGGCTTTATTAATTATTTATTTGCTTCTTTTTCCTTTCAGATCTCATTCTGACTTTTGAGGTTCTGTTTCTGCTTCTGTTTCTGATATTAACCATATCCAACAGCTCCATTATGACCTCACTTGCAAAGAAGAGACACTTCTGGGATTGGATTTTAACTTTCAAGTTTATATTTTGATTTGGTTTATTGAGATGGATACAGTGGTTTAAATTTGGTTTGACCATTCTTTCATATTGTTTTCATGCATGCATCTACTTCTGTGCATCTCCATACTTTTTTGGATGCTCTATCATTTCAGAAATCCCTTCTTATTCTTATCCAGGATTTTCAAATAACATTTTCTTACTGTTTACAGGTTTTCTTTCTTTTATTTCTTCTCATTGCTTAATCCAAGCATATATAAACTATGCTTCTTGGTCCAGATTTGGCTTGTGAGGGAAATGTAGTGCACACATCTTTCAGTCTTCAAAACTGCCTGTGTCTGACATGAGCCAACAGAATGTGTGTGTGACAAATGACCAAAATGTGGAACACCTTGTGTGTTGTACATTGTGTCATAATTGACCATTCTAATGATTTAAATTAACAATTGATGGATTCTAATGACTTTTAATGGTTTATCATTTTAATTTTAATTGACAGATTGTAATAGTTATAAATCTTTCTTTAAATTATTAGTCTAATTAGTTTGTATCTCCTTGAGGTGAAACATTTGAGCAAAAATATCAGGGGAAAAATATTTTTTTAGTAATAGTTCCTTGTAACAGGGTCAGCACCCACCTCTCGCGAGTGCCCCCTTGTGATCGGGTGGGAGCCTGCTGTTTCTTAGTTCTTGGAATGAGGTGGCACCCACCTCTCACAAGCAACTTCCCTGGCTAGTGGTTTCTTTGGAGGGTCTTCAGTGACTCAGCCCTCTGGCCGAATCTCTCATACTGTCTATAGGTGGAACAGCATGAACAAACCCTTTCTGGGGTATACAGTGTTTACTTTCCACAAAAGCTTCCTTGCTGGACACACTGCCCTCTATACCAGTTCAACAGGGCCCAACAAGGTACCCTCCATTGGTATGTCCTTTTCGGCAGCAACCCCACCCCCACACCGCTTAGTCTTTAACTAGACCAACAGGGCCCATCGTGGTACCCTTGCTTGGTCTGGCTAGGTTTTGGGCTCAGTCCTTGCTCAGTCCCCTCAGCCATCCAGGAGTTCCTTCTTAACACCCCTGGTCTTCAACAGCCCTCCGTGGGCTCAGCTTTGCCCTACCTGAGCTGTCTGTGGTCCTGCTGTACTTCCAGCTGGCCACGAACCTGGTTCTCTCTCTTCCAGCTCCAGGCAGCAACTGACTGCTTTGTCTCTGCTCCTTCTTTTTATATGGCGCTCCATCAGCCCCTCCAATTGGCTGCTTCCCCATAGCCATTGTAGGCCACCTGGAGGGCTTCTCCTCTTCTCTTTTCTGAGGCAGAGTGGGGCAGGCCTGTGAGGCCTCCAGCAGAGGACCTCTGGACATAGTCCAGCCCATCACATTCCTTTATTAAAAATCAGAGGATAAAGGTTTTTGGGGTCTCTCTCAGCATATGATCTCTATTTCCTAAGGCAGTGGTAGCCCCAAAATTTAAACAACAAAACAAAATGCCACATATAAGGAGCTAATAGACAGCAGCTCCACCATGACCATACTAGGATCTGCCTCTGCCTTCTCCCTTCTAACTCTCAGACAAATGTATAATGTCTTATATTGTGCAGGAGGAGAAGGAATCATTCCAAATTATTAATAGGCCATAACTGTCATGCTTCCTTTCTGGTGTCAGCAGCTGAATTTGTTCAAAGTATAAATTAATAGATTTAAACCAACCATTCTATCAACTTTTAATTTTTTTATCAAGTTTTCCATTCTGAATGATTTCATTAAAAAGAAAAGCCATGATTAAATCTTAGTTTTGAAACATTATTTTCCTTAACAGAAATGAACAAGCCTATCTGATTAGTCTGATTGGGCTAAGGCCTGAAAAATATTTCTGGATAGGTCTTTCAGATGTAGAGGAACAAGGGACTTTCAAGTGGACCGATGGTGAAGCAGTTCTGTTCACTCATTGGAATTCAGCAATGCCTGGTATGCACTGCAGTGCTGTGCAATATGTGCTGTCTGTGGTTTTAGTATGTGTTAAGACTGAATATTGAAATTCCCATGAATTTCCACTCTCCATCCTCTGGTGGATTAGACAGGATTCAACCTCTTCTGAATTCTTGCAGGGGAGTAAGGAGCAGGCTAGCCACATGAAGATTAGTGGGCTGCTACTCTCTGTCTTGTGTAGTTGTGAAAGCAGGGGCTTTGAAGGTCTAGAGACAATACTAAGCAGGGGTTGAAGGGACCTCAACGTTTTCAGAACTTTATCACAGCATTAATGGTTGACATCGTTCATCAAACTCGGGGGGAGGGATAGCTCAGTGGTTTGAGCATTAGCCTGCTAAACCCAGGGTTGTGAGTTCAGTCCTTGAGGGGGCCATTTAGGGAACTGGGGTAAAAATCCATCTGGGGATTGGTCCTGCTTTGAGCAGGGGGTTGGACTAGATGACCTCCTAAGGTCCCTTCCAATCCTATGATTCTATGAAAATTAGTGCTGGACATAAGTGGCCAAACAATTAGACCTATAGGGTGCTCATTTGAGAAATGAAGTAACAGCAAATATATAGATTATTAGATTAAAAACAGTCACACTAGGGTGGGAAAAAGTGACTATCAGTGTTCACATTTTGTGAGTTTTCTCACCATCTGGCAGAGATCGGCTCATGGGATTTGTTAATGTACCTGTGCTACTGTTCTGTGTATTCCTGTGACACATGGAACCGAGACCCAGGTTTTTAAAAGTATGTAGGCATTGTTGCACTCAGTGTTGCAACACCTAATGGATTAGAAGCCTAAATCTTACTTTCAAAAGGGATTTAGGCACAGTTAATGGAATTTAGGCTCCTAAGTGCCTAAATCCCTTTTGACAATAAGTCTTTGCCTTCTAGGTGACTTATATATTGCAATGCTGAGCACAGCAATGCCTATATACCTTTAAAAATCTGGACCCAAGTGACTTTGCATCTGCATTAGAATTTCCATCCTTTGGCTTATAGAAAACAAACCCAAATAGGAATGGAAACAGAAGTTTAATTTCTTTGAGATAAATATGTAATTTTTAATTTAGGTTTCTAAAATTTCTTTCATGAAGGAGGAAAGTCGGGCTGTGTTGCCATGGGAACTGGAATTGCGGCTGGATTATGGGATGTTCTTAGTTGTGAGAACACAGCAAAATTTCTCTGCAAACAGTGGGCTGACGGTGTGACACATCCTCTGATTCCACTAACAACTCTTGCCCCCACATGCCCTGAAGGCTGGGATTCAAGCAATTTTATTAGCTCATGCTTCAAAGTAAGTATTAAACTTTCCTGCCTCATTCACTACACACTGTCCATCCAATGCACTGAAAGTTAAAATCTGCTCTCAGTTGTTCCCTAACCTGCATTGTGTAGCGAAATGCGCACTTTTTAGAGATTCCATTTCGCAACACTATTGTCAACGCCAGGTATTGGAAAATTATGAGTCCGGGTTCCAAGAAATCATGATATTGGCTTAAAATCATGAGATTTTTTAAAAAAAAATATTGGGTTCTTTTTTATATTGTTTTCAGGCTTTTCCCCTCAACCATGAGGGCTTGAAACATACTTTTCTCATTTAAAATGAAAGCTGAGATTCTCAGCTAATCGAATTGTGTGGAACTTCCCCGGTATACCTGGGCAAGCATAAAGAGTAAACAAAGCTGAGGTTAAGCTCTTACTCTTCAGGGACTATGCAATTCTGTTATATTGTGTCACACTCAAATTCTTATTTATTTATTTGGATTACCATTTATGAGATCAAATACTTTCCTACTGCTGAGACCTCTTCCCTTAGACTTAAATAACCTTAATTATGGGCTCAGTCCTGCAAGGTTAAGCACATACTTAATTTCTTTGCGGAGTTAGGGCCAGAGTGCTTAGAACCTTGCGGATGAGCCCTCCATCCACATCTCCCTTTCGCTCCCATTACTTTGGGTTTTGCTCCTGTCATTTCTCAGTAATCTCCTGATTTTCACCCCCCCCCCCCGGATATTTAGATATAATCACTCTATTTTTCTTCACCAGTTTCAGTGGTCAGAGCTCCTGTTAAGTTATACAAACTAGCTTTTTCCCTCTCTGTGTATTGTGACAGCTATGGGTCTTCTCAGTCCTCCCCTGTACTTTTGCTCAAACAAAGTGAAACAATGGACGCTAAGAATTAAGCATTCTATAATCCATATTCCAGGTGTTATTTACCTTCTGGATGTCCTTTTGATTTGGTTAGCTGGATTGTATGAAATCCCACTCCTGAGAAAGTAGCTGCATAGGGTGTTGTTTAATTTTATTACATAGGGAGGGTATTATTATATAGTAGCTTATTGTGATATATGTCCTCATTAGATTTTTGTGAGAGAAGGAAACCAAAAGAAATCATGGTTTGAAGCTGAAGATTTTTGTAGAGAAATAGGAGGACACTTGATCACTATCAACAGAAAAGAAGTAAAGCATTTAATATGGCAGATGGTTCTGTGAGTATTTACAAAATTATTTATTCTTTCACTTTAATGGCATGTATAAGAAGAATAACAAAAACACTCTTGTATTCATTCTGAAAGGGTTAATTTCAAGTAAATATCTGTTCATTATATCTTTATCATTATACCCCATTTATTTTTAATTACTGTATTTAAAATAAACCCCAAGAATTTGGGTGTAACAGGAATCTCAGAATTCAGGAACTTGATGTGCAAATGTTTGTGTATGGGTTGGAGACTTCTAAAAGTGATACAGAGTTCATTTATGATGATATATTAAATTTACAAACAATTGGAAGAGCTTTATATCCTGACTATGAAAAGTTGTTGGTGGTTGTTAGGATGTTTTTGTTTTTTGTTTTGTTTTGTTTTGCAGATGTAAATGCTAAAATTGGGCATCTAACTGCATGACTGTGCCCACAAATCAGGTAGTTAGACCTCTAACTGCTAGCATGCGCAGATGTCAAAATGTGTCCACAAAAATCGAGGTTGCTGTGAAACTTCTTTCAAAACCAGGCCACTTAAGTGTGGCTGTATTCTGAAAAGTAACTCTATATAAATTATACAAAGTCTCAATATCTGGTGTTTCCCAGTGAATTCATATCAAAGGCTCTCATTGGCATATAAAAGATGGTGGTTTTGTTTGTTTTTTTCTTGTTGTTTAAATTGCCAGGCAATGGTGTACTATAAACTTATTTTTCCAATAGATTTAAGAGTGATTTACAAGTGGGAAAGGGACTTTTTGACACTTTGTCCATTTTAGTTTTATATATAATAATATGTAGGATGTATTTGTTTTTTAATTTGCTTTTTTTTTTCATTTTTGTTTTGCTTGGTCATCTGTCTACCAATAGATAGATTAGAGATTCAGATCTTGTCTACCCTTTTTTCCTGGAAGAATCTATGGCTTAGTGTGGCTATAAGATCTTTGGGTCAGGAACTCTTTCCTGTGATGTGTTTATACAATACCGAGCACAGGAGGCCTTGATCTCAGTCTGGGACTGTATCTACTGCACTAGAAATAATAATGAGTATCATGAAAGTGAAACCTAAGCATTGAGAAAAAGATTTTTAGTTAGTTAAATTGTTTTACAATTCTTTATTTTTGTTTTAATTTTTGTTGAAATCTCTTAACCCAAACTCTTGACATACAGTTGAGAGAAAAGATCTCTGAGAAAAGCCCGCACCCCTAACCACTTTGAGAGAGGGCTGAGATAGCTCCCTCCCACTTCTCTGGTCCTTCAAGTTGTTCTCCATCAAACACAAGGATGACAAATATTTATATTCCTAGTGGGCCTGATGATCTGCTGCAGTCAAGATCTACTTGGTGTGGTAGACAGGAAGCACCATCAGTAGCTGATTATGACACTCTGATCATTGGGCCAGTTCTGTGGTGACTGCTAGTGGCTATTCTAAACTCTACCAGCTGGTAATGGTTCACAAGGAATTGTCTATCAACTCAGAATTGTCAGAGACCAGCATGCCTTGACCAAATCCCTCACATGGAAACTGTGACAGGTTTAGGGTAGGAGCTGGTTCTATGTCCTCTGGAGAGATGGGGCTGTTTTTCTCCTACTGGAGTAGCACAGAGTGGAATATGGGCCAATATGTCTATGATAGAAAACAAGGAGAAAACACTTTTCCGAGAGAAATACATCATTGTACATCATGAAGAAAGGCAAATGGTTATAAACACATTTTCTTCCTTTACAGGTTCCTTTTATGATATAATTTTATAGAGATTTCAAAATTTTTGAACTACTATAAGTTCTAAAACATCTTTTGTATAAAGGGCTTATATCATTGCCCTATTATATACAACCACATATCTAATCATATACTATATTTTAGGGACAAAGGATTTATCTTTCAGCATTTCTGGATGGGTTTGATTTACTTGAATCCTGATGAAGGATATACCTGGATTGATGGTTCTCCAGTGAGTATATTAGTTGTTAGACAATCATTGCCTTTCTGGCTTATATAATATCTTTTTTGTAATCTTTTCTGAGCCTTTTCTTACTCCCTTCCCATTCCCTCCTAAACTTTCATACCCAGTTCCATAGAAGCACTCTCTGTCACTGCACTAAACAAGTGCAGTGGTTCAGTCTTCACAGAGGCTACTATGGAAGAAAAGAATCACTTCATATCTTCCGCCCCAGCCACACAATCGTAAAACAGGAGCATATGCAATCTGAATCCCATGATACATTCAAACTGGAAAATGGCTTCCATCGCCCATGTTCTAGTGGCCTTCCCTGCTGCTTCATATTATATGAGCATGGATATCAATTTGGAAGGAAGATGTGGGAGAAGGGAGCCTTCATAGATTCATAGATTCATAGATTATAGGACTGGAAGGGACCTCGAGAGGTCATCGAGTCCAGTCCCCTGCCCGCATGGCAGGACCTTGATGGTTAATAGGTTGATATATGTGGATCAAAGACAGTTATAATGTCCCACTAGGTCAGCATTACCCCTCAGACCAACCTGCTTCCAACAGGGCCTATTCGTGTCTGAGGTTGGACCATCAAAACTAGTCTGCCACCTCATGGAAGTGAGAATAGGCCCTGACCTCAGCCTGGAGATGATAAACTGACTTTGACATAGGTAAAATAGAGTGCTTCTATAGAGGTGGACTACACTTCCTCTGATTTTACACCATTTTACAACCCCACCTTTGCACCCCTGAGTAATAGTTATCAACTAGTTGATGAAGAGGAGTAGATATAATTTCTTCAGCCCATCAGCTATATCAGTGTGTATATAGTACAAGGTGCTCATCTCCCTCTGTACAAGGGCTGAGCTTATTGGTTCCACAACACTTCTTGCTCCTACTGGCCTCAGAAATGAAACACTTGGAAGGATCAACCCTTGAGGCTTTTTGACAATGCAGTTCACAACTATAGAAGTAACTAGTAATAGAGCTATATTTCCACCATAGGTGATTTATGAAAACTGGAATGAAGAAGAACCCAATAATGACAAAGGAATTGAACATTGTGGAACATTTGAAGGAAGTCCAAAAATGCAGTGGAATGACTTGTATTGTGAACATTTACTTAATTGGATTTGTGAAATAAAAAAAGGTAGGACTACTGATCTATTTAATTAGAGCAATATAAACAAAGTACAGTCAGTTTGTTGGGCTAACTAAAATTAAAAATAGGCGTGACACTGAGAATCACTCTTTGTTTGAAAGCACAGGAAGGGAACACAGTAGATAAAGAGCAAGGACATGAATTCTGATCTTGTAACTAAATACAGGGATACAGAAGATGAAAAAAGCTCCCTTGTATTTTATCTGTGGCCTTAGCTCACTATCCCATATATTGAAAAGGCTTGCAGTGCAAGGATGCCTCTCTCTTTAAGAGGAGTATCTCTCTTATCTCCTCCCTTTATCTGGATCCATTTTGTCCAAAGGAGAGCTGGAAGGCAGGAGGTATAGAGCTTCAATTTCCTTGAGCAAAAGTAGCTGTTTTATATTGTCTGAGAATATAATAAAAGTGAATGAACCAGTTGGTGTAAAAATCACTTGTTTTGACAAGGAGGAAAAAATAAAGGTTGATGTAGCTTACACCAACATTGTCCAAGGGGCAGGGCTCTCAGCAGTAGAAAATCCGCAAAAGGTCATTGTGGCAACATGATTGACCCCAAAGCCCACTTTGTCATGTGGCTCACAGGCTGCCCCAATGTTACTCACACTCTAGCAAAACCCAAAAGTGAATGGTACCATGAGGTGCTGTTTCCCTGGGAATGCAGGGATTGGGAGAAATAAGGGTTATAGGAATAAATGACTGACATTGAAACATACTAAATAAAATAAATATTTAGCTTATTTCGACCCTCTGCCTAATTTTCCTTCCCTCCCCTCCCCAGTTGTGGGTAGAATTTCTGCCCCCTCTCCCCAGTTGAGTATTTGAGTACATAAGCAGAGGGCCTGGGCACCAGAACCTGTCTGAACGAGAAGAGAGGGGCAACATCATCCGTGGTACAGAGATATCTTCGAGGCAAGTTTGAAAGCACCTACTACCCATGTCCCTAAACTAAAAGGAACGCTGGGGGCACACAAGAAACTGGCTAAGGGTGAGGTGAGGGATGGCAGCAGCTGCCCCCAGGCAATGAAACTTCTGAACCCTTGAGGTCCATCCTGACAGACTATTCTGGAACACCAGGAGATGTACTGGACTGTCACTTTAAAAACCATTTGTCATTTGATTAATCAAAGTTATCTTTCTAGTAAATTACTCATGACTCGGATGTCATCAGAATATTGGCTTCTGTGCACCAACTGACAAAGCACATCCTGTGCAGCCCCTTTTTAGCATTTTGAATGCTATGTTTTGGTTGGTATCTGTTTATCTGTTCTCAACAAGGCTTGTGAGGAGGATTTGAGAAACTGTGGGTGGAAGCCCTGATCAGTTCATCTTCATCTTGGACAACCTTTCAGAAATAAAATGAAAAGAAGTAAACGTTGTTATGAATAAGTAGTATTATTCTATCACTTTTGGATCTCTGCAGAGAGAGGTTAGCAGTTCTGTTAGCAGTTCCTGGATTTTGTAACGTTTAACTCTTTTGCTTGGCCTCGGTGTGACCAAGGGACTGTCTTTTGTACGATACAATATTGCTCACGCAGTGTCTTAACATACTGTTCCATAGGGAAGGGATTGTAAAAATATATAAACTAGCGTATTGATATTATATTTTGTAAAATCACCATTATTATTTCTATTGCAGCACTGCCAGGGGAACTGAAACATAAATATAGGGCGAGCCCATAAACGGCAGAGATGTTAGAACTCTGGGACTCAGCACCCTCTTTTCACACAGTGCTATCTTCAGTAACACAACACTCTAAACCAATGTCAGTTGTAAATTGAAAGCCAAATTCACCAGTATGCTTTAGCTGCTTTGCACTGCTTTAGCAATGTGAAGCACATGTAAACTCATCTCAATTAATCAGGGGCACTCTGGGTATTTTGCCCTGGCAAATCACCCTTAAAAGTTAAAACCAAGAAAAATTTATTTTAGGTTGCTACTGCATATCTTCAACTCAATGGAAACATCCTCTTTGGGTTCCTTGGTTACTGTTCATGTATGAGATTCTGAGTAATTTTTAAAAATGAGACAAAAAAAACCCAACTAGGTTAAGATGGAGCTAAGGATAGGAGAACTTTAGAGTAATTTAGAGAAATTAGATTTCAGGGATATTGTCATTGTGTTCAAACCAAGCATTACAAATCCAGGAAATTCAGACTTCAGGTCACACTTAAAAGAAATCCAAATATGATAAAGTTGGAAAATGCACAATTAAGGCACCTAAACAACCTTAACTCTTTCCTGTAATGTCACCATGTGGGGAAAAATATGAAAAAATCTAAAATAATTATAAATCGCTTTTATCTTTATCAATGACCACAAACAATATTGTATGCCATCACTACAGGGCAAACTTAAGGCTATTTGACTGTTAGAACCCAAATTGAAGCAATAGCCTAAAGTTCCTCATTCATACTGTTTCATAAAATCTTCCCCTCAAACAAAATCAGAGAAGAAAGGAGGAAAGGTAACAGCAGTAATAATGGCCTTTGCGCAACCCCCCCACAAGGCATACTGAAGAAAGAAGAATTTTCAATGGGCCAGACCTGGGGCAAGGAACAGGATGGTTTCTTCCTCATTGCCCACTTTCTAACTAGGGCATTAGAACTGTTCTAACTGTGAGAATTTCTGTTAGAGCCAGACTTTGGGGGTCTATGTAAAACTAGCCCTTATAACCAGTGCTTAATTTGTACCAGGGGCTTGCTTGCACTGAGCCTCGGCACCTCTAGGCGTGGCAGTTTAGTCCCTGCACCTTTGGGCTTACTGCATCAATTATGAATATAAAAAAATTGCTTGAGCCCCGGCACCTCTTTCATTACAAATTAAGCACTGCTTACAATCTATCCTCCTGAGTCAGGCTTTGCATCACCTCCGTCCCACTCTGCCACTTTGTCTGCCTCCTTGTTACTTTCTCAAACAATCACCTCCATGGCTTCTTCCACACTGTCCTCTCTGCTTGGTTTGACTTCCCTGAACTCATCTGTAAGGTGCCTACCCTCTCTCTCTTTAAATTTCTCTTAAAACCCCACTTTTCTAACACAAACCAAACCATCAAGATAGCACGAGTCAGTGAGGACACAGAGAATTACTTGTAATATTTATGAAAAATCAGTGTCATGAATCCTCATGTCTGGTTTGCACCGGTGTACATGGCAGCATCACTGCTGACACAGGCCTGCAATGACTTGCTCTGACCCCTACCATATCGTAGAATGTTAATGAAATAATTAATTTCTGTCTAAGTAGGAACATTGAGGGTCTGAACACATAGATTTCACCTAAGGCAATATATTTTAGAGCACATTTAAAAGTAGCATACAAAGTGCATACTTATTGCAACCCAGTACTTGCTAGGGACATGTGTGTTTTCTTCAAATGTAACTATTCAATGATATTATTCTAAATGATAAATATATTTTATGTTAGTCTTGTGAAGTTAATGACAAAAACCTGTGCAGTGCATAAGATAATGCTCGATTCCTTTTTTTCCTGCAAGTCGTTGTCATTAGCTACTGCACAAAATCAATTTCCTTGAATGAGTGTTTGAGACAAAGCTCATGCTGATATTTTGTTTTACAGGCATTCCATTAAAACCTGAACCAAGTACTAAGTTTGGTAGGTATTTTTCCCTCTTGCCAGAAAAAAATATAACTGTATGATGAGAACATGTACAGTACAGATACCGCATATGTCACTTTATTTATCTTTCAGATTATAAAGTCACTGATGATGGATGGGTTATCTATGAAGACAAGCAGTACTACTTCAGCACAGAAAATGTCCATATGGAGAAAGCTTGGGATATTTGCAAGAAGAAGTTTGCAGATCTTGCTGTCATTGACAGTGAAAGTGAAAGGAAATTTCTATGGAGATATGTAAGAGCCAGACATATTGATTCAAAAATATGTTCAATATAGTGTTCATAGACACCTCACGCTCTGCTTCCAAAACTTTGGAGAGAATGCAGAGTCCCTTCAGACCCGCACCACATCTCATCAGGAGTTAATTATACAATAGAACCAGCATGGTTAATTCATTACATTTACATTTGTACCTACATTAGCTTCTTAACAGCCAAATTGCAGTGCAAAATAATAATTTCCAAACTCCGCTGCTGTTCCACTTGTAAGGTTCAAAAGTTCCAAAGATAATAGGAGTTTGGACTGAGTCAGGCATGCAGGATAGGGCCTTAATGGCCTAATGAAACACCATCTGATGTTGAGGTGAGTGCTTCAGGCATGAGATGCAGCAAAGCAGTTGAGAAAATAAAGGCAACGATCCAGAGAAAAACACTGGCCCACAATCTTATTTTAGGATTTTATTTACTTTTGGTGAGTAGAGAGAAAGTATGTGAATGCTGAGGTGGTAGAGAGGAAGATACTGCCCCAGGCTGTATTATCTTGTCTGTCTGAGCTCTGCAGAGTTGAGGAGCAGAGAGATGATGTGCATTCCTGTCCTTTTCTATACATGCCTCCCACCCTCACTCTTCCTGGCTTTACTTGCTATCCACAGCATGGATCCTGGATCCGTGCTCTGTGCCCCCTGGGATCCAAAGAAGGGGAAAACAGCACCGCAAAGGTGGCTGAGCCCCTTCTAGTTTTCTGCTCAGTATAAAAGATAAATGGTTTTAAATTAGTGTAATCTCTTCATGTTTTAGATTTACACTAAAAACAGAATGAATTCATATTTCATTGGCCTAACTGTCAGCTTTGATCAAAAATTTAGGTAAGTAAAGAAGCAACTTTAAAGTGTGTAATGAATGACTGCTCTTTAGCACTGCAATATTTGAGTTTCTTAGGTATTCCATTTCCAGGTTTGCTAACTTTTGTGAAAATTTACTCTAACTTAGTTTCAGCAGAAAAGTCTGTGTGAAAATGGTTTTCCAGTGTTATAAAAACAAAATCTTTTCTTTTCCAATTTCTGAATTTTGGGGGGAAATGTGAGCAAGTCAAATCCATGTGTTAAATTTCATCAATTTATTTGTTTTGTTTGTATTATGTAAAGTTGTTCCTCCAAAAGATGCTACACTCTGCAGGTTCTCATTCTTGGGATTTGTGCCCCTTGCTATGGGCATATTTAGTGTGAAAAGTGTGGTTTCCATTTTTCCAAAAAGGACAATCATATTGTCTACATCTACTCTTCATTTCATGATCGTCTCCCATCAGTTCAACAGGAAACAAGGGCAGTCTGCAGCCTGGGAGCAGACAGCTCTCTGAGGATCACCAGTGGGCCACAGTTTGAGAATTACTGTTTTAGAAACATTCTTGGAAAGGGTTTTCTGGAGCAGATGGGAGGGGAGGAGAGGCATTGCCAATGCCAGCTCCCTCGCCCTCACTGGAGCATTAAGAGGAGGGGAGGTCAAATGAGCTGCTATAAATAAGTTCATTCTTCCACACCAGCATGCCAAGTAGAAAGAAAGCAAATGAAGACCAAATGTGCAGTGATACGCTCCCACCCCAGCACTAAAATATTGAGGGAACAAGGGGATCACTGGATCACTGAGAGCTTGAGGTTTCAGGCTTTCTCAGCTTTTGGGGAAGGGCCTGAATTTTACTATATGTGGCTGTACTAGTAAAATGGAACAACAACAAGGTTCTGACCTATAAGTGATACCAATAAATAATAATAATAATAATAATGAATAAAGACAATGTCCGCTAGTTGATGCGCAGGGCTTTCACCATGTAACTCCCACTATCGCAAATGGTATTTCTCTTAATTTTTTTGCCAAATGACTCCTGTAATGCTAAAACAATTATAAGGCTAGATATCCAGTAGCTACTGTCATACTATCAGAGGGGTAGCTGTGTTAGTCTAGATCTGTAAAAAGCAACAGAGAGTCTTGTGGCACCTTTAAGACTAACAGATGTATTGGAGCATAAGCTTTCATGGGTGAATACCCACTTCCTCAGACGCATGTCATACTGTTTCTTTTAGCTGGCTGGATGGAACCCCAGTGAACTATGTAGCCTGGGCCCCAAATGAACCCAACTTTGCAAATAATGATGAAAACTGTGTGGTCATGAACAAAGATTTTGGTGAGTAATGGGACAATATTTTTGGATAAATGTTAAGGAATGAGTTGTGAGAGGGGTGGGGTGGAGCTGTTACTCTGTATGCCTCCAAAGAAATCTCAATTCTGTTCATAGAATCATAGAATATCAGGGTTGGAAGGGACCTCAGGAGGTCATCTAGTCCAACCCCCTGCTCAAAGCAGGGCCAATCCCCAGACAGATTTTTGCCCCAGATTCCTAAATGGCCCCTTCAAGGATTGAACTCACAACCCTGGGTTTAGCTGCCCAATGCTCAAACCCCACTGAGCTATCCCTCCTGCCCCAAAAAATGGAGATATTGTATCTCCTAGAACTGGAAGGGACCTTGAAAGGTCATTGAGTCCAGCCCCCTGCCTTCACTAGCAGGACCAAGTACTGATTTTGCCCCAGATCCCTAAGTGGCCCCCTAAAGGACTGAACTCACAACCCTGGGTTTAGCAGGCCAATGCTCAAACTACTGAGCTATCCCTCCCCCCTTGTCAGCTTGTTTTACTGACAATGTCGGAGACTCACCATTCTGAGGGTGATACTACAAATGTCAATCTCCTAAAGTGATTTTCTCTATTTAACTTATTTACAGGCTTTTGGAATGACATAAACTGTGGTATTAAAAATGCCTTTATCTGTGAAAGGCACAACCGTTCTTCTCACTCAGAATTTGCTTCAATAGCACCTTCTCCTCTGGGAGGATGTCCTGAAACCTGGCTTTTGTTTAATAATAAGGTACAGTAACAAACATCTACAGTATTTCAGGGAAATTAAATATGGTACAAATGAATTATTATTTTATCTTATATATCATTCTATACAGAAAGCTGCATTCTATCTGGATGGTTGGGCCATTTTGATGATGTCATACTCACATTTAAATCTCTAATGAATTAATTTAACAGAGGAGTAATTTTTGTATCTGTTAGTAGGCCTAAACCAAAGTTATCTTTCTTTTTTCTGCTATTTGGGTTTGTTTTAGACAAGTTTAGTGAATGAAAATACCAGCTGTTCTATTGAGCAGAAAGTCTAAACAGTTTTCTGAATGAGGGTGAACTGGAAAAAATGCAGTAGGTCCACTTTAAATAAATAGCAGGACATCTGAATGTTGTCATCTTAAATATCAGCAAACTAATAGCTGACAAGGAAAACAAATATTTTAACCTTCTTGTGCAAATACTACTTTGTTCCTGTGCTGTGGTAAATGGAAATACACATGACCACAAGAACATGAAAATAAGGAACTACTCCCCTTATGTAAAGGAGAAGCTGTGGATGTGGTATACCTAGTCTTTAGTAAGGCATTTGATACAGTCTCGCATGATATTCTTATATATAAACTAGGCAAATACAATTTAGATGGGGCCACTATAAGGTAGGTGCATAACTGGCTCGATAACCATACTCAGAGAGTTGTTATTAATGGTTCCCAATCCTGCTGAAAAGGCATAACAAGAGGGGTTCCTCAGGGGTCTGTTTTGGGACTGGCTCTGTTCAATATCTTCATTAACGACTTAGATATTGGCATAGAAAGTACGCTTATTAAGTTTGCAGATGATACCAAACTGGGAGGGATTGCAACTGCTTTGGAGGACAGGGTCATAATTCAAAATGATCTGGACAAATTGGAGAAATGGTCTGAGGTAAACAGGATGAAGTTTAACAAAAACAAATGCAAAGTGCTCCACTTAGGAAGAAAAAATCAGTTTCACACATACAGAATGGGAAGAGACTGTCTAGGAAGGAGTACGGCAGAAAGGGATCTAGGGATTATAGTGGACCACAAGCTAAATATGAGTCAACAGTGTGATGCTCTTGCAAAAAAAGCAAACATGATTCTGGGATGCATTAACAGGTGTGTTGTGAGCAAGACACGAGAAGTCATTCTTCCGCTCTACTCTGCGCTGGTTAGGCCTCAACTGGAGTATTGTGTCCAGTTCTGGGCACCACATTTCAAGAACGATGTGGAGAAATTGGAGAGGGTCCAGAGAGGAGCAACAAGAATGATTAAAGGTCTTGAGGACATGACCTATGAAAGAAGGCTGAAAGAATTGGGTTTGTTTAGTTTGGAAAAGAGAAGACTGAAAGGGGACATGATAGCAGTTTTCAGGTATTTAAAAGGGTGTCATAAGGAGGAGGGAGAAAACTTGTTCACCTTAGCCTCTAAGGATAGAACAAGAAGCAATGGGCTTAAACTGCAGCAAGGGAGGTTTAGGTTGGACATTAGGAAAAAGTTCCTAACTGTCAGGGTAGTTAAACACCGGAATAAATTGCCTAGGGAGGTTGTGGAATCTCCATCTCTGGAGATATTTAAGAGTAGGAAAGATAAATGTCTATCAGGGACGGTCTAGACAGTATTTGGTCCTGCCATGAGGGCAGGGGACTGGACTCGATGACCTCTCGAGGTCCCTTCCAGTCCTAGAATCTGAATCTATAAGGGCAGAAAAAGAGGGAAGTAGCAAGTTTCATTAAGAAAAATATACCTCTTCAGTCAATGAGCACTCAGACAAATCAGGGAGATCACTTTTGTATCAGCATTACAGAAAGAGAGTCAGATCTTCCTGCTAAATATATACGCACTGAATGAAAAACCTTCTTCTCATTTTATGTCTAACTGGGTCACTGCCCAAACTATCCCTGAAACCAACTGAATGGGGAGATTTAGTTGTTCATTAAATTTACAAAAGATTGATTACCCAAGAGGTCAAAGCCTCAGCACGTGTAAATTGATACTGCTCCTTTCACGTCAAAGCTGGTTTACACTAGCTGAAATTTTTGGCCTAAGGACTCTATGCTAATGAGAGACGCAGACTTGAGAGTGATCTGGGAAAGTGGAAATGCCAAAGGCACTGTACACAAAGTTTGCTCCAGAGCAGACCCCTTTCTTATCCCTAAAGCAAACCTCCTAGAAATACTCAAATGTAAAATCCTCTGCTTATTTCTCTTAGACCATTCTTCTATTCCTTTGCCATTCCAAACAGTCCTTAGACAATAATATTTTCAAGAGATAAATAGCATTCATAATTTTTCAGTCTAAGTGACTTTCTTTTTCTGAATTTTAGCCACATTCATGAAGACGAGAATGTGTTCCATAAGAAAGCACAGTATGTGTCTCCTCTGTTACAGGCTCCATTTGAACTGAACGCAAAAACTTTGTCTACACTTGCAGCGGTGGCACATAGGGTACATGTAGCTGTATACCACAGTGAAAAGCAGCGGTGTGTAGGTCCATGTGGCAGCGAAAGGCTCTGGCAGTGGGGAGGCAGCTGGGAAAGGTTCCGGCAAGGGGAAGATGGGGGGAAAGGCTCTGGCAGCAGGGAGCTGCTGGAGTCTTTCCCACTGCTTCACTCCTGGTGGAGCCTTTCCCTGCTGTTGGAGTCTTTCTCTGTGGCTGGGAAAAGCTCTGTCAACAGGAAGGCAGAGGGACACTACGCTGCTTAAAAAAAAGCAGGGTAGGCATGGGGAGGTGCTGCTTGGGGGAGCAGAGAGCTGTGTAGGGGATATACCATAAGGTTCTGATGCGACTTTGCTCACCTAAGCAGTGCCCCACCGTCTACACTGCTTTTTATACCCAGGCCAGGGGGCATGCAGAGTCTGCTTTCTACACATGTCTATAAGTGTAGACATAACCAAAATGGCAGCTGCCTTCAGCATACAGCACATTCCTTGATCTTTAAAGGTTAAGTACATATAAAAGAAAACAGGTTTTATGATGATGATGATGTAAAAAACTAACTCTTATATAGCGGTTTTCTTCAGTAACTCTCAAAGCGCTTTGCAAGGGAAGTTAATATCATTATCCCATTCTTACAGGTCGGGAAACTAAGGCAAAGAGAGGTGAATTGATTTGCCTAAGGTCATCTAGCAGGCTAGCAGCAGAGCCAGGAATAGGTTTCCTAAATCCCAGTCCAGTGCTCTGTCCATTAGATCACAACTCTCTCCCGACTGACAAACAGCAACCACCAGGGTGCTGCCAAAACGGGCATGGATTTAACCCAGTCTTCATCGTATTGTTCAGTTCCTTCTCCCCTTTGGACATTGATTGTTACATTTCACCTTATCCTACAATTA
Source organism: Trachemys scripta elegans (assembly GCF_013100865.1). Classification (NCBI taxonomy): domain Eukaryota; kingdom Metazoa; phylum Chordata; order Testudines; family Emydidae; genus Trachemys; species Trachemys scripta. The sequence continues at coordinate 38,466,363 of NC_048299.1, read as the reverse complement.
TTGCCTAACCTCGCTGATTAACTTGGACCAGACATAGTTCCTGCTTGGACGCTCTTAGAGAATTCACTCCTTCTAGCTCACCCCTGAAATCAATGTCCTTTATCAATAGACCTTCTATATAAATCATAAGTTCTTCTCCAACACTCATCTTGGATGGCCTGTTGGGGTGGAAGTACTGCACACCCTGCCAGCTCCACCCCTTTTTATCTGGCATTACAAACAGTCCCCCACTCTTTGAGCTCAGTATGCGTGTGCACTAGGACTGGGTCAAATCTCATGGTTTATTCTTTCTTGGGTACTTTACAGTAAAATGTCCTGTTTCCCCCCACAGTGTTATAAAATATTCGGCTCCAGTGAAGCAGAGAGATTGACTTGGCATGCTGCACGAAACACTTGCATAAAGTTAGGAGGAAACCTGCCTTCTATACATAATGAACAAGTGCAAGGTATAATATCTGGTCCCTTCGGTACTAGATGAGACATCTACCCATTTCTAACAATCATAAACGTAGTTTATGTAGCTGGAATTTTGAGGCTGCTCCAGTAAACTATGCTGCCTTTGTCACTAATAGTTAATATAAGAATTAATGAAAACTACTTTGAGAAAAATGTATCATACCTGCCTAACTTCCAAAGTTCGATGCTAGCATGCATCACCATAGTACCTGAGTGCCTTCTGTAACACATTATGCATAGGGTACTGAACAGCAGTTCCTAGTTGGGGGGTACAAATTACCTGTGTTGTGGCTGTACTATTTCTGTGTCCTCTCCCAAGGGGCTGTGGTTAGAGTTTTTAAACTGAAAACCTTTATTTGTACTTTTCCTAATTGAATCCTCCTATCTCTTTTAAGTTACTATTTTTGTAACAGACATTCCTTTCAATCTCACCATCAGGCAATTATTTAGAGTAATAAAATGTAGCATTTGCAAGTTTTTTTTAATTCAATACTTGAGCAGTAATTTTATTTTTAGTATTTTTTACCATTGTTCAAGTTTTGGGCATGCTGGTGTCTTCAGAGATTGGAGAAAGGGAATCCATTTTTGTAAAACATATACCTCTGGGTTTTTTGCAGCTTTCCTCACCTTCCATTTAAAGGATGTCATGGCTGAAACCTGGATTGGACTGAACGATATTAACATGGAGGGCCATTATCTTTGGACAGATGGGAGTTTATTTGACTATGCAAAGTGGGCCAGGAATTTCCCATTTAGAGATAGTTACATACGAGTTGACTGGACACTTGTTACACAGGAGGTAAACAGAACAAATATGACTAAACCACTGTAACCTGGGGCAGAGTCAAGCTTTATGCAACCAGTTCAACTTGTCTCTTATTGAAAACATTGACTGCCACGGAAGGCGGTACTGCAAACGGAGGGTTTAGGTTTTTTACATTGTCTCCATGTACTAGCAGTTCTGATTGCAAATCTTTTTTTTGCAGAAATCCAGAACTATAGTAGCATGGTGCTTTAACAGAGTTATATTCATTGCAGATACTCAGTATGTTTTTTTTTTTAACTTTGCATTATTTTCTTTTACATGATAGGTTGTATGATAATAGTGTAATAGTCTGGGTGCACTGTAAGGGATTGCCAGCACTTGACGAATGCTCTTGTACCAATCAAATGCAAGCCCTGAAGTTCATTTTTGCTTTTTAAGAAAATACTTATATTTAACCCACCTCCTTCCAGAATTTTAAATACTTGTTTCCTTTTCTTAAAAAAGTAGTTTTATGTACACTGTGCCACAGAATCAAAATTAGAGCAGAAAAAGATTTATTGGGTCTGATTATTAATAAGTAACCTCTATTATTTTGCCAGCATTTTTTTCACTTTTATTAATTCATGTATCCTTTGTCCCTAGACTGACTGTATTGCAATGATGAAGAGATTGGTAGGAGAGGAAGGGAAATGGGGAAACAATGATTGTCAGCAGAACAAAAGCTATATATGCCAGATGGACAGCAGTGAGTTTAATTTGATCAGCCTTCTAATTTAAAGCACATTTAATAACCCCTCTGAGTTCTAGAGTTCCTTGTTTACTCAGATACTGTGGCTGCCAATATCTCAAGCATCTGGTGCCAAGAAGCTGCATCTTCTGTCTCAGCCCAGGAATTCTAGATGGAATAGCTATCACGGGTACCCTATGTTATGGCTCTGAGTTGGGGTTAGATTTCACCTCCAATTTATTTGCACTTCACCCACAGAGTCTGAATACTCAGGATTTGAGTGAAAAGGGAAACGTTTATTATTTCAATTTTTCCATTTGTATGTTCTGACCAAGATTTTCAGAAGTGACTAATAATTTTGGGTGCCTGAATTTTTCGGTGCCCATCTTGAGACTCCTCAAAAGGATGTGATTTTCAGAGGGTTGGTGGTCAGCACTTTCTGAAAATCAGAACCATTGAAAAGGTCTTAAGTTGAACACCCTGAAACTGAAGAACTTAAAATCACCTTTGAAAATCTTGTCCTGGAAAAATAGGTAGGGTTTATGTCAAAGTGCTGAACTATAATAAAAGCTAAGAAGTAATTACTGTTTTCATAATATTGAAATGCCATACCATTGGTCATGGCATTGTTGGGTTTCTTTGCTGCAATTACAAAAATAAATTGCTGCAATTTAACTGGCACTGCATGGGAAGGTATAATGTCTGGCCTTAAAGTCTATGAGTCAATAGGCTTGTCGTCACAACTGGGGAGATCAACTTTGCTGAAATCGATGCAGCGGGTGTCAAATTAGGGGGTCTAATGAAGACCTGCTAAATTGATGGTAGAGTGCTCCCTGGTCAACTCCAGTACTTCAGCTCCCCGAGAACAGTAAGGTAAGTTGACGGGAGAGCATCTTCTATTGATGTAGCACGGTGAAGACACCGGGATAAGTTGACCTAAGCTACGTCGACTCCAGTTACTTTATTCACGTAGCTGGAATAGCATAACTTAGGTTGACTTACCCTGGTAGTGTAGACAAGGCCTCTGTAAACTTCTCTGCAAAACTCTACGTCTGTACCTCATGCCTGTAGCTGGTTTTTTCTAGTTTTGAGCCTTTCATGACCAGAGATGTCCCTCTGTACATTATTTTGTTGTAGTTTTCTATGTGCTTATTTAATTTATAAGAACAACCACAAAAAGTGCCTATCCCAGCCTCTACGTGCCCTGGCTAATATTTAAAAAGCACAAGTCCAACAGTAACCTCCACAATATAGGGTATAACTAAAAAAATTGTACCCTTAAAAATCATTAACAGAGAAAAAATGTCTCTTGGGGATTAAGTTAAGGACACAATAAAAGGTTATACTATTCATCTGGGTCTGCGGGGATTTCATGTAATTTGACTGGCATTACCCAAGTAGGGTCAAAGCTACACAACCCAATTTTCCTCTAGATCTGCCGAGTGGGAAGTGGCTGGAGAACAGATTCATCGAAAGCTCATTTGCACTCATAGAGTCCAGAGGAAGAGGAAAGATGTGGCTAGTTATGGGGAAATGCTGGACTCAGCTTGATAGCAGATAGGTGCCACAGCTGGCACTACCGGAAGAACAGAAATTTGGGTCAGAGGATGGCAGCTGAGGATTCCCTTTACATAAAGAAATCTCTGGCTGGCATAAAGCATTTCCCAGTTGCTACTAAAACTGGGTAAGCACAAAGGCAGCAGCTTTAAGCCATTTTTGCCCTACTTTTTCAGGCCCTGCACTGAGAACAACTCAGCCAAAGTCGTATTTCGTATACCATACCATCAGAGGGAGAATGCTGGTTTGGTTTTCCGTTTGTACCCCAAACTCTTTTGATTAAACTCTGGAAAGGGAAGAATGAATAGTTGTTTGTTTTGCTTGTCCATTTAGGAAGCAGTTTGCCCCACCTCTGTGTACTCATATTTTGAGGATTTAAGTGGTTTCTGTGTTGGGTGAATTTCACAGTTGGCTAGAGGGAAATCCATCCTGTGACAAGCACCCAGCTGATTTTCACTTGTGACCTAGAGTAGGTGTGGATTCATAGTTCTAGATTTGAACAGCAAACACGATTCATCAAAATATATTGTTTAAATTTCTTTGGGTTGTAAATGAGGAATGATTTTCACTTACTGCTTGTGCTGTCCCACTCAATTTTTGTAATACTGCATTTATTTATGGTGCAATGTTACGACTAACCAAGCATGCAAACATTTTCATTGTTTTTTTTTTCTTCCCCAAAACAACAGATCCTGATTTATTTCATTCCCCAGCAATTCCAGCCTCAGACATTATTCATTATGGTAATAGTAGCTATTCAATTATCCGCTCCAAAATGAATTGGGAAGAGGCACGAAACAACTGCAAGAAAAAATCTTTAGAACTTGCCAGCATTTTGGATTACTATAGTGCTTTATTCCTGTGGTTATACATGTTGCAGTTTGGAGAGCCTGCATGGGTTGGTCTCAACAGCAATGTGGTAAGAACACGAAACGGGTGAGGTTTGAATGGTACGCTGCTACTCCAAATAGAGCTTGAATTTTCCTTTAAATTTTGACCTTATCCATTTTATAGGGCTTTAATAGGTAGACTCTTGATGGTCTCAAGCTGAGTATCAAGTTATCTAGGAATCCCTCACTCTTCTATGTCACGGTCCTTCAAAGATATCCTGAGATGCAGCTAGAGTAGCAGGGAAGCCATACGAGGAGAAACAAGTAGTGAGTGGAAAAGGGGAGCAATAGAAATGTGGTGAGGAAAGCTGATCAGCAGTTGGAGGGGAAGTCTAGGAAATGTGGTTCGGATGGTAAAGACTGTAGGAAGTTCTTTTCTGTTTCTGAGGAAGCTGCTATTTAATAGATACAGTAACTCCTCACTTAAAGTCATCCCGGTTAACTTTGTTTCATTGTTACCTTGCTGATCAATTAGGGAATATGCGTGTTTAAAGTTGTGTAATGCTCCCTTCTAACGTCATTTGGCAGCCACCTGCTTTGTCTACTGCTTGCAGGAAGAGCAGCCCATTGCAGCTAGCTGGTGGGGGCTTGGAACCACAGGGTAGATCAGCAGCCCCCCTATCAGCTCCCCGCTCCCCTAAGTTTCCTGTGCAGCAGCTGCCTAGCAGGCTATCAATTGCAGCTGTCCTTCCCACCACTGCCATGTGCTGCTCCTGCTTTCTGCCTTGGAGCTGCTCCCTGAGACTCCTGCTTGCTGTGCGGGGGGGAGGGAAGAGAGAGAGGGGAGGCTAATGTCAGGGTGTCCCCCTCCCCTCTGCTCCTGCACGCCGCTTACCCCATCTTCCCTAGAGCAGGGGACACACACCAGGGCTCAGGACAGAGGGAGCTTGCAGCAGCTGCGGTCTCAGCAAGCTGATCTAATTAACAAGGCAGTGTACTTAAAGGGGAAATGCGCATATCTCTCTCCATTCCTGAGTGAGAGAGTTAACCCTTGAGGGCTCAGCCAATTGCTAGTTCTTCATTTAGCAGTAACGGAGATATCCCACCCTCTGACTCCTCCACCTCAACCAAGCTTCACAATCATCATCGTTGTGTACCATTATTAAATTGTTTGTTTAAAACTTATACTGTGTGTGTGTATATATATAATATAGTCTTTTGTCTGGTGAAAAAAATTTCCCTGGAACCTCACCGCCTCATTTACATTAATTCTCATGGGGAAATTGGATTCACTTAACATCGTTTCGCTTAAAGTCGCATTTTTCAGGAACATAACTACAACGTTAAGTGAGGAGTTACTGTATTGCAAAAGCCTCGCTCTTTGCTTGATGGTTGTTTATCCCAGCGTTGTGGCTGTGGTGGGTGCAAATTCTGCTAGCAAAGACCAACACATTTGGTGTGGATCGGCAGAGGGGTATGTGGTGGAACTTTTTTCTTCTATTTGAGTTCCTGTCTGCTGCAGTTTTTTCAGTAACACAGTTGGGAGTATTACGGGTAGAAGCTTATGGTCTCGTGCTTTTAAATAGTGATTGTGGTGTTTTCCCAAATTAATGCTGGGTCCCTTTTCCTTTTTAATAAAAGCTTTATTTTGTTGTACATGGACTCAGTGCTTGCGAGTGGGGAAGTATTGCCTCTGACAGGAGCCCCAGGGTGGTTTTTAGTTTTCCCAGCTTGGTGGGACTCAATCCGGTCTATTTTGTGTTGTTAAGAGGAATCCCTGGATATTGAACCCGGCCCTTGTTGCTGCCGACTCCACCTGGCAGAAGGGTTACAAATGCATAAGGCACACTGTTCTACATCACCCTCAGACGTGCTCAGTACTCATTTGAATGTGTCATAATAACAATGGCATATGGGTGTTTCCTGCAAAAATAGGGCTGCATATATCATCAGGGGATGTGTATGAATCCTCTGATCTGAAACAGGAGACTAGAGTGTAAACAGAGAGAATCATGTTTATGCCTATGAGCTGCCATTTGTTAATTCCATTTGCTTTGCTTTTAGACTGATGGCTATTACAAATGGACTGATAACAGGAGAATCAAATATTCTAATTGGGCTAGAGGGGAACCAAAACAGAAAATAGCCTGTGTCTATCTAGACCTTGATGGAACCTGGAAAACAGCATCCTGTGATGGAAATTATTTCTCTGTCTGTAAACGGTCTGATGGTAAGCAATTGAATGTAACAGTTCTAGTTTCATGCCCTGGAATTCGAGAGCCTGCACTAGAGGTTGGATTTGGTTTTACAACAATATATAATATTTAACATATATTAACGGATAGAGAACCTGTGTCTGTCAAGTACATAACCCTATTTTGCATTAATATTTCATTTTTTCAAACATGTACTCAATGACACAGATTGCTGCTGCTTTTTGGAACTCAGGAGATAGCTAATGAGTTATATAAAATTTCAAAGTCATTCCTTAAAGCCAAACAGAGCGTGTATTATTGGAATAAGTGTCAGTACTTTTAAAGTCTGTAAAATGGAGTCTCTATCCAGTTGAAAGAATAAATAGGAATTTATGGGAGTAGCTCTGATCTATGAAGTTTAATTGTTGGAGGAAACACTCTGTTCCTTCACAATAAGCAACCTGTATACAGTAGCAGAAACTTCTATGTTCTGCACAATAATGCCACTACATTGCAACAGTTGGAGGGTAGCCTGGATAATTACATCTGGTTACTCCTATTACCTATGGAAACAATGACTTCTAGATGGCTAGTGTGCTATAGGATGCAAAAAAATCACTGGTGGGACAAGCAAAAATATTACACTTGCAGTGACTTTATAGACTGCATGTATAGGCATCATCTATGATAGAACCCAACCTCTTCTGCTTCAGAAAATCAGCTCATTTGAGCTACAGGAGAATCACCATTAGCTATAACAGCAGAAGGTTTAAAAGTGTGGAGAACATTTTAAAGGGTCAGACCAAGCTTTTTGGTGTGTGTTTCAACTCATATGAGTTTGCATCCCCAAAGTTTCATTGGAATTTTAGATTTACCTGAAAATATGATTTATGTTTTCATTTTTGCAAGGTTTGCAAAGTTGTACTTATCATCCTTTTGTGAGCCAAATGATCGAATCACATATACCAATCACATAGATCTTAGCAGTTCTGAAATTACATCCTCTAGGCTGCTCTAACCTTTGCTCGCAGCTAATTCTGGGAGCATAGCCAGAGTATGCAGTACTCCAGCCAGTCCTGCTCCCCATGCCTCTCTGCATTGGGGGCTGTGGGAAGGGCGTCCTAGAGGTCATAGGAGTAGTTTATTTGTTTACATACCTGACCATTAGATGGAGGCCCCGAGCACAAGAACAGAGCCCATTGGTCCTAAGATGGATCACTAGGCCCCTGAAGAGAAAGGAATGAAGGGATTAGGGGTATTTTAAGAATGGGCTACACATACAAGGGTTTTAGAATGATATGTCTTTTTGTACATTGCACAATATGCTCTGTTACTTATGTGGGATCTTTAATAGCCTAAATTTCTTGAGTGTAGGGTTCTTTTCTTTTCTTTTTCCAGGTCGTGCACTGAGCTTGATCTGCATATGCAACTCCCACTGATGTCAATGGGAGATGCATGTACAGACTGACAGGATTACTGATTTGTGGCCTGACATGATTAATTGCAGAGTATTCTGTGTAACAAAAGGCTGCAGCACTAATATTTCACAAGTTTAAGGTTGTTCCATACAATGTAATGATTGGAACTGGTTGAAAATTTTCTGCTGGCAGTTTTCCTGTTAGGAAAGCTGATTCAACGAAATCTATAGCTCCAACAGAAATGTGTCAATTTTGCCGAAATTTTGTTTTTAAAAAACAAAACAAAAAATATTTGTTTCAATAAGATAAACTGTTTTATTTCAATCTTAACAAAGTTTTGTGTTTTGGCTATTTTCTTATGAATTTGTTTATATTATATTATTATTTATTTTAAAAAACAGAAGAAAACAAAATGTCAAAAACTCTAAATTTCCCATGGGATTGAAATTCTGAGTTTTGCTCAGCTCTAGTGATAATGAAGATTCTGATTTATATAGATTAGATTGTGCTGATGAGCTGCAATTGGGAGCTTCTGCTACTTGGTATCTTTTTTGAGCTTGTAGTATCTACTTACTAAAACGTGCTTAGCAGCTTTTTAATTAACTTTTAAGAACCCTATTTTTTGAAGTCATGGAAGTCAATAGCAAAATTCCCACTGACTTTAGTTTCTTAACTGTTTCTTAACAGTTATAGCTCCTACTGATCCTCCACAACTCCCTGGAAAATGTCCAAAATCAAGAAACCCCTTATCTTGGATTCCTTTTCGTGGCCATTGCTACTTCTTTAATGCCCATAGTACCAGCTGGGCTGAATCCTCTACTGAATGCACTCGACTAGGTGAGTGTTCTCTTTTATTAAAAGGTCAGACTTTAGTGTTCACATAAAATTCACATTTAAAAATCCTTAATTGTATTACTATTATGGTAAAACCTTTGCGCGTTAAAAGAAAGAATTTTAACATTTAATTTACTTTCCACCATTATTGCTGTTTGCTTGCTTTTTGCATTTCACTCACCTTGGACAATGAAACTAAGCTGATCAGTTTCCCTTGTCATTTATAGTCATCTCTGCTCTTTGGTTCTAATGCATGTGTGTACTGCTACAATGCTCTTAGGTTTGAGTTTCTATCATCACATTTCATTATTTTATTTTAAAATCATAAAGCTAACTATAACAGGAGCGCTTGGAAATAGTGACCATAATATAATAACATTTAACATTCCTGTGGTGGGAAGAACATCTCAACAGCCCAACACTGTGGCATTTAATTTCAGAAAGGGGAACTATGCAAAAATGAGGAGGTTAGTTAAACAGAAATTAAAAGGTACAGTAACTAGAGTGAAATCCCTGCAAGCTGAATGGACACTTTTCAAAGACACCATAATAGAGGCCCAACTTAAATGTATACCCCAAATTAAAAAACATAGTAAAAGAACTAAAAAAGAGCCACCGGGGCTTAACAACCGTGTAAAAGAAGCAGTGAGAGATAAAAAGCATCTTTTAAGACGTGGAAGTCAAATCCTAGTGAGGTAAATAGAAAGGAGCATAAACACTGCCAAATTAAGTGTAAAAATGTAATAAGAAAAGGCAGAAAGGAGTTTGAAGAACAGCTAGCCAAAAACTCAAAAGGTAATAACAAAATGTTTTAAAATACACCTCTACCCCGATATAACGTGACCCGATATAACACGAATTCGGATATAATGCAGTAAAGCAGTGCTCCGGGGGGAGGGGGGGGGGGCTGTGCGCTCCGGCAGATGGAAGCAAGTTCAATATAATGCAGTTTCACCTATAACATGGTAAGATTTATTGGTTCCTGAGGACAGCGTTATATCGGGGTAGAGGTGTACATCAGAACCAGGAAGCCTGCTAAACAACCAGTGGGCCCCCTGGATGATCGAGATACAAAAGGAACACTTAAAGACAATGAAGTCATTGCGGAGAAACTAAATGAATTCTTTGCCTCAGTCTTCATGGCTGAGGATGTTAGGAAGATTCCCAACCCTGAGCCGTCCTTTGTAGGTGACAAATCTGAGGAATTGTCACAGATTGGTGTGTCACTAGAGGAGGTTTTGGAATTAATTGATAAACTTAGCAGCAACAAGTCACCGGGACCAAATGGCATTTATCCAAGAGTTCTGAAAGAACTCAAATGTGAAATTGTGGAACTATTAACTATGGTTTGTAACCTGTCCTTTAAATCAGCTTCTTTACCCAATGACTGGAAGATAGCTAATGCAACGCCAATATTTAAAAAGGGCTATAGAGGTGATCCCGGCAATTACAGATTGGTAAGTCTAATGTCCGTACCAGGCAAATTAGTTGAAACTATAGTAAAGAAAAAAATTGTCGGACACATAGAAGAACATAAATTGTTGGGCAAAAGTCAACATGATTTCTGTAAAGGTAAATTATGTCTTACTAATCTATTAGAGTTCTTTGAAGGGGTCAACAAACATGTGGACAAGGGGGATCCAGTGGACATAGTGTACTTAGATTTCCAGAAAGCCTTTGACAAGGTCCCTCACAAACGGCTCTTACGTAAATTAAGTTGTCATGGAATAAAAGGGAAGGTCCTTTCATGGATTGAGAACTGGTTAAAAGCCAGGGAACAAAGGGTAGGAATAAATGGTAAATTTTCAGAATGGACAGGGGTAACTAGTGGTGTTCCTCAAGGGTCAGTCCTAGGACCAATCCTATTCAACTTATTTATAGATAATCTGGAGAAAGGGGTAAACAGTGAGGTGGCAAAGTTTGCAGACAATATTAAACTGCTCAAGATAGTTAAGACCAAAGCAGACTGTGAAGAATTTCAAAAGATCTCACAAAACTAAGTGATTGGGCAACAAAATGGCAAATGAAATTTAATGTGGATAAATGTAAAGTAATGCACATTGGAAAAAATAACCCCAACTATACATACAATATGATGGGGGCTAATTTAGCTACACCTAATCAGGAAAGCGATCTTGGAGTCATCATGGATAGTTCTTTGAAGACAACCACACAATGTGCAGCGGCAGTCAAAAAAGCAAACAGGATGTTAGGAATCATTTAAAAAGGGATAGAGAATAAGACGGAGAATATCTTATTGCCCTTATATAAATCCATGGTATGCCCACATCTTAAATACTGCGTACAGATGTGGTCTCCTCATCTCAAAAAAGATATACTGGCATTAGAAAAGGTTCAGAGAAGGGCAACTAAAATGATTAGGGGGTTGGAACCGGTCCCATATGAGGAGAGATTAAAGAAGCTAGGATTTTTCAGATTGGAAAAGAGGAGACCAAGGGGGGATATGATAAAGATATATAAAATCATGAATGGTGTGGAGAAAGTGAATAAGGAAAAGTTATTTACTTGTTCCCATAATATAAGAACTAGGGGTTACCAAATTAAATTAATGGGCAGCAGGTTTAAAACACACAGCGCACAGTCAACCTGTGGAACTCCTTGTCTGAGGAGGTTGTGAAGGCTAGGACCATAACAGTGTAACAGGGTTTAAAAGAGAACTAGATAAATTCATGGAGGTTAAGTTCATTAATGGCTATTAGCCAGGATGGGTAAGGAATGGTGTCCCTAACCTCTGTTTGTCAGAGGGTGGTGATGGATAGCAGGAGAGAGATCACTTGATCATTACCTGTTAGGTTCACTCCCTCTGGGGCACCTGGTATTGGCCACTGTCGGTAGACAGGATACTGGACTGGATGGCCCTTTGGTCTGAACCAGTATGGCCATTCTTATGTTTTTATGTTCTTTAATCATAAATTGAAAACCTCAATTTTTGTCCGAAACCATTTCAGAGTTCCATTTAGAAACAGGAGCACACACACAAAAATTCCCAAACTGTGGGTATATCATAGTATCTATCAACAGGTGGGGCATGGTCCAAAAGTGGGTTGCACCCATTGCCTGAAAGCTGCAAAATCCCTCATCAGTAGGACCCACCAGTAATCTAGGGAGGGAAAGGAAGAAGCAGCTCTCTCCTTTCTTCTTCCTAATGCTGTTGCCTGTGCCATGCTCCTTCATCTCTTACCCGCCAACCAATCCAAGAGTAGCTCCTCAACCTCCACAACTCTCCATTCCAGGGTAGGGAAAGGGAAAGTGATGCTTCAAGGGGTGGTGGGACCATCTGCTGAGCTTCCCAACATCCAGGGCTGCATGCTGCACAGACTAGGGTAAGGAGGGAGAAGTTACCCCAGCCTGGGGGAATGAGCCCCTTCATCAAGGCCCTCTTCACCCCAACACTTTTGGATCTCTAGCCCACAAAATTCCGCACAAACCAAATCCCATAACCATTTGCTGCAGGGGGTGTGGCCTCAACTAGAAAAGGCGTGGCCTCAACTGGAAGAGGCTGGGACTTTAAATACCCAGGCCCTCTAAATCAAGATTTAAAGGCCCAGGGGCTCCGGCTGCGGCTGGGAGCCCAGGGGCCTTTAAATCACACCCGGAGCTACCAGCTGCAGAGGCAGCTAGGGGTCCCGGGGCTCAAGGGCAATTTAAAGGGCCCGGGACTCCGGCCGCCGCTACCTCAGCAGAGCCTCTGGTCCTTTAAAGCGCCACCCGAGCCCGCTGCCGGACCCCAGGGTAGCTGCGGCAGGGCTCTGGCAGTGCTGTAAAGGGACCGGGGCTCCGGCTGCTGTGGGGAGCCCCGGGCCCTTTAAATCACCGCTGGAGCCCTGCCACCGCTACCCCAGGGCTCTGGCAGCTGGGCTCGGGCAGCGAGTTAAAGGGCCCAGGGCTCTGGCTGCTGCGGGGAGCCCTGGGCCCTTTAAATCGCCAGCCTGGGGAAGCCGGTCTGGTCCGGCACAGCGTACTGGCTCTTGCCGGTATGCCATACCGAACCGGACCAGCTTACTTTCACCTCTGGTTCCATGACACTATTTTGGCTCACTTGCCAAACAAGAATGACAACCATCGGTATATATTGTCTATAAAAATATGCTTCCCCAATAACCTCAAAATAATACTCTGTTTGATGTAACCTAAAGTTTTCAAATTATGTTTACAGTGAAATCCATGTCTTTATTTTAGATTACATCACTTAGGATCCAGACTATGCCCTCCCCTACAGCCTTACCACCCTCTGTATTCTTTATTCATACACCCGCCTACACACTATTAACTGCAGGGGCATTTATGTATTACAGAACCTTGTACTGTATCAAAAGCCATAACCTGAGACTGGTTTCTGTGGCAGGATACAACTTATTTGTTTCCTAATGTTTTGCAGGTGCTACTTTGGTTTCAATAGAAGATTTAGCTGAATCCAAATTTCTAGCAGACATTATAGAGCCACATAAAGGAGAGACAAGTGGGTTTTGGACAGGAATATATAGAAACGTTGATGGTAATTATTTTAGTTTTGATATTTAATCATATATATTCTGTATTCAATAGACTCAAAGCTGATTAAAATATGTCATAACTTAGGCTGTAATGAATAGAAAATAGAAATTCATCTGGAAAGATTACTAAGCGGTAACAAAAAACAAATTAGATGTATGGTATCTTAATCTGAAAATCTTACTTGGAGTTGTTGGTTTCATCTAGCAAAAGTATGTCGCGTGAAATATTGTAAAAGAGATTTCTGACTCTTCAGTTTGGTTTCAGTTTTAGGGCCCAAGCATGTAATAAGATCCAAATGGGTGGACCCTTATGCCTGCATGGAGACCTAAGGAATTCAGTGGCCTTATGCTTATTAGCTACGTTTTGTAATAAGCGTCTGAACAGCGTAACAGGATAGATTCTCATACACCTCCTGAGCTGCACAACACAGTAGGTGCAGTTCATGGGAAGAGGGGACAAAGGTGCCTTTGCACTGCCCATATTCTTGGCTGTTATGGGGGCCAAAATGAGAGCTGTCCATAGAAGTCTCTCGCAGATGCCTATGGACTGTACTGCAGTCCAGAATTCACATAGCACCAAGTGCTGTAGCATGCCCTCTCCCATCCCTTTGAATATCTCCTTATTCTCCCATCACTACTTCCACCATGGCCCCTACTGCTGGCCTGCAAGGGGGCAGCATATCACATCTTGCATCGCCCTACACTGCTCCTGTGCCAGGGAAATTCTGCCCATCCTCTTGCAGCTCCTTTACACCTCACTTGACTCGTGTGTAAGGAGCAGAGCCAGGGCCAAATTTGGCCCCATGGAGTCTTTTTTCTTGCTGTCCTGACCTGTGCCTAAGTTCAGAAAACAATGTGAACCTGGCTAGAGGATGTCTTCTTTCCGCAGCTGCTGACTAGTTAATCAGTACTGGTCATAAGCTATAAGGAAAGAATTAGATTTACGGTTACCAGGAAAACAGGATTTTTGGAGAACAAAGAAAGAGAACGTTGGAATGGAAGGGAGCAAAATTAGCCTCAGTCTAATGTAATCAGAAGGTTTTCTCTCCCCTCCCCCCCAATACTTCCAGTATCTTTAAGATTTTTGAGAAACTATGATGAAAATTTTCAAACCAGGGTACCCAAAGTGAAGTATGTGTTTATATTTAAGCACTTCAGCAAAATCAGCTTCCTTTTCAGTGGGAGTTACCGACATATGACTTTAGGTACTTAAATAAAAGTTGCCTGACTTTGTGGATTTAGGTGTCTAATCCCCAAGTTTGAAACTTTTGGCCCATATACCTGAGAAATATGGGCTTATATCATGGAAAACTAGGAAAATGTAATTCTCCACTCTAAGAATCATAATTTGCAAAGATAAAGGCAGTATTTCCTTTGGAAAAGAATAAAGGGAAGTAAAAATCTATTTGCATGTCATGAAATAAGCACCACGAAGATTTTTTTTAAATTTTCCTTTTAGAAACTAAGAAAATTAAATATAAATTCAGACTGACACATATTAACCAAGATTGTCTATAGTGAGTTATCTCTACCCTTTTAATGCATTTTGTCATTAGGGTTGTGGTTATGGCTAGACAAAACTGCAGTAGATTTTGTCAACTGGAATAAAGGACAGCCTTCAAGTAATCAGTTTGAGTACTGTGTGGAAATGTCTGCATCCTCTGGGTACTGGAATACCATTCCCTGCTCTTCCCAAAAGGGGTCCATTTGTAAGAAACCAAAGAGTAAGTCATATGTTAAATCCTATGATTTGATGTTGATGGTTTTATTTTAGTAGTAATGCCAAAGTACATATACTACAAAATCCATACTGTTTGTGCTGTGTGAAGTACAGTGTGTCCACATTTCTCCTTTGCTGTTTGTGATTACAACATAAAGTCAAAAATGTCTGAACATTCACATAACGTAAATACCACAGATTAAAGGCCCTACACACAAATATCATGTGTAAATATAATCTAGAGCCAGTTTTTCTGCATTTCACATTCAAATATTGAAAACCTCAGCTCATGCTCTGTGACTCTGTCCATACTTAGAATGCAAGGGTACAATTTGCTCTAACATGCTGAGGTGATAAATGGGAGGGGAAAGCAAAACTTAAGAAAGAGCAAGTAACAAAATGTATATGAGATTTTAAAAAAATATTCTAAATTTTACGAAGTTTAATGGGCCAGTTGAGTATCCCTCCCCAATTCTTGTGCAAATTTAATGTATGCCTCATATGGCTTACCCAAAACTAACTGCATGTAACTTCACTGGCTTTCCTTCCAGGCTTTCCCTCCACCTACAGCTGTAGATGTTCCGATATCTTATTTATTACCTAGTATCAGTGACTACTGCATAGGCACATAAGTTATATCAAGACTTGGGTACCCTCCATGATGTACTTCATACAGTTTCAGACTTTCCCACATAGTTGCATTCTGGGAGCACAGACCAAAGAATGTTCAAATAATAACTCAGGATGTTACTGAATTTGAAAATTCTTTAAACATTTCTGCATTTTTTTCTTTCCTTTTCCAACCGCCTTTAATTTTTTTTTGCCTTTGGAGAACAAGAATTGCATTTAAGTGATTTTCTTTTCTTCCTCTTGCCATGTGAAGATACATGGTGTACTGTGTTCCAGGGGTGGGGAGGAAGGCCAATTCCGGTTAAGCAATCGCTAAACTGGATATTCATCCAGAACTCAAATAGAAATCTTTTAAAAGCTAGAAAAAATGTTTTGGTTAGCATTTATCTTATTTCTGTGCACCATCTGCCTTTGTCAGGAAGCAGATATATTAAAATATCATGAGCTATGCTACTCTTGTGGTATTTCTGACTCAACTCAAACAGCAAGTTCTAGAAATATGATACAAAAGCTTGATTTCCTATCCAATTTTGCAACCTACACAGATTGGTATAAGTTCTACATTTTGTGAGGTTCACCTATTGTTAGTCTCTTCTCCTAAGTGGGTGCAATTGCCCCAGACATCAGCTTTTCATGCAAGTGGTAGCATTAGGGCCTTCCAGATGAGTGAATGCTTGATTTGAGACAATTCTCCTATATCTTAGATCTTGAGTTCATAGCATTATAGACCAATAAAGGCTTACGTTTTGTTGCCAAATATATTGGAAAGTACTAAGTCAGTGCTGACACCTGGTTAGTACTTGTGGGACTGATAGTCTCCAGCCCCTATGTGGAAGCACAATGTGGGGTGAACGTGCAAGGAGCCTTCCTAACTTTTTGTTCCCCAAAACAGGGCCCAGCCACAACTGAGACTAGTGTGACCAGATGTCCTGATTTTATAGGGACAGTCCCGATTTTGGGGTCTTTTTCTTACAGAGGCTCCTATTACTCCCCACCCCCATCCCGATTTTTTACATTTGGTGTCTGGTCACCCTAACTGAGACAGAAAGGGAGCATAGCTGTGGTCACATGAGGGTACAGTAGGCACATTCCATCTGCTCTCCTGTATGCACTGGAAGGCACTATGCCTCTCTCCAGCATGACGTTTGGGGTGCTCCTGTTGGAGATGTGCAAGTCTGTATTGCCTCCTGCTCAGGACTGTGTCTGAAAGATACAGTCTGCCTTTTAATAGCAGTGAAATCCCATTGCCCATATTTGAAATCTGCACTTGAGTTCATAATCATCCAGTTGCCATTTAAGTATTGGTAAGTGGTATTAATTTTAAAAGCCTTGCAGACAGCACACTCATTGTACAGCACAGAGAAATAGCATAAGACAACTGAGCTGGTACAAATCAAGTGTTTGAGAATTGAACCCTGTAGACACAGAATATATGAGCTTCAAATACTGGAGCATGTTAAACTAAAACCTACTTTGTCTTGAATAGGCTGTGTACAGTACAGAAAATTAGGGCATTTTTTCATGATTTGAACATGTTAGGCCAGATTCTCTCCTGTACTGAGATCTCTTCAGTACAAGAGATTTGGGGCCATCAGGGAGCCAGCTATGCAAGGGCTGAGTGGGAGGTTGGTATAGGAGCCAGCTCTGGAGTCTTTGCATCAGCAGAGCTCTCCCACAGTGACAATTCTCAGCTAGGAAACTGTGGCCAGATCTAGTATCTTTGCACTGCCTGAGAGGTACAACAGGCAAAGTGGTCAGAATAGTGGGGGTGGGAGACTGGCCATTCTTTCAGAGTGGCAGCCATGTTAGTCTGTATCAGCAAAAACAATGAGGAGTACTTGTGGCACCTTAGACACTAACAGATTTATTTGGGCATAAACTTTCGTGGGCTAAAACCCACTTCATCAGATGCATCTTATGCCCAAATAAATTTGTTAGTCTCTAAGGTGCCACAAGTACTCCTCGTTGTTTTTGGCCATTCTTTGTGGATTATCATTAAATGAGCTATATAACATGACTGGTGAATCACACGTTTTAAGTAATTCCCAAACCTTTTTGGCAGAATGACAACTGCAAATATCTGTGTTCACATTAGGTCATTAGGCCACATTAGGTCATTAGGCAAATGTTTCACTGTGAGCATGTGAGTAATGCCATTGAAGTCAATGGGACTACTCACATGCTTAAGTACCTTCATGAATCAGGGTCTCACTGTATTTGGACGTTATTTGATTATTAATCAAGAAGCAAGTACAGTAAGAAATTTTATTCACTGAAGAGTTTGGGTTCTGCTACAATGAATGTCAAGTTAAAGTGGGTATCACATTTTTCAGCTTTGTTAGTTTCATTTAGCAAATGCATCTACAATAAATGAATAGAGCGGTATGACTAAAGCAGTAATTATTTGTACAGTGTATGCTTCACCGCATATATCATTTTAAGGGTAAAATGCAGATATTTGCAGATTTTGACTAAATGTGAGGTTATTTGTTTTTGTTTTTGCAAGTGATTGAAGCTCAACCAAGTGAGAATCTAATAATTAAGAAAGGTAGGACTATTTTCCTCACAAATAACTTCAAAGATAAATCCACATAAGTTCATAACTGTTATTTATTGTGTTTTCTGACATACTTACTATAAAATGCATGTCAGTGTCCTAAAATATCCATATATCTCGTGCCCAAGGGCAGGACTCTCTCCCTCCTTAAGTGGGAGTGAGTTTTGAATAACATTGAGGGGTAAGGTTATTCTTTTTCCATATTCTCCTTTCCATGGTGTCACTTCTTTACAGTCAAAAAATATCTCTGCAAACTGACAATATATTCAAACATAAAATACTGCCTTTCTGCTCCCCTGATCCTGGGCCAGCCAGGAGCTAAATGACCCTCAGATTACTCTTAGGCTATAGGCACCTATAAGGACTGTGGCACAGCCTGGGGATCAAGGAAAGTTCCAGGTGCTCTGCCCTTCAGCCTGCCCTCTCCCCTCCCCAATATGCCCCTATGTGGAGGCCTCACAGGTGTAAATCAGCGATTTGACCAAATGCTCCCTACTCTCTGAGCTACACTCAACATAGGACTGTAGGTGGGGTCAAGGGGGTGGGGGAAGGAAGGTGACTTTAAGTTCATCCCCAGCATGACTTAGAGCTACCTATGACCTCATGAGGCTGTTGTGCCATCTCAGGATAGCTGAAGTGCATTGGCACCCTGACTGTTTCCTCTTTATCTCAGCCATTTTCTCCATGCTCAGGGATGGGAGGGGATTGACCTAGAGACAGTATGCTAGACTGAGAAAATTCTAGGCTGTGGAAATCATCAGTAGACTGGCTGAGCTAGCTTTCTGGGCTTTTTCTGCTGCCTGAACAGTGCACAGGGGTCATAGGATGGTTGAGGGTTCTTCGAAAGCAATTAACTCCTGATTTACATCAGTGTGAGTGAGAAGAGACTCAAGCCAATGTTTTTTCTCTAGTCTGCTGCCTAATATCTATCATAACAATTGTCTCTCTAGTAATTATTTTTCATTTATTTTCAGAAGCACCTGCCCACAGCACAGTTTGGATTCTAATTATTCTGGTCCTTATTCTAGTAGGAGCAGGACTCACTGCCTATTTCTTATTCAGGAAAAAAAGACAAAATAAACTACAAACAGATGCCAGCTTCAATAATGTGCTATTAGAACACAGAGATACTGTAACCGGAGAGAGTGATACAAAGGATTCTGTTGACAAGAAAGATCAAAATGAACACACTGTCATCTAGTGTGATAAAATAACTGAATTGCATGTCTGATTTTGAGAAAAAATGATGTAATTGGAATGAATGAAATCTTAAGCAAATTTGCATTCTCCTAGTACACTGTTTTGAGCTCTGCATGTATACCTACTAGCAGAGGCAATTATCCCTTTTATAATGTTGAAAATGTCCTAGAACAATTTCACAGGAGGAGACTTGAACAGTGTGGCTAACTAACAAGTATTGCAAATAGACAACTGAAGAAAACTAAAATGAAACATGTAGCAGTGTGAATTAACACTCAGGCATCTTTGGGTTTTAGAGTCTTGCATTGCCATAACCCATAAAGTGTCGAGACAGCTGAATAGTGAGAATTGTCTCAGCAAAGCAGGTATCCTATAAATATCACTCAAGAGATCCAGCTGTTTAGACTATACATGAGTTCAACATTTAAAAGACTGTAGTGTTATTTCAGTCAAGATAACTTTGATATGTATAATTTATAATTATATAATATATATAAATTAGATATACAAAATAGATCACAATAATCTTACTTTTACACAAATTGTTTTACCCACTTTATTAGTTCAGTATTATAATCTTAGCTTGTGACTTTGTAATACGATTTCTGTAAGCTAATCATGTGTGGATTACAATATTTTTCTCACAATATGTGAATAGATGAAAGTCAAATGTAAATGGTTTCCCCTCATTCATACCTTCAGTTTGAAGTTTTGTAAAATAAATAAGGCTGTTTATTTTGCTACAGGCTTGCATTTTTATAAGATTATACAACTATGAATGTTTTTGTATCAGCTTCAAATTAACAACATTAAATATGTAAACAAAAGGATCTGTTACTTAGATAAGCAATGATGAGCTTAGCATGCAGAGATGCTGATCAAGTGAAGCATTTACTTGTGAGATGGATTGGCTAAGACCATGGGGGAACAATAAAGTATGTACAACATGCCTGTCTAAAAGAGAAATAAACAGTAGGCAGATGCAAAATAAAGTTGTCTGTGCCCATTTTTATTTCAGTTTGATGTGGGTTGTGCATTTCATTATTGCACCCTCCATGACTTTCTTTGGAAACTGTAACAATGCTTGAATTGAGATGCTCTGGACCATATGACATACCAACATTTCTTGGTAGCATTCCACCTGACAGCCATACTAGACTCTCTTACCTCTCTGTAAATCTTAGGACATCTGTGCCAGATTGCAGAAAGGAACAAGGAACAAGAGAGAGCCAGGAAATCAAGTGTTCTGAGGAGAAAAACCTGCAAAACCGAACCCTCCTCAAAGCAGAGCCCCTGCTCTGGAACTCCTTTCCTCTGCAATCCCTCTGAGCCAATGTCTGGCTACTTTTAAAATATGGTTCACGATACTCCTTTATTTGGCTTTTTCCAAATAATGACGTTTTACTTAGGGTCCTTCATTGTTTGGTGGCTGGGGAGGGGGCTTAGGGGAGAGTCAGTTTCTGTCTCTTTAAGGACCGGGTGAAAGGGTGTGTTTTATTTTATTTTGTGGTGGCACCTGGGTGACATGATGGTAGGTACCTAAGATAACCCACATTCTAAATAGGTAAAAGCAGGTTTCTACATTTCAAAAACGGGCAGTTATGTTTTTGAGGTGAAAAAGAACATGATTTTTAATCTGGGTTTTCTATGGCAGGCAAAGTCAAAGGCCAGATCCTCATGTCACCAGGGTTTGAATCCCCTTCCTCTTGTTTAAAGGAGGTTTGTCTAGTGAAGTTTTGATCCAGATACACGAACAAAACAAAGACAAAGGTGCTCAAAAACACACAAGTAGTTTAATGTCCCATAATGAAGAAACAGTAACTTACATAAGAAATAGAGAAAAAGGAAGCAGCACTTTTAAGTTCTTATGTAAGTTTATAATACAGAGAGCTGTTAGCAAGACTAGTGGAAACAGGAGCTAGAAATGCTGCACCATCTGTTTCTTATCAAAACCAATAAGAACATAAGAATGGCCCTACTGGGTCAGACCAAACGTCCAGCTAGCCAAGTATCCTGTCTTCTGACAGTGGCCAATGACAGGTGCCCCAGAGGGAATTAACAGAACAGGTAATCACCAAGTGATCCATCCCCTGTCGCTCATTTTATCAATAATGATAAAATTGCTTCCAATAGACAATAGAAAACAAATATTAGAAGTTCACATCATAAAGTTCATAACATGAAACATCTCTGTAAGACTTAGAGTAGGAGGGACCCTCATTACTCCTTGGTTTCTGGCCGCAAACCCATTCCTTTTGTCATAGTCATGTACTTGTAAGCCAATTCTGAGGTGGACATAGCTTCATTTCAGACCCAGAGGTCTACAAAGTGCTTTTTGATCTCAGATGAAATTATGCTTTCCCTTGCAGCGCATCTTGCAAGAACTGGCTTCATAATGGAATTGGTTGAAAATTTCATGAACATTTTTAAAATTTTTAGAAAAACAAATTAGCAAATACTCACCAGCAACCACACAACAAAAACACTAACCCAGGAACCTATCCTTGCAACAAAGCCTGTTGCCAACTCTGTCCACATATCTACTCAGGGGACACCATCATAGGACCTAATCACATCAGCCACACTATCAGAGGCTCGTTCACCTGCACATCTATCAATGTGATGTATGCCATTGTGTGCCAGCAATGCCCCTCTGCCATGTACATTGGCCAAACCGGACAGTCTCTACATAAAAGAATTATACCATTCAAAAACCAGTTGGAGAACACTTCAACCTCCCTGGTCTCTTGATTACAAACCTAAAACTCGTAATATTACAACAACAAAACTTCAAAAACAGACTCTAACAAGAGACTGCTGAACTGGAATTAATTTGCAAATTAATTTGCAATTAATTGGACATCATTATATTAGGCTTGAATAAAGACTGGGAGTGGATGGGTCATTACACAAAGTAAAACTATTTCTCCATGTTTATTTTTCCCCCCTACGGTTCCTCATACCTTCTTGTCAACTGGAAATGAGCCATTTTGATACCACTACAAAAAGTTTTTTTTCTCTCCTGCTGGTAATAGCTCACCTTAACTGATCACTCTCGTTATAATGTGTATGATAACACCCATTGTTTCATATTCTCTGCGTATGTGCATATGTATATCTTCCTCTGTATTTTCCACTGCATGCATCCAATGAAGTGGATTTTAGCCCATGAAAGCTTATGCTCAAATAAACTTGTTAGTCTCTAAGGTGCCACAAGTACTCCTGTTCTTTTTTCAAAATAAATTGTAATTCAAAATATTTTAACCAGGTTGACTTCATGGTTAAAGCTCATTTGCCCTTAATGTGGGAATTCAAGTTATTTGTTGAGTATCAATAACATAGTGTATCTCACTCCCCCTCCCACACTATCCCCAGTGTATGTTACACCACTTATTCTTTGAGTGAAGAATGCTTTTTCTGATAATTTAATTTGAAAGTGGTCCCTTTAAGAAATCAGCACTGTTTGTGGCTGAAATCAGTAAGTCTATTGTTGTTCTCTCTCTTAAGCCATATGATAGTCCTCTTAGTTTGTGACAGTGCGGAGGCAACTTCCTGCTTAGCTCTCCTGCTGTTGTAAAAAAGGGGTAGTGAAACAGTCTGAAGCTGGCCTGGATGAACTCATTGGCAGTCAGACAGGAAACAGGCAAAACCTTACACTGCATAGCTATTTTGTTTATCAGCATTTCTTTAGAATTCAGCAGCTTATCCTATGCCTCCCATTATTCAGAGCTCCTTAAGGATTTTCCTTCCCTCTTGAGTTTATGTTGAGCTGTTATATCAGACAGCTTGTCTAATAGAACTGTGTGGAGGATGGAAGGTCCATTTTGCAAAGAATTTTGAGATTTCAAAAACTGGCTTTTTTCTAAACTGGACCCATCCCTCCCTCCCCCCAACACCACATTGTGAAATTCTCTGCAAAGTAGTCAGATCAATTGAAACATTTCATTTTGATTCATACTTTTGTTTATTATTTTGTATTATAAGATATATTCATAATGTATCATACAAAACAGAAACGATTTTAAATGAAGTCATTTTGAAATAATTGAAATGTTTCATTATGAAAATGTTATAATGGGACATTCTTCTGAAACAGAATTCCAGCTAAGTTGACCTGATTTCTCAAAGCATTTAAATGTTGATGGAATATGGTTCAAAGTTTCTCCAGCCAGCTCTATTCTCTAATTCTTACATTTGGACCTCTCCATTTCATTATTGCTGCATTGGTAAATCTGATTTTGGATTTTATGAGCACATAAGCACACAGCTACCTACCCACCTTTAATTCAAGTTACCGCTTCTCTCAGCCTACCTGGTATATGAGGAAGTATAACTATGTAGATTAATTGTTGAGTCACAACTCTTCTAGCATATGTACAGATCCATAATGTCCTGATTAGGTGTGTCACCATTGATTGCTAGGGTTCAATACAACTTTCCCTTCACAGAAGTGTGTCCTCATTGATAGATGTGTTGCCTTCACTCTCCAACTAGCTGAATGCCTTTTGTCTTTTAAATCATATTTTTCAAACAGTGCAATCTGTAATTGTGAAAACTAACTTGCAAAAAAATATAAAATCATGCAAGCTATTTCCCCTCTTCATCTTCCCCACCCCTGCCTTCCTCATTTCATGCTGGAAGAAATGTTAAACCTACTGTGTAAGTTTACTCTTGGCTTACACAATTTAAACCAGGTAGCAGGTCAGGTGGTGGAAAGTCAGCTTTGTGGAGTTTGTGGTGACGTAGGACGGCATGTGGGGTGAAACTTTCAAAAGTACCTAGAAGCCTTAGTCTCTTTTTCAGAAGGAGGCTTTCTCTGGCAAATGGAGAATAAACTAAGATAAAGGCCAGCTGTAATGTTAGTGTCAGAACCTTAGCTATTTCCAAATGTTTTGACATTCAGGATTTTGGTCTACAATATTTTAAATTCCTAATGCTTCAATGGCGGCTTGGTCCAGGGGATAGGGTACATGATGGCACAGCCCTGACAACTTGCCTTCTCTGCTAAAAAAAAATGTATTTTTTAACTCAAGGAAACTAATGTACACGAGCTATCCTGAGGTAAAAACACAGGGAAGAATAGGCATATTTGTTTTGCTGTGAGGTAAACTATGCAAGGTCAACCCCAGGCAGATGTATCGTGCTGACACGGCCTAGTTTACTTCATGATACAACTAAAGTGCCTCGTCTTCACTGTGGTTTTTTTTTAATCTCAGGATAGCTCGTGTACATTAGTTTCCTTGAGATAAAATAGATATATTTTTAAAGTAACAACAAGGCCTGGGAGTCAGAAGGCCTGTTTTCTATTCTCTGCTCCACTGCTGGCTTTCTAAGTATGTTTTTGAGAGTTAAAGTTCATTTTTGAAGGAAAGGGAACAGCTTTGCTCTTTTATTCTGTTTGCTCCCTGATACCTTCACTAGAGAGTTGATTGACCTGACAGTCCAACAATTGATTCATCTGTGAAACTAACGTAAGTCCAGAAAAACAGTATTGATCTGTCACTACTTTACCGCCTGCATTTCTATGGAAGGAAACTTTGTTCTTAGGAGCGAAGTTTACACTGTGAATTTGAGTTATTTTTAAAAGCCACATGTGACAGGATATTTCCTTATTTAGAGCCCAGAGCTTTCCCCTGATCTGTCAGCCTTTTGAAACTGAGGAAGACCTGCCACCTAGCTTGTTTGAGAAGGATTTTATTGACAGCAACAAATTGCAACCCATCTCTTGGTGGAAAGGAGTTAAACATTTGTGATGACTCTCTCCATGTTGCTGGTTTTTATCTCTCTCATTCACAGTGCTTTGCAGCTACTGGGTAAGTCATTGTTTTGTCTCCAGTATCAGAGTGGATATGAAAGTGCTTCTCCTTCTTATGCTTTTCCTTTGAAACTCTGGTTCAGTCTGTTTATTTTGCATTTATTATTAATCCTAATCTGAGTGATTTAAAGAAATGGGCTAGAGAGGCTTATCCAGATGTGTTGGATCCTTCTCAGAAGAAGGTAAATATTTACGGAAGCAGCCAGGTCCAGGCCTAGCAGGGGAGCAGAAGTAACAGCAGAGGCAGACATACTCAGGTACAGTCTTGATTTCTGTAGGATCTGATTTAATCAGCAATATAGATCTATATAAAAGAATAAAATGTATTGCATGTGTACCTTCTTCCACTTTAGATGAGCTTGTAAAAGAAAAGATGTGACTTGCAAATAAATAATTGGATGTTAAAGTGGGGGTATATGGCTGTTAGAAATATATAAGCTGGTGTAAAAGAATGTATCAAAGATATAGGCAGAAACTGGTTGTGGGCATTGGCACAGGGCAGAGTTAAGGTTGGATGTGCATATTTAAGTCTGAATAACAACTTTTGGGCCAAATCATGATTGGCCCTGCATTCATAGAATCATAGAATATCAGGGTTGGAAGGCACCTCAGGAGGTCATCTAGTCCAACCCCCTGCTCAAAGCAGGACCAATCCCCAACTAAATCATCCCAGACAGGGCTTTGTCAAGCCTGACCTTAAAAAACTCTAAGGAAGGAGATTCCACCCCCTCCCTAGGTAATCCATTCCAGTGCTTCACCACCCTCCTAATGAAAAACTTTTTCCTAATATCCAACCTAAAGCTCCCCCACTGCAACTTGAGATCATTGCTCCTTGTTCTGTCATCTGCTACCACTGAGAACAGTCTAGATCCATCCTCTTTGGAACCCCCTTTTAGGTAGTTGAAAGCAGCTATCACATCCCCCCTCATTCTTTTCCTCTGCAGACTAAACAATCCCAGTTCCCTCAGCCTCTCCTCATAAGTCATGTGCTCCAGACCCCTAATAATTTTTGTTACCCTCCGCTGGACTCTTTCCAATTTTCCCACATCCTTCTTGACACAGTACTCCAGATGAGGCCTCACCAATGTTGAATAGAGGAGAATGATCACGTCCCTCGATCTGCTGGCAATGCCCCTACTTATACAGCCCAAAATGTCGTTAGCCTTCTTGGAAACAAGGGCGCACTGTTGACTCATATCCAGCTTCTCATCCACTGTGACCCCTAGGTCCTTTTCTGCAGAACTGCTGCCTAGCCATTCGGTCCCTAGTCTGTAGAAGTGCATTGGATACTTCCATCCTAAGTGCAAAACTTTGCACTTGTCCTTGTTGAATCTCATCAGATTTCTTTTGGCCCAATCCTCTAATTTGTCTAGGTCTCTCTGTATCCGATCCCTACCCTCCAGTGTATCTACCATGCCTCCCAGTTTAGTGTCATCTGCAAACTTGCTGAGAGTGCAGTCCACATCATCCTCCAGATCATCAATGAAGACATTGAACAAAACTGGCCCCAGGGCCAACCCTTGGGGCAATCTGCTTGATACTGGCTGCCAACTAGACATGGAGCCATTGATCACTATCCGTTAAGCCCGATGATCTAGCCAGCTTTCTATCCACCTTATAGTCCATTCATCCAGTCCATACTTCTTTAACTTGCCAGCAAGAATACTGTGGGAGACTGTATCAAAAGCTTTGCTAAAGTCAAGGAATAACATGTCCACTGCTTTCCCCTCATCCACAGACCCAGTAATCTCATCATAGAAGGCAATTAGGTTAGTCAGGCATGACTTGCCCTTGATGAATCCGTGCTGACTGTTCCTGATCACTTTCCTCTCCTTTAAGTGCTTCAGAATTGATTCCTTGAGGACCTGCTCTATGATTTTTCCAGGGACTGAGGTCAGGCTGACTGGCCTGTAGTTCCCCGGATCCTCCTCCTTCCCTTTTTTAAAGATGGGCACTACATTAGCTTTTTTCCAGTCATCCGGGACCTCCCCCAATCGCCATGAGTTTTCAAAGACAATGGCCGATGGCTCTGCAATCACATCCACCAACTCCTTTAGTACCCTCGGATGCAGTGCATCCGGCCCCATGGACTTGTGCTCATCCAGCTTTTCTAAATAGTCCTGAACCACTTCTTTCTCCACAGAGGGCTGGTCACCTCCTCCCCATCCTGTGCTGCCCAGTGCAGCAGTCTGGGAGCTGACCTTGTTCATGAAGACAGAGGCAAAAAAAGCATTGAGTACATTAGCTTTTTCCACATCCTCAGTCACTAGGTTGCCTTCCTCATTCAGTAAGGGGCCCACACTTTCCTTGACTTTCTTCTTGTTGCTAACATACCTGAAGAAACCCTTCTTGTTACTCTTAACATCTCTTGATAGCTGCAACTCCAAGTATGATTTGGCCTTCCTGATTTCATTCCTGCATGCCTGAACTATATTTTTATACTCCTCTCTGGTTATTTGTCCAATCTTCCACTTCCTGTAAGCTTCTTTTTTGTGTTTAAGATCAGCAAGGATTTCACTGTTAAGCCAAGCTGGTCGCCTGCCATATTTACTATTCTTTCTACTCATCGGGATGGTTTGTTCCTGCACCTCAATAAGGATTCTTTAAAATACAGCCAGCTCTCCTGGACTCTTTTCCCCTCATGGTAATCTCCCAGGGGATCCTGCCCATCAGTTCCCTTAGGTCAAAGTCTGCTTTTCTGAAGTCCAGGGTCTGTATTCTGCTGCTCTCTTTTCTTCCTTGTGTCAGGATCTTGAACTCGACCATCTCATGGTTACTGCCTCCCAGGTTCCCATTCACTTTTGCTTCCCCTACTAATTCTTCCCTGTTAGTGAGCAGCAGGTCAAGAAGAGCTCTGCCCCTAGTTGGTTCCTC
Source organism: Trachemys scripta elegans (assembly GCF_013100865.1). NCBI lineage: Eukaryota > Metazoa > Chordata > Testudines > Emydidae > Trachemys > Trachemys scripta. The sequence goes on along the minus strand of NC_048299.1, from coordinate 38,438,270 downwards.
CAGCACTTGTACCAGGAAATTGTCTCCTACACTTTCCAAAAACTTCCTGGATTGTCTGTGCACCGCTGTATTGCTCTCCCAGCAGATATCAGGGTGACTGAAGTCTCCCATGAGAACCAGGGCCTGTGATCCAGTAACTTCTGTTAGTTGCCAGAAGAAAGCCTTGTCCACCTCATTCCCCTGGTCTGGTGGTCTACAGCAGACTCCCACCACGACATCACCCTTGTTGCTCACACTTTAAACTTAATCCAGAGACTCTCAGGTTTTTCTGCAGTTTCATACCGGAGCTCTGAGCACTCATACTGCTCTCTTGCATACAGTTAGCGCCGGCTCCATGGTTTTGGCCGCCCCCAAGCAGCCAAACAAAACAAAAAAAAAGTCGCAATCACGATCTGTGGTGCCAATTCGGCGGGAGGTCCTTCGCTCCGAGCAGGAGTGAGGGACTGTCTGCCGAATTGCCGCCGAATACCTGGACGTGCCGCCCCTCCGGAGCAGCCGCTCCAAGCACCTACTTGGTAAGCAGGTGCCTGGAGCCGGCCCTGCATACAGTGCAACTCCCCTACCTTTTCTGCCCTGCCTGTCCTTCCTGAACAGTTTATATCCATCCATGACAGTACTCCAGTCATGTGAGTTATCCCACCAAGTCTCTGTTATTCCAATCACATCATAATTCCTTGACTGTGCCAGGACTTCCAGTTTTCCCTGCTTGTTTTCCAGGCTTCTTGCATTTGTGTATAGGCACTTTAAGATAACTCACTGATCATCCTGCTTTCTCAGTATGAGGCAGGAGTCCTCCCCCCTTATGCTCTCCTGCTCGTGCTTCCTCCCAGTATCCCACTTCCCTCAGGGCTTTGGTCTCCTTTTCCCGGTGAACCTAGTTTAATGCCCCCCCTCCCTAGGTTAGCCAGCCTGCTTGTGAAGATGCTCTTCCCTCTCTTCGTTAGGTGGAGCCTGTCTCTGGCTAGCACTCCCTCTTGGAACACCATCCCATGGAATTGTGGGCAATAGACTTGTTTAAAATCATTCATCAGAGGTAGGGCTGAAAGGGGCCAAAGCCAATTATACATCTAAAAGAGGTTATTTTTATTTTAAAATTCCATAAAGGTATATTCAGTATATTCATTTGATTTAGAAAAGTTAATGTAACAAGACACAGTTAACATCTATACAAGTGATTGAGGCAATTGACCCCCTCAATCCCACCATCATTAATTTTTTGTTTTGTTTTAGCCATTTAAAAACAATTTGACCTCAGCCTCCACTGAGAAGAATAAAGTAAGAGGTCCCTGGTACTGACCACACAGGAATACACAATGACAACAAATAAACGAGAAAAAGGCTTCCTCAGCTGATGCTCAGGCTCTTGGCAGCCTTGTCACTCATTCTCAGAGTTCAGATGGATCCTCCTCAGCTGGGCTATGTGTAATATGCCTTGTCACAAAGGGGCTCCTGTGGCACCCGCTCTGCCAGGCCAAGCAGTCTCTCTGCCTCTTCTGTTAATGAATTCCCCCTGTTGGAGCTGGGCAGGGAAGGAACAGCCAGCAGGAGCAGGTGGTGGCAACATGTGAGGTGGCTCAGAACTGTTCCCAGGCTCCTCCAGCAAGAATTCCCCCCACCGGCCACCGAGCAACCATAGCCCTCCAGTAACACCTTAGCTACCCTCCCAGGTAGCACACACTCACCCCAAAACCCCAACACCCAGCTGTCACCCAACAGCACTCTGTTTACACCCAAAGAACACCCAGGTACCCCAGTCTCCTATCTAACACCTATATCCTGCCCCTGTGTCCTATTCTTGCCATAGCTTGGAGCAGAGTGTGTTGACCATAAGATGAGATTTATGGTTATATGCAAATTATTTACAAATATAAAAATTAGCTCATTAAATAATTTGTATAAAATGCTACACATGAGTCCTTCAACACTTCTGTAAGCCCCAGAGCTAGAAGGCTTAGGGAGCTGGAACATAGCTACTTCTATAGAGGAAATGCCAGTTCTAGCCTTCCCTATTTATGTTAATTGTAATGTTGCTTAACCATACTTTCACATTCTGTGTTTCAGTGTTGTAGTTGGAATTAGCCTATCATCTGATTGTATAAGTTATGTTAGACTCTTACTATAACTGCACTAATGAAAGGATAACAAGCTATTATTTTTGTATGCAGTGTAGTTGTAACTATGTCAGTCCCAGGATATTAGCGAGACACGCTGGATGAGGTAACATCTTTTATTGGACCCACTTCTGTTAGTGAGAGAGACAAGCTTTCAAGCCATACAGAGCTCTTCCTCAGGTCTGGGAAAGGTGCTCCCAGTGTCACAGCAAAATGCAAGGTGGAACAGATTGTTTAGCATAAGTAGCTAGCACATATTGTAAGGGACCATTCAAGGCAGAGTGACCCGTTAACATCTCTGCAATCATGGGACAAAAAGAGAGGGTTAGTGGGTTACAGATTTTTGTAATAAGCCATAAATCCAGTGTCTCTGTTCAGTCTATGATTTTTAGTGTCTAGCAGAGTTATGAATTTAAGCTCCCAGACTCTTTTTTTGAAAGAGTTGTGCAGGTTTCCTTTGAGGATGAGGCCTGATAGGTAAGATATAGCATGATCATTTTGTGAAAAGTGTTCACCCACAAGTGATAGGGTATCTTTCTCTTTTATCATTTTCTTGTGTGAGTTCATTCAAGAGAATAGTGATTGTATGGTTTCACCCACATAGTTATTATTGAGGCATTTAGTGCATCCAGAAAAGCTTCTTTCACCCACATAGTTGTTATTGGAGCATTTAGTGCAACCAGAAAAAACTTCTTGGAAGAAGTGTGTTTTCGGGACAAAGTTAAAGGAAAAAGAAAGTTCCATTATAATTATTGCTTTGCTAAAATGTGGTATAATATAAATTGTTACATTTTTTTCTTTGCTTGATTGTCTCTTTGTGTTGTGTATGCACAAGTCACACCTGATTTTTTTCCCTTCCTACTTACTAGGCTCCTGAAAGTGGGACTTGAATCCACAATCACGTGCCATGAGTAAAAGGCCCATTCTTGATTCAATAAAACAACACCTCACATCAGCTTACTGTTTTCCTCTCAACTTCTGTCCAACCCAAACACATTAATTAGTCTCATTTTGTCTTGCAGATAATGAAATATTTTTAATATATAATAAAGACCTCAAGAGCTGTGTTCAAGCTCAGAGTTCTAACTCTGTCACAACTGCCACTTGCAACCAGGACACTGAATCACAAAAATTCAGGTGGGTTTCTGATCACCAGCTTATGAGTGTAGCATTGAGGCTATGCTTGGGAGTGCCTTCAAAGAAAGACCAGGTGATGATCACTCTGTATCCTTGTAACAAGACAAGTGAACTCCAACATTGGGAATGCAGAAATGAAACCCTTCTTGCAATCCAAGGAGAAGATTTGTTTTTTAACTCTGGCAGCAGAGAAAAAGGAAATGTTATGCTGCAGAAGGAATCAGGTGTGAGGAGTAAGTGGAAGGTCTATGGAACCACAGATGATTTGTGCTCTCGGGGCTATGAAGGTACAGTCTGAAAATTAATCTTTTTATTGTTCTGAACTAATTTATTTATGTATGTGTTAGAGTAATTTGATGTATATTCATCTGATTGTATAATCAGCCATGCTCAGTTCTCCGATGAGACTATGGCAGAGCATGACCTGGCTTCTACATCCCAACCCTGCAAACACACTCTTCACTTTACACATGAATCATACCATGATATGATTTATTCAGCATCAGGGAAGGAAAAAACTGTAACATTTGTTGTCTTATTTGTAAAACAAAAATGGAATTACATTATTTAATATTATTAAATGTAACTGTGTTAGTCTAGTCCGCTGCAGTATATGTGCTAGTAAAGTACATTGTAGTTACTGGATGAGAGGCACAAATTTATCTCTGCTTACTTCACATTTCAACTTTGATGGCCCATAAATATCAGAAAAGAAAATCAATTCTGTGTACAGTTCCTCCAAATGCTGTAAGTAACTTTAGAAGATGAAAAGTCCTTTTAAGAGTGAACTGAAAAGATATTTACTTAAAATATACAATTATTAAAAATGAAGCTATATGAGAAACACTTTTTTTCCAGTCAAAGAAATGTATCTTAAAATGAATTTAGTGAAGATAACTAGGTGCTTCCACCAGCTCATAAGCGTGAGTTCTGAAGGTTCAATTTCCAGCTGCCACAGCTAACACTGAACAAATGTGTAAGTCACATAGTGTTTCCTTGGCTGTCTTATGCTGCTCTGAGAGCAACAGTCGGCCATCAGTGATCATGCATGCAGTGACCCTCCCACATGTGATACAGAAGATTAGAAAGTTGGGCACCTCAAGCTTCCTTATTTTTATTACTATTTCTATACTGACTTCTATCATTTTGTATCCCCAGATTTGTTTACATTGCTAGGAAATGCCAATGGGGCACCCTGTGTATTCCCTTTCAAGCTGAGTGGCAAATGGTATGCCGAGTGTACAGATACTGCCAGGTCAGATGGCTTGCTCTGGTGTGGAACAACAGCAGACTTTGACACAGACCAATTGTATGGATTTTGCCCATTAAAATGTAAGTTCTGAATGTTGATTTAGAGTATATAATAGCACAATATTTAGGAAACAGAACAACACTGCTGAAATGTCACTGACAGTGTCATGTTCACAAGGCAAAAACTTGAACTGATTTATTTTGCATCATCCTCTACCTCCACCCTATAACATTTCTTACAGGGCAATAATGTGAAATCTAGTGCAGTAGAAGGCAGCCATATAAAATGTTACCTGTGTGCATCTATAATTATAGAAAAAAAACTCTGCCTAATTGGGGACTGTTATCAACTGCAGAGTTTTGAGCAGTATCTCTAGGCAACTCTAAGTTCTACTGTGGTCAGCATAAAACCACCAGTGAATCAGGCAGCCACTATCAGTTACCTCAGGGGCTACTTCCCTTACTGTCAGCTATGGATAGCAGCAGCATATTGCCTCTCCATCTTTGGCAGGCCCCCTATGTTGCAGTTGCAGGTAGGGTGACCAGATGTCCCGATTTTATAGGGACAGTCCTGATATTCAGGGCTTTGTCTTATATTGGTGCCTATTTCTCCCCGTCCTCTGTCCTGATTTTTCACACTTGCTATCTGGGTACCCTAGACATAGGAGCTTGCTATGCTATATGTATACCCCCTTGGGAGATGTCAGCAGTCTCCTGTGTGGTGAAAGGGAATGGAATGGGCCACAGAACCTGACCCAGCATGAGGAAGGGTTGTAGAATCAGGCCATTACAATCTTTCTGGAAAGCCGCATACTCAGTTGATAGCCATATGTAGGGTCAGGAAGGAATTTTCCCCACGTCAGATTGGCAGTGCCCTTGTTTTTTTTCACCTTGCTTTGCAGCATATGGGTACAGGCCTCCAGCACTGGTGCAACTCGGTCCGTCGTATTCTCTGCCTGTAGCACATAGTAGTCTAGTCTCCTGTGGGTTGTAATACTTTGATTTGATTTCAGTTGTTGTGCTTAGTGTTCGGGTGCTGGGTGGTGTTGGTGGCCTGTGATTTACAGGAGGTCAGACTAGATGATCTAGTTGTCCCTTCTGACCTTAAACTCTATGACTCCGTGACCCTATTGAAATGGATACACACATGAGGTTAGAGAGAAGGTCACACTAGGAAGCTGAACCCTGAATTTACAGAAGATAATACAAATGCAATCTCAGCCTTAATATTGTGTCAATGTCATCATTTGCTTTTAATTTCCTTGCTTTTTCAGAATGAGAGAGAAAGTCAAAGACCAGATTCACCTGTTTCCTCTGACTGTTTTGTGCCACTCCTGTGATGCAAAGCACCTGTGAATCTGCCTTAACCAGCCAATGAACATCATAGTGCTGAATATGTCCATAAAACTAGAAACAAATAACTCCTTCCTGAGGGTGCAATGGCTGTTGAGTCAACTCTAATCCTTTCTTGACCTGCCTAACCCCACCTCCCAAATATGGCAGCATTGGAATGCACAGGAAGCCACCCAAGAGTTGTGCTTTGTCATGTATGAGACTGTAGATACTCTGGGCAGGAACCCCAAATTCTCACCTATTCTCTACTCCTTGTTGTGGAACCATGTTAAATCTATTATGACTGGGGCTGTGTAGTGCCATGGAGGAAGGAGCAGGATTTGCCCCATTGTATTTATTTCTTTGGAAGATTGTCACATTTGAGCTATGAAATTGAATATATCAGGTGAAATCTTGGCCCCATTGAAATCAGTGGCTCATCCCATTGACTTCAGTGTGGTCAGGATTTCATCCATGGAGCAAAATAACAGACTCCCGCTTTTAAAGAAAGGATTCTGTTTTCTCGGTTGGAACAGTGCGATTTTACAAGTATGCTCACAGTTAAATTTTATCATACATTTCATATGCATTAGTCAGAATAAATGTCAACATTGCATCCCACTTCTCTCATGCAGATAATGAAACTCACAGATTTTGGACTACAGACCCTTTGACAGGCACCCACTACCAGATAAACTTCCAATCAGCTCTAACATGGCACCAAGCACGGAAAAGCTGCCAGCAACAAAATGCAGAATTATTAAGTATCACAGAGATACACGAGCAAATGTATCTGAGAGGTGAATTATGAAAGCAATTCGGAGTGAAAACGAGTTATTTTTCTATGTTGGATCACTAACTTTTCAGTGGTTTAATCATCTATTGTAATTAATGAGATTTTGAATATTAGCAATATGTGCTAACTCATAGGAAAAAAACCTAACCATGGAAAGTGATGTTTTTGAAGTACTGGAAATTCAGCTGTTCCTCATGTAGAAATTCCAATACAGCATTCTGGGAATTTCCTTTCATATAAAGCACCTGACTGGATTAATCCTGTCAGCAGCTCTCATAAATATTGTGCACATAAATATAGGATCTGTTTGAATAAAGGCTTTGAATGATTTTGCATCAAAACTTAGAGTGAATTTAGTAATAAAAATATTATTTGCAGCACTTAATGCCTTTCATTGCCAAAGCTTATTGCAAACATTTTTGGAAACCCCTAAGATGACAACTATTAGCTTCTTCAAAATGTTGTGCCTGTAAAGTATTTTACAACAAATGTATGATGATGTATTTCAATTTCTTTTGGTTCTTTAGATTTGATTGACAGGATGAGATCTGCTCTGTGGATTGGACTTAACAGTCTGAATTTCAACTATGGATGGCAATGGAGTGGTGGCAGTCCTTTCAGATATTTAAACTGGGATCTAGGTAGGGGTAATTTTTAGAATGGTTTAAGGATGAAAATCTGCAGCTAGACTGTTGAATGGATCTCAGTTACAATTTTGTATTATCCCACAAATAAATATAGCATTTGTAATGGAAGCCTTATGAATAGATCATCGTTGGAGCTGAGCTCCACTTTAAAGATCTGACAGTGGAGTTATGCTTTTAATATGTAATCTGAAACTAAAAAACAAAAACAGAAATCATCATCTTAAGGAAACCAAGTTCATTAGAAAAGTAAGAGAAAATCATATATCACAACTAAAATGCAATAAAATCCTACATAGCTTCTGTCTGGGTAACAGCTGGGTTGCATAAGGCATGTATTTAGAGGTAATGTTGAGTCAGTTAAGACATCTAACGTTCTCTTTGTGCTCCTTAAACTTCACCATCTTCATCTGAGAACATCTCAAAGTGTCAGTTCTCGATGGCAGTGAAAAGTTTAGTCTTTTTCAGAGTTTCTCCTCCTTATTTTTGGGACTTTCTTCTCATTTTATATCCTAAAGAGTCTTTAACCATGTGAGTCCCTGTGCATTTACATTCTAGCCCTGAAGTAATCTCTACTGTCATCATAGTAACAATGAGGTGGCTCAAATTCAAAATTCCTGTTATGATCTCAGCTGCCTCACAAACCCCAAATTTATTCAATTTATTTTATTTGCTTCCTGAGCAAATATATTTGATTTTCTTTTCACCCTCACCAAATCTTAAAGTTCCTTTGGTGTTGGGGTATATGGCTACCTACCTCTCCTGACACCATGGTTGGGAGACAGCTCCAGACTAGTCAGGCCTGCCTCTATCTTCCCCACGACTCCAGGGTTTGTCTATTCCCTGCTGATCCCATCAAACTTCCTGCTTCACCCCATTGATTCAAGAGGTAGGGGAGCATTGTGCCTTGGCCTCCTACAGCCTTCACCCAGGTTGGTTCTGCATTCCCTTGACAATGGGTCATATAGGTCAGTAATAAAATTCTCTTGTGTCCAATAATTTTAGCAACTATGATTTTCCACTTATCTTCTTTTACTTTCTAAAAGATAAATAGAATTTATAAAAGAAATATGAATGTTTCCCCTAAATGCATACAATTTCTCTTTATTGTTAGTGTCTGATTATTCAAACACTGGGGTACATTCTTCATTCAATACATATGTATATAATTCCTAGCATGAGCTGGAATTATGCACAAGAATCAATAGGAGAATATGCAGGGCACAAAAATATTGGGCCAAATTGTGTCCACAGATTTCATGAGAGTAAATGAGGGAAGAATTTATCTCATTAAGTTCACTATTAAGCAGTCATATCAGTATGACCTGACCCCAGTTGAATATTACACCAGATGTTATGTAATTCATATTTTATCATAAGTGTTTAAGGGGACATTGTCAAGTAAAGAGCTATTTTTGAACACATTTCATTAGCTACAGTATAAAAATAATAATACCAATGAAATGCTGACTCTATAATCTATATGGGAAAAGATACAAAACAAACATGAGGATTTGCACTGCCTATGAGGAATTTCACTGGCTTTGAATTCATTTTTTGAAGGAAATCCTTCTCTGGAACCTGAGAAAATCTGTGTAGTACTAAATCCTAGAAAAGGTGCTAAATGGGAAAACCGTGAATGTGATCAGAAAGTTGGCTATATTTGTAAAAGGGAAAACTCCACTTTGGATTCTTTCTCTCTTCCCTCAGGTAGGTCTGTCAATAAAAATTACAGTAAAAGCTTTTTATTTAAATTGTATGGATTTGGTCTGCAGAGATGTGCAACAGAAATGCATTTTTATTTATATGAAATTACAAACTTGCTTCATCCAAGAGTAATTCTTTTTAAAAATTGCATATGTTCTGTTTTGCTGGTTGCACAGAACAAACCATTCTACCCATTTCCCTGTTTTAGAGACACTAGGAAGAATACCATTATTTAATTTATCTAAAGTAGGATGTCTAATCTTTGGCAACTTTTCTAGAACTCAAACCACACCTAAGTTTAAACAATCTTTTTTTTTTATTTATAAAAACAGAGGTGACCATCCAAGCCATGGACATCCTGACATAATTTAACTTCACAAAGAAGTAAAATGGATTGTGCTTCCCCACATAAAGCCAATAGAAGTTCAGGATATTTAGCACCTGCTAGAATGTGTTCTGAACTTCCAAGAATGACTCCCCTTGACTTGAGAGGTCACTGGATCTGGGCCTTAGCAAGCAGCAGTGTGATCACTGGAAGCCCTATAAAGACTGCAGTATGGGCTCATATCACCTCCTGATAAAGTCAAATGGAATTGGTCCCTAGGTATTAGAACCTGTAATTGGCAAAGGGAAAGATTTACTGCAGCACCACTTTTCTGAGAAAAGAAAGGCAGCTATCCTGTCTCTGACAAACTATTTAATGAGACCCTGTGATGTAGAAAGTAAACATATGCAGAGAGGTAATTGCTACTGTTGCGATAATATACAAAACATAATTAGATGCAATGCATTATGTGAAAATATTACATCTGGAATTATAAAACATCATTTTGTCCAAATTTGCACATTTTGCAATGTTGATGTTTTCAAACTGTGAAGTCCAGTTGGCATTGATCCCATTTTTTTCTGTCTTGGTTGAATGTGTTTATATTTTCTACCCCAAATTCTGTGTGTCATAGCAGATAGCTCTAATAGCCTTAGATATTTATATGCAGAATGAGAAAAAAAATACTTCCAGTATCTTAACTCTGCTTTTATTTTTAATTAATTGCATATTAATTTCAAATTTAACCACACTTATTCCAGGCTCTAACTTGAATTGTTCTGAAATATTTTTATTTATTTTAGAGTTCTCTGCAGCTAGTGAATGCCCAGAGGGCTGGTTGCCATACACAGGTCACTGTTACATGATTCACAGGGAGCCCAAAGTGTGGAAAGAAGCCTTGGCTTCCTGTCGAAAGGAGGATGGTGATCTGGCCAGTATCCACAACATTGAAGAGCACAGCTTTATAGTGTCTCAGCTTGGGTACAGTGAGTATTTCCACTGGGCAGTAATGTGCACATGTGGATAATTTTAAAAATTAGAAATTTTGTAGCTTTTTAATGGTTTATATTTAATTTATATGGATATTTACAGGTAAGCACACACATAAATATACATAAACGATACCAGATGACTGATACTAACTTATCATCACTGTTAATTTACAACATACTTTTTGAAGGAAATCACAGCACCAGTTACTGCAGCATTGGGTAACTGCAGTGGTCACAAAAGGAGTAGCCGATACTGCTGCTAAGTAGAATGATTTGCTTTCCTGGTGGTATTTCCTATCTCTTCTTGAATAAAGGAGGGAACACGAAATAGACATTAAGTAGACATCATTGTCAATTTATCTGGAATGGCTTTGTGCAACGTAACAATTTCAGTTCATCGTCGTAAAATCCTGCTCCTGAAGATTATTACAATGTAGATAAAAACATAGCTGAATGTATGTTCTTAGAGCCAACTGATGAGCTGTGGATTGGTTTGAATGACCTCAGGATTCAAATGTATTTTGAATGGAGTGATAAGATGCCTGTGATATACACAAAGTGGCTCCATGGAGAACCAACCACTACAAACAGCAGACAAGAAGATTGTGTTGTTATGAAAGGACAGGTAAAATAATGCAATTATATCTATGCATTAACATCATATTTACTTTGTTTTTTATTTTCAATTAGATGTCCAAAAACTGGAGAACTTGTTTTAGAATAATACCATATGATGATATCTCTAGTTGCTCAGCAAGATTATGCTTTAAATTTTAGAGAAATTTAGATCAGTATTCAGATATGATAATGCATTTACTTCTCTAGAATACCCAGCAATCCTTGTAACTCTGCACCCCATGCTTCAGGCCAACTCAATTCAACTGCTGTAGCTGCTTTATAAATCAATTCATGAATTAGCTTCAGGGAAAAATAATAAGCATATTTATTTTTACTTTTAAAGGAATGTTACCAAAAGAAAATAAGCAGTTGTGTAAAGAATTTTAGTTCCTCTTAACTGACAATCTTCTTCCCAAACTGCCTTCAGGATGGATACTGGGCAGACAGTGTTTGTGATAAGAAATTTGGATATATTTGCAAAAAGAGTCCATTGCAAGACACTCCTGGAACGGTGAAGCACATTGATCCTGGCTGCCGGAAGGTAAGGACAAAATAAATTACATTTAGATCAGACAAAATCACCCTTGAAATAGCTTGGTATTTTTGTATTTTTGACTAGGACATTGCTAGTTTATATTTGCTGCTGATTTTCAATCTGAAAAAAATGTGGTCCTTCATTTAAACTAAATTTGATTTGAATTCCTTCACACACACACACACCACATATATATATATAAAATAGAGCTTATATATATATATATGCTCTATTTTTTCTCAGTAACCTCTCTGAATGAGACATAAACTGGTATTGTAGCTTTGGGCATACATGATTCATGTTGGTGTACATATATTTCAGCACTGTGTAATTAGCTATTGGGTGGCACAGTGTGGGGGTTTCTGAATTGTGTGACATCACTTTCTCAATGGGTGCAGAATGATCCTGTGTTCTACCAGCGGGAATCTGAATTATTAGAAATGACTAAGCACTAGAACTATATTAATGAAACCTTTTTCAAACAATTTACTGTTTCCTGTTGTTCTTTTTCTTCTCTCTTTCCCCTCCCTTTGTTTTCCTTAATATATCATAGATGCATAGGATTAGAAGGGACTGCAATGGTCATCTAGTCTAACCCCCTGCCAAGATGCAGGATTTGCATCCAAGACAGATGGCTCTCCAGACTGTTTTTGAAAAGCTGTGATGAAGCTTCCACAACTTCCGAGGCAGTCTGTTCCATTGTCCTACTGTGCTTACAGTTAGGAAGTTTTTCCTGAGAGTTAATCTAAATCTGCTGTGCTATAATTTGAAGAACCCATTGCCTCTTGTCCTGATCTCTGTAGCAAAAGAGAACAACTTTTCTCCATCTTTTTTTATGGAAGACTTTCACGTATTTGAAGACCACTGTCATGTTCCCCTCCTCTTTATCTCCTAAACATTCCCAGTTATTTCAGCCTGTGCTCACAGGGTTTGCATTCCATCCCTTTGATCATCGTTTTCACTCATTTCTGGCTCCTTTACAGTTTCTCTGCATCCTTTCTATACATTGGTGACCAAAATGGGACACAGTATTGCTGGGGCCTAACCAGCATGGAATAGAGTGGTACAGTCACCTCCCATGACTTGCCTAAAATTGCATTTGCTTTTTTTACAACATTGCATTGGAGGTCGTGATCCACCACACCTCCCAGATCCTTCTGAGCTGTACTGCTGCCAAACCAGTTTTCCCCCATTCTGTATGTTTGCATTTGGTTTTTCTTCCCTACGTGTAGCACCTTACATTTCTTTGTTGAATTTCATTTTATTGTCTATAGTCCAGTTCTCCAATTTATCAAGATCCCTCTGAATTTTAGCTCTATCCTCCAAAGTATTGGTAACCCTCCCAGCTTTGTTTCATCTGAAAATCTGATCAGTGTGCTCTCTATTCCTACATCCAGGTAGTCAATAAAGATGTTAAACAACACCAGACCCAGAACAGATCTCTGTGGAACCCAACTTGAGACCTCCCTCCAATCCGATTCATTCCATTAATAGTTACTCTTTGTTTGTGGTTGTTTAACCGATTATGTACCCACTTAATGACAGTTCTGTTGAGCCCACATTTCTCCTGCTTTCTTATTAGAATGTTATGTGCAACTGTCTCAAAGGGCTTGATGAAGTCCAGATATGTTATGTCCACCACATTCCCCTATCTACCAAATCAGTTACCCTGTCAAAGAAGGAAATCAAGCTGGTTTGGCATGATTTATTCTTAGTAAATCCATGCAGGCTGCTAGTGATCACCCCTTTCTCCTCCAGGTATTCACAAATTGAATATTTTATACAGTGCTCTAGTGGTTCCCAGGTATTGAAGTCAGCCTGACTGGTCTATAGGTTCTCAGCTCCTCCTTTTCCCCCTTATTAAAGATGGGCACTACGTTAGCCCTTCTCCAGTCTTCTGGGACCCCACCTGTCATCCATGAGAGTGTAAATAATATTGCCAGTGGCTCCAAGATTCCTTCAGCTAATTCTTTCAGTACCTCAGGTAAATAGCATCCAGCCCTGCTGATTTGAAGTCATTGAAATTGATCAGAAGATTTCTGACGTGTTCTTTATTTATCCCGATCTGCATCCCTTCCGCTTTATTGTCTATTGTAACTTCGCTAGTCATCTGGGTACATGTTCTTTTTTGTGAGAAGACTGAAGAAATGGAGGCACTGGGCAGCTCTGCCTTCCTATCATCTTCCGTTACCAGTTCACTTTCTCCTTTGAGCAGCAGACCCACACCACCCTGGATTTTTCTTTTTGTATGACATATTTGAAGAACCCCTTCTTGTTGTCTCTAACATTTCTTGCAGCTGTAACTCATTCTTTGCCTTGGCTTTCCTGATTTTGTCCCTACACCCTTGCACTATTCCCATATATACTTCCTTGATGATGTGCCCCTCCTTCCATTTCCTGTATGTATCCCTTTTGGTTTTTCAATTTTTTTTTAAACCATTTGAACTAAATTGTGCCTTTTTGTCTGATGACTTTGGTGGTGTTAATGGGCCACTTTCACCTTGAATGGTCCCTTAGAGTATGTGTTAACTACTTATGCTGAACTATCTGTTCAACCTTGTATTCGGCTGTAGCACTCTGAGTACCTTTTCCAGCCCCGAGGAAGAGATCTGTGTGTAACCCTTCTGCCAGATGAAGCCAGCAGCAACCAGGGTTGGGTTCAATATCTAGGGGTTCCTTTCCATTGACACAACACAGACCCAGCTCGAGCCCCCACCCAGTAACCTAGGAAATTTACACACCACCCCTAGTTGCCTCTGAGAGGCAATGCTTTCCCACTCACAAGCACAGAATCTGAATGTAGAAAAGAAACTTTTAATAAAAGGAGGGAAGTAACTCAGCGTTAATTTGGGAAAACACCGCAAACAGGGTTCCTAAACATAAACCATGAGTAAAAGACCCACCTCCAAGTAGGTTGCGCAGTGTCCTTTTCCCCTCAGGTTCTTAAGTCCAGCAACCCAAAAGTCCCTTTCACATGCTCAACAATTCTCTGCACCCACTCACAGTTGCTGTCCTTGGTCAGTGCAGACCCAGAGTTCAGAGGTGCATCTGCAGAGTTCACCTCCCCCCGCCTGGGTGGGCTAAAGAGGTACCTTACTTGCTCCACTGCTCGGGCACTCGCTCGCCACCCTTCTCTGACAACCACCCTGCCGGCCGCTTGCTCACTGCTGTCACCGCGTGTCTCCATCAGCTACCCTGCTGGTGGCTTGCTCACTGCTCTTGCCACACCTCTCCACTCTGCGGCACCAGCCACTCATTCACTACTCACTAGCTGACTGTCAGTCGCCTTCTGCTGCCACCTGCCTCTCTGCTGTGACCTCTGCACATCAGTCTCTTAGTGATTTTTGGCTCTTTGCAGGCTGGGCAGAAACACAGTCCTACCACAACTGATTTCAGTACTGATAGGGCATTTAACATAATAAACAGGTGCCTAATTAGCTCTATTCTGTGAACAGTGGGGAGGAACAGGTTAAACCAGTCTAGAGAGGACCCTTGATGAGAGTGTGCAGCCTCCTGGTTGTGAATACCTGTCTCCACTCCTCTTACTTTCACAGGGCTCTGACATTCGAGCCCCTGGCTTATTGAGGTTCTTTCAACTGAGGGCCCCCTCATTTGGGACAGGTTAAGCACAGTCCTGCTTTCCTGTATTCCTACAATAATCACAACATTGGTAACCATATTTTACTACCCCTGCATTCAGAACTAAGGTGATTTGTACCCAACACCAGCCAAAGTTGATCACTTTGACACCACTCTATCTGCTGAATATGTAAGCAGAGCAGGACCAAACTGTATTTACATAAACTCACCCAAGTCATTCTCCCTCCCAGCTAGCTGTCAGGGAAGCATTCATTCAAACCTGCTTACATGCATAGCTCGGAAGTTGTCTTTCTCACCAACAGAAGTTGATCCAATAGAAAATATTACCTCACCTACCTTGTCTCTCTTAGGCCATGTCTACCTACAGAGTTAAGTCAACTTAAGTTATGTCAACGATCATAAATCATTGTAATTACATCACTTGTGAAAGTTCACACAACACTCCTAGTGTTGGCGGAGCATGTCCTCGGTTGGTGCTTTAGCACCAACAGAGAGAGCAGTGCACGATGGGAAGCTATCCCACTCTGCAAATTGCCACCTTCTCCTGGTAGGATTTCTGGGAATGGATCACAGTGCATCAGGGGTGTGGGCTCAGGCCCCCATGATGCAGTTTTCTCTATCCCATAATTCCAAGGGCTTCTGACTGCGTTTCCTGCCATTTTTCAGCTGTGACTGTAAAATTTGTGCCCCCCATCTCTGCCTGAAAGTATGGACCCTGCCCTGCTCAACAGTCTTGTGATAAGCATTATGAACATAACAGAGCTGATTCTGCTGTATTATATGAGCTGCAAATCTGAACAGGAATCCATGCTGCCTGCCCTGCTATGTGCCATGGACAGAAACAATTCAAGATTGATATTTGCATTACAGTGCTGCACATGGTGGACTGTCGCTATTGGGCTCAGGAAATAAGCACTGAGTGGTGGGATCGGACAGTGATGCAGGTACGGGATGACAAGCAGTGGCTGCAGAACTTGGTATGCACACAGCCACCTTCCTTGAACTCTGTGTGGAGCTTGTCCCCACCCTGCGGTGCTAGGACACCAAAATGAAAGCTGCCCTAATGGAGGAAAAGCATGTGGTGATCGCTGTGTGGAAGCTGGCAAGTCCAGGCTGCTACCAATCAGTCATTAATCAGTTCGGCGTTGGGAAGTCCATTCTGGGAGTTGCAGTGATTCAAGTGTGCAGGGCCATTAATCACCTCCTGCTATGAAGGTCAGGGACACTGGGCAATGTGCGGGAAATCGTGGATGGCTTTGTGGCAACTGGATTCCCTAGTAGCGGCAGGGTGATAGGCGCCGACTTCTCATCCATACCACGAGCAATCTACTTGTAAATGTCAAAGTTCCTATGGCTAGATCAGAGCTGCAACTGCACAGCACCCTCTCTCCACAGACCCAGCAACTCCTGAGTACTCCAGGCGGGAGCACATTTGCTACAGAAAGCTAACATGGTCAGGTGGGAAGAAGCAATGTGAGGAAGCGGAATTTCAAAAATTCCTGGGGCTTTAAAGGCGGAGGGGTGCATGCCTGTGTACTTGGTTGCAAGGCAGTGGAGTAGAAACTGCTCACCAGAGCAGTCGTGATGGGTATTATGGGACACCTTCTGGAGGCCACTTAGTGACAAGCAACCGCTACACTGTCTACACTGACACTGCCTTGCTCTTACTTTGTTGCAAAAAGCTCTATGCAGCTTGTCGAGATGGTTTTATGATGTCGGCGTAGCAGGAGAGTTAGATTGGCAGCAGGAGCATTGTTGTGTGTACACCTCCACAGTTTTGTCAAAAAAACTTAATTAAATAGACAGAAGAAACCCTAATAAAATATTCCCATTTATTTTGAATTACTGTTCTTTCCACATCAACTATATCAGCACTTCACTACAAAACAAACACTCCCATCTTCCATTTGGATCAAGGACATTGATTAATTAATTAATTTATTTGTTCTATTGTTGAATAAATTCTCTATTCTGTATGGTTATAATTTTTTAACACCTATTTATCAGCTGTTAAGTGTCAAAAGAGGATAATTTATCATCACTTTGATTTGTATGTTAGTGGATGTTTACTTAGGCTTAGTTACTTTTGTAACTTTATTATTGGATTCCAAATTAATATATCATTTTGCAAAGGTAGAGTATAGTCAATATATTATATCACAATCTGTTACTAATTCATGGTCATTCCTGATTGATGTTGACAGGGCTGGGAAAGACATGGTTTTTACTGTTACTTGATTGGACATACATTTGTAACATTTTCAGAGGCAAAGAAAACCTGTGAAAGGAGTAAAGGTTATCTAACAACTGTTGGAGACAGGTATGAAAAACACTTTTACATTTGTGCTTTTGATGGAATAATCTTAGAATTTTCTAAAATACTTAAGAACTTTTCAAAAAAAATTCTAGAGTTAAAACAGATAAATATAAAAAGTTTGAATTAAAACCAAAAATGTTCTATTTCATGAGAAGTTACTCAGAAAATACATGTTTTTTTCAAACTAAAGATTAAATTTTGATATGTTCACTTTTGACAGTTCTCCAAGCAAGTAGAAAGTAAAACCATTTACATCTGTAGCTCTACAAAATTACATTTGAGAAGAAAAAAAAAACTATTTTTGTTTTGGAAAAATAAATCGCATTTCTGCTTTACCAGATATCACCCCATGCCATGGTTGTTTCTGCTTTATAAGAGCTAGTGTTCAGTACAGCACAGTTACTCATGCTACAAACTATGTAACCCAAAGAGGCATTTTCACGTAAAAACAAATGTTATTGAAACTAAATTTTACGAGTGTATCACAATAGCTTGGGGTGCTAGGGCCTTATAAAAGGGTCAGCAATACAAGGATTATTCAGATCCAAAACAAAAATCCAAAAGTAAATTAAATCAAAGCCTAAGAGGGCTTTTAGAGAGGTGTCAGCATGAGATGATGGCATGAAAATGAAGAACAAAGTGGGAAAATAAGCAGAAAGAGAAAAACACGAAAACGTCAGAATGAGAGCTGGTAGCACATGAAGGACCTGCAGGTGAGAGACAGCGATCCTGGAGGAAAGAGAGGGCTCAAGGGATAGTTTGAAAGGGTCTGGGAGAATGGAGAAAGTGAAAGAGGGATATACAATAGTAAAGGACACTGAAGACTGGAACACCATTAATGCAGCTATAGAGAGGGGATGGTGCCTCGCAGCAGAGAGGAAATATACCTGTGCCAGCACTTGATAAGCTTTTGAAATCTCAGTCATTTGTGGACATTACAAATTATGAGAAAACCAGGTTTAATCTCAGTTTGCCACTTCCTCTCTTTACAGATATGAGCAAGCCTATCTAACAAGTCTGATTGGGCTCAGGCCTGAAAAATATTTTTGGATCGGTCTTTCAGATGTAGAGAAACAAGGGACTTTCAAGTGGACTGACGGTGAAGAAGTTCTGTTCACTCACTGGAATTCAGCAATGCCTGGTATGTTTTGTCATGGGTATTTTGAATGGGCTTGTCTACTTTGTGCAGCATCACACGCCACAGGTGTGTGAATTCTAATGCAACATTGAAACAGGGCTGCCACTTCCTGAGCAGTCCCTCTTGGTCAGAGTGCCCATTGCAGTGGCCTCCCCTTGTTCTTCCCCCTACAGGGCCACTTAAACTCCCACAGCCTTTCTTATAAGTCCTGCCACCCCCCACTTGGGGCTGGTTTAATGCCCATAAACAGTCCTGCCCATAAATTCCCATCACTGCAATCCAAAGGGTCACACTTATCTCTGGTTCTTCCACCATCCACACAGAGCACTTTTTCTGATATAGCCTGCTCTTCACAGGGTCGCTTCTTATACCTGTCTCTCCCTGGAGTTCAGCTTTCTGGTTAATTGTATCTAATTTGTATATTAATTCAAGTTCAACAGTCTCTCTTTGGAGTCTGTTTTTGAAGTTTTTTTGTTGTAAAATTGCCACCTTCAGTCTGTCATTTGCAACAAAGTCTGATGCCAACTCTGGCCACATATCTATCGGGCTTTGTTGCAAGGAAAGGTTGCACACCATACAACATAAACACTAACCCAGGAACCTATCCTTGCAACGAAGCCTGATGCCAGCTCTGTCCACATATCTATTCAAGTGACACCTTTATAGGACCTAATCACATCAGCCACACCATCAGGGGCTCGTTCACCTGCACATCTACCAACGTGATATATGCCATCATGTGCCAGCAATGCCCCTCTGCCATGTAAATTGGCCAAACCGGACAGTCTCTACACAAAAGAATAAATGGACACAAATCTGACATCAGGAATCATAATACTCAAAAACCAGTGGGAGAACACTTCAACCTCTCTAACCACTCAGTGACAGACTTGAAGGTGGCAATTTTACAACAAAAAAACTTCAAAAACAGACTCCAAAGAGAGACTGCTGAACTTGAATTAATATGCAAATTAGATACAATTAACTTAGGTTTGAACAGAGACTGGGAATGGTTGGGCCATTACACTAATTGAATCTATTTCCCCATGTTAAATATCCTCACAATGCGTCATCTCGATTATCACTTAAAAAGTTTTTTTTCTCCTGCTGATGATAGCTCATCTCAATTGATAGGCCTCTTACAGTTGGTATGGCTACTTCCATCTTTTCATGTTCTCTGTATGTATAAATATCTTCTTGCTGTATGTTCCAGTCTATGCACCCAATGAAGTGGGCTGTAGCCGACGAAAGCTGATGCTCAAATAAATTTGTTAGTCTCTAAGGTGCCACAAGTACTGTTCTTTTTGCAGATACAGACTAACACGGTGCTACTCTGAAACCTGTCATTCAGAAGCAGAGTTTCATTTTGAAAATTAGGTGGTTTTTTTTTTTTTTTACTATGTGGATGAAAAGACACCCAAAACAAAAGGTAAAACAGAAAAAAATTAATTTCAAATGGAAGGAAATGTTTCTTTCAACTCAAAATCATTTTTTCCCATCCTTTTCATTTTGGGGAGAAAAAAAATGGAAAAAAGATCATGTAAGTTCAAATGGAAGTGATTTTTTTTTCTGATTTTTCAATTAATTATTCACTCTACTCTAGATCAGACGGCCTTCTTTTTAAAAAAGTGTTGATTTGAACATTGTAGGAACAAAGCCTCTTTGGAGAAAAAAGGATTTTAAAACAACAAACAGTTTTCATGTGTATCGATCATAAATGTCTTGTCTTAGACCCTGATGTTAACCTGTGCAGGACTAACTTCTTTCAACTCACCCAACAGTTTATTATGTCTCCATCTGGTTCCCTTCAATCAACTATGTGCCCCTCTTTTAACTTGGCTATAGTTCTTTTGTTCTTCTGTGTTGCCATTTTGCAGGTTGGCTGAAGAGGAGGTCAAAGCATCCAAGCTAATAGTTCTGGCATTGTCTCTTAACAACACTTGAATGTTTCCTGAGAAGTGGCTAGCTTGAATCATTCTTTTCTTTCCTGCCTGTTTTCCAAGACAGCTGTCTACTGAGTTAACCCAATATATTCATATAGTTAACATCCCAAAAACGAGGCCAATATATATTATTCACAAAGTATTACAGAGCAGTTCCAAATCTGTCACAAATGGCTCTATTGCTAGTTTTGGTACTGCTATGAAAGATGTCACGAGTGATCTGCTGTTTACATCAGCTTAGTCGGCTTTTAACCCAAGACAAAAAGCCAAAACGTAGGATCAGAATCCCGAAATTTGCTATTGTTGTTTATGGACAAGTATCACAGACCACTAAATAGTAGGGGCCTGATCCTCCTTTGGCCTGCACAATGTATAGTCATTTACACCAGGGTCAAGTGGGTGTAAAATGCTGTCATTCTGATCTGGTAGCATTTTCCGTTCACTTTTCACTTATTTTTGCACCACTGCAAAGAATCAGGCTCCCAGGTCTGTGTAGCCCGTGTCTCATTGACCTACCATGAACATCTAATAGATTTCTCCTTTCAGGGCTACACTCTCCTTAGCTTCTCTTAGAATTAAAAGGAGTTTCCCAGGCTCTGGGTTGTGATTCCAAACTATTTTCTCTTTGTCCAACTAGCCAGGACTGAAACATTTCTCCTTATTGTGCTTTTGAGAGACTAACCAAGACTGAATCCGTAGACTCATAGAAGATTAGGGTTGGAAGAGACCTCACGAGGTCATCTAGTCTAACCCCCTGCTCAAAGCAGGACCAACACCAACTAAATCATCCCAGCCAAGACTTTGTCAAGCCAGGCCTTAAAAACCTCTAAGGATGGAGATTCCACCACCTCCCTAGGTAACCCATTCCAGTACTTCACCACCCTGCTAGTGAAATAGTTTTTCTTAATATCCAATCTAGACCGCCCTCACTGCAACTTGAGACCATGGCTCTTTGTTCTGTTATCTGCAACCACTGAGTACAGCCAAGCTCCATCCTCTCTGGAACTGCCCTTCAGGTAGTTAAAGGCTGCTACCAAATCCCCCCTCAGTTTTCTCTTCTGAAGACTAAATAAGCCCAGTTCCCTCAGCCTCTCCTTGTAAGCTATGTGACCCAGCTCCCTAATCATTTTTGTTGCCCTCCGCTGGACTCTCTCCAATTTGTCCACATCCTTTATGCAGTGTGGAGCCCAAAACTGGATGCAATATTCCAGATGTGGCCTCAGCAGTGCCAAATAGAGGGAAATAATCACTTCCCTCAATCTGCTGACAATGCTCCTACTAATGCAGCCCAATATGCCATTGGCCTTCTTGGCAACAAGGGCACACTGTTGACTCATACCCAGCTTCTCATCTACTGTAATTCCCAGGTCCTTTTCTGCAGAACTGCCACTTAGCCAGTTTGTCCCCAGCCTGTAGCAGTGCATAGGATTCTTCTGTCCTAAGTACAGGACTCTGCACTTGTCCTTGCTGAACCTCATCAGATTTCTTTTGGCCCAATCCTCCAATTTGTCTAGGTCACTCTGGACCCTATCCTTACCCTCCAGCATATCTACCTCTCCCCCCAGCTTAGTGTCATCTGCAAACTTGCTGAGGGTGCAGTCCATCCCATCATCTGGATCATTAATGAAGATGTTGAACAAAATTGGCCCCAGAACCAACCCCTGGGGCACTCCGCTTGATACTGGCTGCCTACTAGACATTGAGCCATTGATCACTACTCATTCAGCCTTTCTATACACCTTATTCATCCAATCCATACTTTTTTAACTTGCTGGCAAGAATACTGTGGGAGACAGTATCAAAAGCTTTGCTAAAGTCCAAGATATATCACGTCCACCACTTTCCCCATATTCACAGAGCTAATTATCTCATCATAGAAGGCAATCAGGTTGGTCAGGCATGACTTGCCCTTGTTGAATCCATGTTGACTGTTCCTGATCACTCCTCCAAGTGCTTCAAAATGGATTCCTTGAGGAACTGCTCCATGATTTTTCCAGGGACTGAGATGAGGCTGACCGGTCTGTAGTTCCCCGGATTCTCCTCCTTCCCTTTTTTAAAGGTGAACACTATATTTGTCTTTTTCCAGTTGTCCAAGACCTCCCACTATCACCAGAAGTTTTCAAAGATAATGACCAATGGTTCTGAAATCACATCAGCCAACTCCCTTAGCATCTTTGGATGCATTAGATACGGACCCATGGTCTTGTGCATGCCCAGCTTTTCTAAATAGACCTTAACCTGTTCTTTCGCCACTGAGGGTTGCTCACCTCCTCCCCATAATTCCTTAAATATATACTGCAGTCAAAGGTATTTGTAGCTCTTCTTTCACAATCCTTACAAGGGTAAAAGCTACCTTGTGTAGAGAATGAAAGGAGGATGGATTGGATAGAAAAAGTACTACAGAAAACTGGCTGAAAGATGTTGGCTAGTTTGCAGGCATGTTTTTTGCTGCCCTCAGATGGTTTCTGTATCTGCTTTCCATACTCCTATCTATTCATCCATTTTGTTCCTCTTATCTCTTTATTACTGGGTTAGACAGCTTGCATTAAGCATTAAGATTTCTTTTATATAATACAATAAATAAACAGAACCACCGGAAAGTTTGACAAAAACTGATTGCTTTATGGAAGTGGTCCATGGAATATTGTTCCAAATGGCTTTCCAGCTCTGAGACCACATACTGCCAAATAAAGAATGTGAAAGCCAGGTGAGTATGTGGGTGTGTGAGCATTTCAGAAGTTATTTGTAGGATCTTGATCATTTCAAGATGACAGACTACCAGCTACTTGTATTGTCACAGAAAAGACCTAGCCAGGGTGTCCTTTAGATACCAATGATTGCTCATGCATTTGAGATTTTAAATTTTTGGAGAAGGAGTTAAGATGCTGGACAACTCCGATCTCAGTTTACATGGTTCACTTTGCAAAACTCCTTATTCGAGCAGCCAGATAACCATTATTCAATTCCAATACAGGTTTCACTCTCATAAAACATAATAAAAGGAGATATGCAAATTGCAGGGGGAACAAAAAGAAAAAAAAGTGTGCATTTTAATTTCATTTACATCTCATGAAGGAAGAAAGCCAGGGTGTGTAGCAATGAGAACTGGAAGTGCAGCTGGATTATGGCATGTTCAGGACTGTGAAGAAAAGGCAAAATTTCTCTGCAAACAACCAGCTGAAGCAATGACCCTTCATCCTCCTGTTCCAGAAAAAAAATCTTACTCCAAATGCCCCATGGGTTGGGATTCAAACAATAACATCAGTTCATGCTTCAAAGTAAGTATTAAATTTCCATTAAACTAATAATGAACTGGATACATGCAGATAGATACAAAGAAAGTCTAAACTTCAGAGACTACCAGGCTATGGTACAAACATAACAAGCTAGTGTATAGACTATGTATGGGTCTTGTTTTAACTGTCAATTATCAGTGAAACAGCCGACTATCTGAAGAGGGCATTCTGTAATCCAATTTAAATATGTTTACTTCTATATAATTAGCTATTCGATTTCTCAGATTGTATTAAATCCCCATACAGGAAAATAGCTAAGATGTCTTTTTTTAATGCATATAACATAATATACAGTGTTTAATTGTAAAATATATCATTAGCCTTTTGTGAGAGAAGGAAACCAAAAGAAATCATGGCTTGAAGCTCGAGATTTTTGTAGAGAGATAGGAGGAGATCTGGCTGCCATCAATAGTGAAGAAGAAGAAGAAGTGATACAGCATTCAATAGTGTAAGTATAGGCATCATAATTGGTCTTTCAGTATAACAATATTGCAGTATAACATGTTGTATAACAAAACTAAAAATGCTCTTGGATCCTTCCTAAGATAGTCAGTTGAAAATCTATTAAGATGTATAGTTAGGTTTATTAGAAAAAGGGTTGAGTCAATACAAAAACTTCACAAATGAAACAGACTTGTTATGTACTAATTTCTAAGTGTGGTTGGGAAGCTTCTAAGATTGATTCAGATGGTACAAAAAACTTAAGAACAATGGGAAGAAATGAATGGCCAATGTTTCCATTTAGGACTCATTTCTAACTACATTTCCTAGAAATATAGGAGAGGAAGGGACCTCAAGGTCATCCATTTTCCTATACTGAGGCCAAGCCAAATATATCTAGATATATCTGATATCTATCCATGGTTCTGAAAATTTCCAGACTACTGTACTCTTCTCAGGAGTCTGATTTGTCTTGCATAACCCCAAGTTTCATCTCACTTAAAAACTACTTGGTTAAAAATCAGACATAAAAATACAAAAGTGTCACTGCGCACTATTATTGAAAAATTGCTTACTTTCCTATTTTTACCATATAATTATAAAATAAATCAATTGGAATATAAATATTTTACTTACATTTCAGTGTATAATATATAGAGCGGTATAAACAAGTTTGTAGGAAATTTTAGTTTGTACTGACTTCCCTAGTGCTTTTTATGTAGCCTGTTGTAAAACTAGGCAAATGTACCCCCTGGAATACCTCTTGGTATCCCCAGGGGTATGTGTACCCCTGGTTGAGAACCACTGGCCTAGACTGTTCCTAACAGGTGTTTGTTTAACCTGTTCTTAAAAACCTTCAGTGATGGGGATTCCACAACTGCCTTGGTGACCTATTCCAGTATTTAACAATCCTTACACTTAGAATGTTTTTCCTAATATCTAACCTAAATGTCCATTGCTGCAGATTAAGCCAATTACTTCTTTTCCTAACTTTAGTGGACATGGAGAACAATTGATTCCCATCCTCTTTATAACAGCCCTTAATATATTTGAACACTATTACTAAATTCCCCCTCAGTCTCCTTTTCTCAAGGCTAAGTATACCCATTTTTAAACCTTTCCTCATACTCAGGTTTTCTAAATCTTTTAACATTTTTTGTTGGTCTTCTCTGGACTCTCTCCAATTTGTCCACTTTTCCAAGTGTGGCACCCAAAACTGGACACTGTACTACAGCTGATGCCGCACTAGTGCAGACTACAAAGGGACAATTACCTCCCATGTCATACAGACGATATTCATGTTAACGTACCCAATAATGATATTAGCCTTCTTAGCAACTGTATCACATTGTTGGCACATATTCAATGTGTGATCCACTATAGCCTCCAGATCTTCTGCAGTGCTACTGCTTAGCCAGTTATTCCTCATTTTGTATTTGTACATTTGATTTTTTTTCCCAAGTGTATTACTTTGCACTTGTCTTTATTGAATTTCATCTTGTTGGTTTTAGACCAGTTCTCCAATGTGTCAATGTCATTTTGAACTCTAACTCTGCCCTCCAAAGTTCTTGCAACCCTTCCCTACTTGCTGTCATATGCAAATTTTATAAGCAGACTCTTCACTCCATTATCCAAGTCATTAATGAAAATATTGAATAGTAGTGGACCCCTCTACATACATCCTCCCAGTCTGACAGTAAACCATTGATAACTACTCTGTGACGATGGTCTTTCAACAAGTTGTGCACCCATCTTATAGCTGTTTCAGCTAGATCTTATTTTCCTACTTTGCTTATAAGAATATCCTGTGAGGCTGTATCAAAAGCCTGACTAAAATTAAGATATATCTCATCAACTACGTCCCCTCTATCCACTAGGCTAGTAATCCGATCAAAGAATATTTGCTAAACCATTTTCAGACAAAGTAGTAGTTCATAATCTATGTGGACTTTTTTTCCTAAAAGAAAGCAACAATGAAACATTAAAAAAGAAAAACAAGTTAACAATTTTTTTCATCAGCATTTGTCACACAAGGGAATATTTTGCGTTGCTTTGATGATTATGAAAATTAATGGGGGCTAGACGCCTAACTGTGCTTTCTGCTTTTGAAAATTTCCATCAAAGTTAGTTGATGGTAATTTAGACTTGAGGCGTCTCCTATACAGAGGTGTGTGTCAACACTTCACTACCATGTACCAGAATATTTATCTGCAGATCCTGACTCAATTAATTTAAATTATTAGGTTTAAAGTTCTGAGTATTTCTCTAAGCCTCCAACAGATATGAGAGATTTGTATAGAGAGCATTCAAATTTGCTGAACTGCTGTAAGTACTAACATTGATTGTGTATAATGATGACCTATATCCTGTTATATTTATGTGCTATTCTATTTCTATCTCACATTTTAGGGACAAAGGACTGTCATTTCGGCCTTTCTGGATTGGTTTATTTTGCCTGGATCCTGATGAGGGCTTTTTTTGGAGCGATGGCTCTCCAGTGAGTGATTTCATTTTTAGCCGTATAGCTGTCTTTCTAACTTCATCATCCTTGGAGCGACTGGGGGCCAGTTCAGTAGGGATATGGACTGAAGATGACTATAATATTCCAGTAGGCCATTAGCTCACTGGTGAAATGATTGGACAGCAATCCACTCAGTGTGTTCTGGAATCCAGTGGGGCCCATTAGTCTTTGAGATTATACCATCAAAACAGGTGGTAGTAGGGACTATTGAAGGACCCTGACTACTGGCTTGGAGACAATTATATTACTGTAACAAAGATATAATAAAGTCTGTCCAAAATGTATTTAGTTACTGCATGCAGATATATAATGCAGTTCCCATTCCCCAATTAATTTTTAGCCCCACTTGATATCTCTTACAAAGGCTGAATATGTTGCTTCCCTAACACATCCATGTGGTGTTGGCACAAAAAGCAAGAGCCTGACTTGAAATTAAACCTGGGTGTTATCGCCTCTCTTGCCAGTGAGAGCATAATTTTTGTCCCTCTTTAAGAAGAAAATAAAAAACAAATTGTGTTTCTACTATAGATGAGGTACAAAAACTGGTATAATACTGAACCTAATAATGAGCATGGAATTGAATATTGTGGAACGGTCAATGAAGAGTTTTCCATGAACTGGATTAACACACACTGTGAACATTTTAACGATTGGATTTGTCAAATAGAGAAAGGTAGGTTACGTGCTATTTTAAATTAGAATATTAAACAAAAAAACAATGACCAGTTAGCTGGACTAATTAGATTAAATTGGTATGACCCTGAGAATCATTCTTTCCATAAGGGGACATGCAGCGAGACTGAGACACAATGGTTCTCAAAGATATAATGAGATGGAGTTAATTCAGACCTTAAAACAATGTCATTAAAGTCATTCATTGACCAAAACACACAGAAAAGGAGACAGAAAAGAACAGCAAACAGAAAATGCAGCTTCTATCTCTGGTGCTGAGTCTTACCTGCAACCTCACTGTTGTAGATGCACAGACACAGCACCAGCTGTTATCAGCCACTCTGTGACCTGGTAAATTTCTATCAGCATCAGGTTGTTTAGGGTGTTGCTTTCGCTGCCTCATTACTCACAGGCTCACAAGAGTATTGCAAAAGAGATTGTCTTAGTTGCTTAAACTCATCTCTTATTAAACAGAAGATAAAAAAGAGAGACAGAGAAAAGAGAAGAAATAAGGAAGGAAAAGGACACATGAGATAGGGGTCTTGCATTCCAGATTTAGCCAGAATGGGTGGAGGTGGCAAAGTCATCTGGGTCCCTCTCTCTGGCCCTGTCTATCCAGCACATCTCTCGGGATCAGGACAGTGAAGCTCCAATGGTGGCACAGTGGATCCTGGGGTCCCAAGAGATGGTAGGGGTGGCAGCCACGCTGGTAAAGTTCAGTCCTTTAAGTCCACTCTTCTAATTATTTTGACCCTCCCTCTGAAGTCTCTTTTAAGGACCGCAAAAGGGAGTGATGGGCAGAATAGCCCACCACCTCATCATTTTGTCCACCAGTGAAGCCAAATTTCCAACACACCAATTTTGGTCCATTCATTTGAGATTATACCATCAAAACCATTTCCAGTTCCATCCTCCTCTGTTTATCAGTCGCAATTTCAACACAGTCCTTGGGTTGTAGGAGTAGACCTGTGTTTGGACTAATTCAGTCTTCCTGGCTTTAACTTTTGCTGACTTTCATAACCAACTTTATGTAACATACTGAGTTGGGCTTTTGTTACTTTGGAGAACTTTGAGTACAGGCCTCTGCATAATATCCCTCCCCTCCCCTAGGCTTTTAAGGAGGCAGCGAGCTGTCCTGTCCTTCCCCTCTTTACATCTTTGGAAGGACAATCTAAGTAGGTCTTTGTCTATCAACTTGTAAGAATGTTGAGTAGACAAGCTACTCCCCCGCCCCCTATCCAGCTGCAAGACTCAAAATCTGCTGTAGGGCTGAGAGGTGCTAGGCCACCAGCAGTTGTACCTCAGTCCTGGAGCATCTTGAAGCCCTATAGTTAAAGGACTAGCAGCAGTGGAAGAAACAGCAGAGTTCCATTCCTATTATTGCTAAAGTGGTCGGAGCTGGGGAGTCAAACTGAACATACCAGTGATTTGGAGCATACCACTTACTTCACTGTATTTTCCCTCTTACTCTTCCCAAAGGCATAAGTTAGTTTTAACCCCCATAAAACACATTTTATTACACAAATATAAAAGTAATATATAGTGTAATTCATATGTTGGATTGCTAAAATCCAGTATATTGGAGGGATTCATGCTTTCTCTAAACTTAAAAACTTGGGGGCTCAAAATAATATTTTGCTGAATGAAAAAATTCCTTTAATATCATGAGCATATGTCAAAAACATAGAAAATTAATTTTTCCTTTCCTTTACAGGAACACTACTTAAACCAGAACAAACAAACTCTCCTGCCAGTAAGCTCCTGTCTATTTCATCTTACCCGGAGAATAGTACAGTATAACAAGAATAGCCTACCTTACTACACACAAGGTACAGAACATGGAGTTTCATTATTTATCTTGCAGAGTATGAAGTCACTGAAGATGGATGGATTATATATGGGGGCAAGCAGTATTTTTTCAGCACAGAAAGTGTCCCGTTGGAAAAAGCTAGGGAGTTCTGCAAGAAGCATTTTGGAGACCTTGTTGTCATTGAGAGCAATAGTGAAAGAAAGTTTCTATGGAAATATGTAAGCAAACACTTTATTACTTAATTCAGCACAGTCAGCCTATGCCACATATGCTTATGAAATACAGGAGAATGTGCATTTTCACATCATTTCTCCACTACAGTGTCTGTAATAATCTGAATATTAATCGAAAAAGGACATATATAAAGCAGCTTCTTAACAGAAAATTAAATGTTCAAAATAATAGCTGGCAGATCCTGCTGCTGCTCCACTTATTAGGCTCAAAAGTCAACTATACCTGGTCTTAGTCAATTATACTTCTCTGAATCCAGTGGATGTTTTGCTTGAGTCAGGTGTTGCCCAATCAGGCCCCTGAAACTTTCAAAACATTGCAAGTGCGGGAACTAACAGAGTTACTAATATCATAAAATCACTATTGCAAAAAAAAATCACCACCTTAGGCTGGTGCTTTTGGTGCGTGAAAGAATATGAACAAGCAGAGAAGGAGATTTTGAGGCACAGTTAATTAGCGGATTGATCTAAAAGAAAAAGGTGCTTTTTTACGCTGAACAACCTAAATCATTTAAACTAGATTCTTCTTAAAATTAAGGAAGGAATACTTACCCTTCCATGCAGCCTCACCAGGGCAATAATCTCCTTCCTGGGAGGCATTGTGCAGCGCTGCACACAGTGCCCTACAAAGAATTCTCTTAAAATCAGGAATATGCTTGCCAGGCTGGCTTGGATCCATTTCTAACTGCTCTGATTATAGCAGTATGGCATCCAGAACTAGCTGGAAAGCATTCAAGCTAATGAGGCAAAAGTTTGTCTTCTTGCAGATGTGATCCATATTTCCACTGAGTCGGAAGTCATTGTCAGCTGTACAGACAGTTCACAAGATTATTCCAATCCAAATAATTTGAAAATAATCTGCTTTTCATATCAAATGGCTTTTGTTATATATAGGGAAGAATTTAATTAAAATCACATTCTTGTGTTTAGATTTTAAGAAATGGCAAAAAGGAGTCATATTTCATTGGTTTAATTCTGAGTGTCGATCAACAGTTTACGTAAGTAAACAAGCAATATCTAGTTTTATTCTATGGAGTAGTTAACATCTTGTATGTAGTGCATTGATTCATAAAGAGACTTGGTAGGGTGCACAATCATCATCAGTGTGTCCCCCCTTGTATCCTGGTGAGCTGTTGCAGTGGTTTTCATCTCCAATGACCCTGTAGGCCTCTGTGTGCAATTCAGCTTTCTGGCTGAGAAGCAGCTAAGTCAAATCCCTTTGGGGTAACAAAAGCTCAAACTAATGTCCCAAAGTCTCTCAACAATCAGCCCTTCCTCAGGGCTCTGTTTTCAATCTCCTTTCTCAGCTACTCGAGAATCTTCTTCCCCAGTTCCAGCTACCTTCCTGAGGTATCTATTCTCCTGCAGACTCTGTCTCAGGCCCCTTCACAGGAGTCACTCTGCTCCATGTGTTTCCTCCCTTCAGACTGAACTCTCTCCCTTTGATGATGCCCCCATGTCCATTAACTTATCACCGGATACCACTTAGTCAGGCCCCTCTGGCTGAAACGCCACTAATTAGTTACAGCATGGATGCAACAGAGGTAACTAATTGGCTATTAACGCCTTTCCAGCTAAGATGGGTTTTCATCCCATCACATGACCCTTAAAAAGGAGTTATAAAAATGGTTTGAGGTACTTATGTTATGTGTTGAAAGGTAAACTCAGTGAGTTTAATTATGTTTTAAATTACCTGCATCTTAATGAAGGTTTTTTTATTGGGAATGTAAGTGCTATGAATACAGAGATAATCACCATGCAAAATAAAATGTATACTGTATTCTTTACCCTATGTGCAGAGATGTAGTTACCTTTAATCCTAATGGAAGTTGAGCCTAACATCACATATGCAAAGTAGTGAATATACTTATACACTTGTGATATTTCTATCAAATGATTTCTATAATAAAACAAATGGATTTGCATCGTTTCTTTTGTAAAAACAAAGTATAATTTAACCAGTAATTACTAGGCTATTTGTTTTTTTAGCTGGATGGATGGAAGCCCAGTGCACTACGTAGCCTGGGCAAAGCATGAGCCAAACTATGCAAATGCTGAAGAAAATTGTGTGGTCATGTATAAAAGCTTTGGTGAGCTACACATTTTGACATTTGTATACGTGTTTGTGTGGCTATATTTTCCCCATACGTTTGTTAACCGGCTTCCCCTCTTTTTATATGTAGAAAAGATAACTTGGGAAAAAACAATGTACCCATAATAAAAGATTCTCACTCTTGGGGGTTATATCCCACCCAGGCAAATGCAGAGTTGGGCAAAAGTGTAAGCTAAAAAGTGATGAATGGAACCAGGCATGCAGGGGAATCCAGCCCACTTTAAAAAGTTTACAGCTCTGCAGACAAATTGGGCAAAATCCAGGCCCCACTTAAGTTGATGGGAGTTTTGCCATTGACTTCACTGGAGCCAGGATTTCACCCCCCAGTTGGTAACCAGAGTAAGGCTGGCTAAAGAATGGGGAACATAGTTAAGTGCCTAATATGCATGTGGAGGTTTGTGTTTCCGTCTCTTTTTTTAGTTGGAGCTCATGAGAATAAGGAAATGAGTGCTCAAAAGCTTGAAACTTTGGCTGAGAGTACAGGCTGACAGTACACTAATTGCTTAACTGTACGTCTCCCCCACATAGTCTCTGTTCCCACTTATGCTGGATTCCAGATACCTAAACTGTGCATCACCCAAGGATTAGCAGGCTCAAAGCCTTTGTGCAAGCATTGCAGGTGGGATGTAGTTAATAAACTTTCCAAGTACAGGAACTAGTGACCGTTGACTTGACACACAGTCTGTGGCATTCCCAGGGGGAATAAAAACATGGAGAGGTGATAGATTTTCACCAGAAATGTCGAACTCGTCCAATGGCTTATTTTCTATATTTAAATTGCTTTTAGGTTTGTGGAATGATATCAACTGTGGTAATCCAAATGCCTTTATCTGTGAAAGGCATGGTAGTGGTACTGTAAATGCAACATTTGCTGTGACAGCACCTTCTCCTCCAGGAGGGTGTCCTGAAAGTTGGCTTTTGTTTAGAAATAAGGTATGGTAGCAAACATCTACAATACATTGCATTTATCATAAGAATAAGGGAAATTCAGATCTGAATTTGAACACTATATATTATAGTTAATACAACTCAATTAGCTTCTATTTTCTTTTGCTTATAAAGTAAATATCTGACTTTTCCCCCCCAGTGTTACAAAATTTTTGGCTCCAGATATGAAGATAGAGTTATGTGGATTCCTGCACGTAGAACTTGTGTAAAGTTTGGAGGAAACCTGGCTAGCATACCTAATGAGCAAGTGCAAGGTACAGTACATAGACCCTTTAGGGATTAGATGAGACAACAATCAATTCCTGCAAAGAAAAGCGTGCCAAAATAGGGGAGTGTGTATTATACTATCTCTTCCTGTTATTGTTCAGGTGAAAGAATTAATGAACCTTCCTTCTAAGAAATATATATATTTTGATAACACATAAAAGTCCTTTATTATACCAGCCAGGCAGATGGAAGTGGCAAACACCAGGTATATTGGGTGGTGGTGGTAGTTGTGGTGCTAAAAGTTGGTCCTCTGTGCTTACCCCATATTCCCATGCCACACCAAATGGGATGTGTTTAGTCTAGTGGTGTACTGGTTAAAAAAAAAAAAAGGCGGGTAAACTAACTGACACTAAACTTACGCTATGTCTACACTACCACTTACGTTGGTATATCTTATGTCACTCAGAGGTGTGAATAAGCCACCCTCCCCGAGCCACCAACCTAAGCACCGGTATGAACAGCACTATGTCGGTGGGAGAGCTACACCAGAGAGCTTATAGCAGCTCAGCTGCATTGGTGTAGCCTCTAGTGTAGCCATAGCCTGAGAGAGACAAGGTGGGTGAGGTCATATCTTTTATTCCTCCAACTTTTCTTGCTGAAAGAGATGAGCTTTTGAGCTTCACAGAGCTCTTCTTGTGATCCAGTAAAAGAAATTTGTTAGTCTCTAAGGTGCCACAAGTACTCCTGTTCTTCTTTTTGCGGATACAGACTAACACGGCTGTTACTCTGAAACCTAACTCTACATATTGTTATTCTGGAAGGTGTTAATGGGTGCCATCAAGTGGATGTCTGATCTATAGACAAATACAGACCTGTTTAAAGTGGATGGGTGTGCTAAGCATCCTTCTTTCAGGCTCAATGAAAGGAACAAATAAGCCCCCTTCATATAGTGATAGCTGGAAACAATAAGAGTCTGCTGGCCAAGGCACTGGGCAACATGGCAAATCCTGGGAGTGGTTGCAAACACAGTGGCTAGAGGATTGACTGAGCTGTGTGAATGGGCACCTGGTTATATGGGTCAGTGAGAAAGAAAGATGGCAGCTTGATAACCTGGACAGTCCAGGTTACTGAAACACCATCTTTCCTTCTGGAGCTGGAGAAGCAGAAGAGGTGGAGGAGGCGAGGATGCCATCTCCTCATGCTGTTTCCTCCACATCTTCCACTTCTGGGCCTGCTCCAGAAGGGGAGAAGATGGCTCAGTAATCAGGTTGCCTAGCCACCATCTTTCCTTCTGGAGCAAGGAGCCAGGTCTGGGGGCTCCCCTTGGGTTCATCCAGATTACTGAGCCACCATCTTTCTTTCCAGAGTGAGGAGCCAGGTCCGGGGGTTCCCCCAGGGTCCACCCAGGTTACCAACCTGCCATGTCACATTCCGGAGCCAGGTCTGGGGGATCCCCCTGGGGCCAACCCAGGTTAATAAGCTGCCATTTCTCTTTCCGGAGTAAGGAGCTGGGTCCCGAGAATATTTTCAAATATTTCTCCTACGTGGGGGGCTCCACCCCCAGGCTCCAAAGTATAGAGGACTTTGCCCCTTATACCTCCACTGAGGACTTCACCATCAGACCCCAGGATCCCACCAAAAATTTCACAAACCTGGCACCTATGTACGTGTGTCTGTGTGTGTAGAGGGGGAAGGGGAATGTAGAAAGCTAGCAAACAGTGAGAGAAGTGTCATGAGTGCAACCCTGGGAAGGAGAAGAGAGCCAGAGATCCTTGGACACGGGACTCACTGGCAAGATACGCTTGGAAGTACTGTGCATGGAAACTACCTGTTGCTGTTGGTTTCTACTGTGCTCAGGGAAACAGGACTTTGTGTACCTTCTTCATAAATAGACAGGATTACACCAAAGAAACTTCTGACTTGTGTCCTCAATTTCTCCTCCTAATGGAAAAAAATCCTGAATTTTGGCTAACTGCTCGGGCCAAGGGGCAACCATACACCTGTACCCTGATACAACGCAACCCGATATAACACGAATTCTGATATAATGCGGTAAAGCAGTGCTCCAGGGGAGCAGGGCTGCACACTCCAGTGGATCAAAGCAAGTTCGATATAACACGGTTTCACCTATAACGCGGTAAGATTTTTTTGGCTCCCGAGGACAGCGTTATATCGGGGTAGAGGTGTATTAATCGCAGCTGTTTGAATACAAGACCAACTTCATGCACCATTCACCTGCCCCTACTGCCATTCATGTTCATCCTTAAATGTAGTGTGTTACGGTGCTATCCACTATGGGGCGTCTCAGGGTGCCTTGCCATGCTAGGGAACTTTTAGTGCACCATAGCAGTGTACATAGAGTGAGGTAGTGCGCAGCAAGCTGCCACACTGAAGAAACACATTCTGGTTTGTTGTGCACTAACTCACCATGTAGTCACTGAATTCGGATGCATGGATGTTAAATTCAAGCGCATGAGTGAACAACAATATGAGCAGGCAGGACTTGGTAGATTTTCAGTGCCCTTAGATATGGTGCCCTGCTTTGCCCTTACCCGTGTTTCTCCACAGATCCAGGCCTTTTGCCCTCTGAGCCTTTTCCCAGCCAAGAGCCTGGACCCATGGTTCTGGCCCAATTCTGCTCTGCCAGATACTAATGTAAAGATGTAAAATGTTGCATTTACAAGATTATTTAAAATTAAATAATTAAGCAGATTTTGTTTGTTTGTTGTAATTGTGCCCTAATTCTGGACATGCTGGCATCTTCCTTGATTAGAGGAAGGCATGTGCCAGGTTTCCTTCCCTTCCTTCCTCATGCATCTTCCTTTCCTATAAACATTTATTTGGCTTTATTCCAGCTTTCCTCACTTACCACTTAAAAGATGCCAAAACTGATACCTGGATTGGATTGAATGATATAAATTCTGAGCTCAACTTTGTTTGGGCAGATGGAAGTGGTGTCTACTACACCAACTGGATTGCAGGTTCACCTGTAGTTGGAGAAATCATCCTATATGATTCTCTGCGGCCAGAGACGGGCAACAATCTGCTTCAGGTAAACATTAATTAGAGATTTCCAATAAACATTCCATGCATCTGAAGAAGTTGTTTTTTACCCACGAAAGCTTATGCCCAAATAAATCTATTAGTCTTTAAGGTGCCACCGGACTCCTCATTGTTTTAATAAACTCATTGGAGAAGGCAATCCAATTTTAAATAACCTGCTCAATTTACTTCTTATGTAGGCGTCTTTGTTTTGCCAGTGTTCATGGCTGTTGCATTTGGGAATAGAATGGCAATACTGCAAGGGTCAGTTGATGTAATAGGAAAGTTTAAATGGTGGCTTTCATCACTCCCCTATTTCTCATATAAGAACAAAGTCAATTTTGCAAGGATGTTCTAAAACGTTGTAGGAGAGATGGGCTGACTTCAGTCACAAGGATACAAGAGGAAACTATTAGCTATTTGTTTTGGAGAACATTTTTGAATGTATTACTGACATAAAAAGAGATACCATCTGTTTTGAAAGAGCTTCTGGGTAACAAAAAGAGAAATGTATCTATGGAGATGGGAAGAGACCACATGTATTCGACTTTTATTTTACTTCCAATCTTTTTAAAGAATAGTTAGTTTGAAGATATTTCAGTGTCAATAGACATTTCTGAAGTAGCACTGGTAGAAATTAGAAACTGACAATCAGGCTCATTGTTTAATGGTGAGTTAACACTTGGAAAATCCTCATGCATCCCTGCCAACATTTGAAATAAAAAATTAGTATATTTTAATTAACACAATTTTGCATACACTTGCACAAATACACATTATTTGCATTGACATATTGCCTATTTACCCCTCTTATATCCATTCCCTGCATTCAAAACTTACATTTTCACACCACTCTATTCCCAGCCTTTCCGCCTACCCACAGACACATTCTCCATACCCAACTTACTCCACGCCTCTCCCAATTTCTTCTGCATTTACCCATCCATTTATTCTTCACATGCACACACATCCGGTACCTGCCCCGATTGTTAGCTACTATGGAATCTTTCCCTTCCTCAGTAAAACAGTACAAATGATCAAAAATAAAAGGAGAGTGTAAAATGAAGGAATATGTCGTTCTTATTATTTTTGTTTGCTACCAGTTTATTCACTTTCTGATCCTCCCTCTCACCCACATCCCCTCTCCACATACACACACTTTACACATTTTTGAAATTGAGTGTAAATTATCTATTATGCTATCTTTAACCTGTGGGGTTTTTATTTAAAATATCTCAGTTTTTACCAGTCTGGTCATTTGATTTGTCCTTCCCTCTTTGTGAACATTACCCAAAGACCTAACTAAATAGGAGATAGAATGGTCCTGATTGTGCTGTGAAATGTAATTGGTGCTCTGAAATGTAATTGGTAACAAGTAAAGCTGATGGCGTGACAGAATGTTTATAGTCCTATTTTAGTACATTTGCTTTTTGTATTTAATTCTCTTCTCAAGAATAGTAGTATCTCTCCAGTATCTCCATAATAATAATAATAAAAAAAATGTGAAACTGATAAGCAGGCAGAGGCTAGACCTGGGGAAGTAGCTGCACTGAAACAGCCCCTAGGAATAGCAACTGCTTGTAAAGGAATGCCACCTGGGAGAAGGTGTCGCTGGATATAAATTACACACCAAATACCAGCAGAATTCAAATGTGCAAGAATACAGGGACTGAAACTGCCCAGAGCTATAGCTCCAGAAGGAGGAAAAGGCTTTCTTCGTTGTTGCTGACATTTTTTTAGTAATTCATATATGCTTTTTTCCCATAGCTGGATTGTGTTGTTGTGAAAACAGGTCCTTTTGATAAGATAGGGCAATGGAAGGATGAACCGTGTTTTGAAGACAGAGGATTTATATGCCAGATGGACAGTGGTGAGCTCTGTTTCACTAGTTTTGCAAACTAAAAACACATTAAAAACTCATTTTGCAATTGTTTGTGGATTAAATGTGGTTTGTATGCACTGTAGATCAATCCCGTTCTTAAATTATATGAATTTCTCTGCCTCAATGATACTAGTGCACTCCATAAAAATAAACATATAGGGTCACATGTTCTCCTCTTTCCCGTGCCACAGAAGGGAGCATTCAGAGTAACATTTTGCAAAATCTGTCCAGATGTCTCTTTGTGCGTAAGCCATGAGTACATGGCATGGTCCCTGAAGCAGACATTGTATCACTGGAATGGAACCAAGGGGCAGGAGTATTGCAGTCCCTAATTATTCATCCTTTCTCCAAACATTTGGAACCATGAGGGCACATGAATGTGGCTTCAATAGTCTCAGCTTTTTGAAGGTTTTTGACTTTAACATTTAGAGTGTTTTGTGTTTGCATCCTTAAGAGAGTGGATCTGCGTAAGTTTTTGCAAAAAAAAAAAAAAAATCTAAATGATAGTGAAAGCAACTAAGAATTGGAATACTACTTTTCTTTTTTTGTTTTACCACGTGGGGATGTTATTGCTAATGCTAAGGGTGTAATGCAGTGGCACTTGTTTGATCTAGGCATGGTCTGTGCCAATGTTATGTAAAGTTCCATAGCAACTGGAGTATACCTCATGGTGGGTCTATAACAGTCCTACTAGTCTGATCTTCTCTTGAGCAGCAAAATCTAATTATATCTAATTTAGTTGTGGATCTGTATTGGATTAGGGTACCAAACTCACTCTCGCTTTTGGCCTACCCAGGTCTGAATTCAAAATTGTAGATGTAAACCACTACTGCATTACTCCACTTTGCTCACCATGCCACCCTCCCCAGCCTGAAAATGCAGTTTTCAGTCAGAAGTGTTCACTGCTGTTTGGAAAATATCAATTTCTCATGAATGTTCAGTGAGGAAGATTTTTCATTAATAATTAATGCTACACTACTTACGTTCTGAAGACTGCAGATGCTTGTTGTTCACTGGTATAAGATAAATCTATGCACCCAAAGTTTATCTTTGCATGTTTTGTTTTGTTTTTGTGCTACAGACCCTAAACTGTCTCATTCCCCAACAATTCCAGCCTCTGACTTTACCCGTTGTGGTGATAGTAGCTATTTAGTCATCCGTTCCAAAATGAAGTGGGAAGAGGCACAAAAAAACTGCCAGGAGAAATCCTCAGA
Source organism: Trachemys scripta elegans (assembly GCF_013100865.1). Classification (NCBI taxonomy): domain Eukaryota; kingdom Metazoa; phylum Chordata; order Testudines; family Emydidae; genus Trachemys; species Trachemys scripta. Next base: position 38,399,448 of record NC_048299.1, on the reverse strand, counting down.
ACTTGCCAGTATTTTAGATCCCTATAGCCAAGCATTTCTGTGGCTCCAGGTGTTAGAGTATGGGGAGCCTGTATGGATTGGTCTTAACAGCAATGTGGTAAGAACAACAAATATGTTGCTGCTTCTCCAGGTAATATTAGAACTTGTATTCCCTTTTTAAATGGTAGGAGCATCTATTATCACAAGACTGTTTTAGCTGCACCCAATATGGTCTCACACTGAGCATCTGAAACCTCTATGAAATCCTGTCAGAATGCAAGGGTGAGACCAGCAAGACATGAAGATGAAGGAGGCTACAGGAAACGTGGAGGAGACAAGCAACAGGCAGCTATGGGTACAAGGTGTGGTGGAAAGACAAAGCCATAGTAATGGGAAAAGGGGGAAACATAGAGGAGAGCTGAGCAGCGAAGCAGTGAGTGAGGGCAGCCCTTGAAAGACTTGGTAGGTAAAGAAGCAGAGTGTGGAAAAAGAAGACCCACAGAAGTGGAGGTAGGGGCTGAAGACCAGCAGCAGGTAGAAGAGATCCTTTTTCTTTATACCAGTTCTTAAACTTAGCAAACAGTAGTTTAAACCCTTCCTTCTCTGTTGTGTATTTGTTTATCCCAGTGGGTAGCTCTGCAATGACACCACATCTAAGGTTCCCTAATGGCTACTTAAAAAAAATTCCCAATGTAGAATCTTTTGGATTGTTTCTGAAATATACAATTTACAACTTATCAGCTTCCTAAAGAATTTCAGCTATAAGGGCTGAAACCTACCGTTTTTATTCTTTTATAACCTACTTTATTATTTTAACATATCTGTTCAGCATACTTTCCCCCCTCGTACAGTGCCATAGTCATGTAGGTCCTATATGAATAATAAATTTACAATATGACATTATTAATCTTATTATTCCTGTGCTGCTGACAAGAGGTGCTCACTAGTACACTTCAAATTTTAAATTATATATAGATACTAAACTACTTCAATACTATGGAATGCTATAATTATGCTAAAAGCCACCCTTGAATTGATTTTGCTTCCAGACCAATGGCAATTACAAATGGATCGATAAATGGAGAATGAGGTATTCTAAGTGGGCCAGTGAGGAACCAAAGCAGACAGTAGCTTGCATCTATCTAGACCTTGATGGAACCTGGAAGACAGCATCTTGTGATCAAAAATACTTCTCTGTCTGTAAACAGTCTGATGGTAAGCAATAAAATTTAACAGTTTACATTGGGGAGCTTGGAAATTCATTTAAGTTCACTGACAAGTTGTATTATAAGCATTCGGAAAAGATACTTGTCTTCCTTTCTTGAAAGAACCCAATCCTAAACCATAATACAAGATTTAGAGGCTATCAAGTTCTAAAAACTCAAAATTCTTCCCAGAAGTTTACTCTTAAGATCACTTTTCAGTTCCTTTGGACCTGAGCAATCATCATACTCTACACATAGGCTATTTAAGCATCTGACAAGGGTGATGGAGAAGAATACTCTGCATGACCTCGAACTGCAAGCGAATGCAAACGTTTCTTCAAAATAAACAAAGTTTTTTTCATTGATTAAATGTTTTATTGTATGAGTTCCTGGACATAAATAAAACCATAGTGCTTTGCAGCGAGGGACAATATTAATAGTTATGTTTAGTTTTTGTTTTTGTTTTTTTGTTGTTTTTGTTTTTTTACATAACTAAATGTTTGGTTTTTCAAAAAAAAAAAATTAAAGTAAAATTTTTTGGGTGGAAAGGAATTTTTTGGCATATTTGAAAGTTTTCACTGTAAAATTGTGTGGAAATTCCCACCTTCTCTCAACTTTTTACTGTTTCCCCCCACTGAATAGGTCAGAGGAAAAGTTAAAAAGGTGAGAGAGAAAGTAACGCTTTTACTTTAAAGTCTTGTTATGAAAAGTTTTCATTTTTAACAGTAACACTTTCTTTGCACTTTTTAATTTTCATTTTAAGTGAGAGAAGATCATTTTTTTTCCAGTGGAAAAAAATTATAAAATGAGTTTTCCCCACGTAGTTTTTTTTTTTTTTTTTTAAATCCCCATACCCTGTCCCCCCACCAAAAAATAAATAAATAAAAATACCCCAAATCAAAAACCCTTGAAGAACAAAACACAATGTATACCTTTTCTAGTTATTTTTATCATCTATCTTAACATTCACTCCTTAATCTACGTGGCCCATTTAATCACTCTGCAAAATAAAATAATATAATAAAATAAATATGGGCCCAATTACCCCTTGCCATAGGAAAACCCATTCATTTAGATAAGTAAGTTTTATTGTGATTTCAGGGTTTTAAACTTCATCTCAGCCCCCCCCCCCATCCTCCAATCCACTGAATGACAGATTGCGTAGGCCTCCACCCAGAGCTGAAGCTAGGGGACAGGATTTCCTACTTCAGAGAGGAATGATTTTCATTGACCACAGCCAGGTAAATAGTGAGCCAGGGATACTCCCACAAGCCAATACTCCCACATGCCATCATCTCCAGAGATCCTTTAAAACACAATCTGATCCAGAATAAAAATCTCATCTTCTGGATATGGGAGTGATAAAAAGTATTTTCTCTGGGTTCTACTCCATCATCTTCTTCATTATACAGAAACTTATTGGGGGGGGGGGGGTATCAGAGCCATTCTCAACCTCAAAAGGCTGAAGAAGTGGATGAAAATGGTGGTGATGATAACAACCAGAGTCAGGTCATAGGGAACTCACCTATACCCCTTCCTGGACAACATCCTGATCAGAGCTCCATTGCAATCAGCAGCACACAGGATCACGTCTAGGATATTGAACTTCCTCCAGGCACAAGGCTTCATCATCAGGAATTTATTTTCTTGCTCCAGAGCCCCAGGAGACCTGCTATAGCACTATACCTCCAACTGCTATGTCATGTACATGGATCACACATCATAAATCTTTAAGCCTTCATACTAAAGGTGTGGGATCACTCCCTGAAACACAAGAGATCAAGTACGGGTTCCAGCACAGGTGTTCAACACTTTACAGTGGTGGTCAGCCCGTTACATTGTCCACAAAGGCATGCCCATCTGCCTTCCAGATCTCTTAGTTTTCACAACCAATGCCAGCCTCAAGGACTGGCAAGCTCCCTTGGAAATCCAAACAGCCTAGGGCATATGGAACCAGGAAGAAAAGGCTCAGAGAATGAACATCCTAGAGCTAAGAGTGGTGAAGCTAGCTCTTCAAAGATTCCAGCCCACCCTAAGGAGGAACCATGTCGTGACCACAGTCACATATTTAAACAACCAAGGGGGAAACAAGGAGTCTGGCACTACAAATGAAAGCAATGGAAATAATAATGTGGGCAGAACAGTTCCTCCTTTCCCTCAGTGATTCACGTTAAAAGGTGCAGGGTCAACACCTCCAAGTGTTGCCTGAATCAGGTTTTCAATCTCATTGTTCAGATGTTCGGCTTCCCTTCAAACAATCTGTTCTCAAATAGTATTAACAAAAAGAGGCCAAAATACTTCACAAGAGAGGCAGATCCCAGATCCATGGAGACAGATACTTTATTGCACAGTTGGCTGCAGGGCCTACTTAGCGCATTTTCACCCGTGCCACTATTGGGGACCATGGTCCAGAAAATACAATGAGAACAGGCGATGGTAATACTGATAACTCCTCACTGACCAAGGAAACCTTGGTTCTCAAACCTGATAGAGCTGACACTAGACCCCCATTCCAGCTTCAATGGAGACCAAACATCCTCTTGCAAGGTCCTCTTCTTCATCTGGACCTGAAACGGCTTCAGCTAACAGCCTGGCTATTGAGAGGGAAGTACTAGAAGGTCCCATTCTGTCCTCCAGTTTTAAGACATTGCTTTCATCTAGGAGAGCATCAACACAAAAACACTCTGTCTGAGCCAGATTCAACAATTGGTTCCAAGAGCACAAGGTATCCCAGAAATCCAGGAATTCCAACCATTCTTGACTTTCTAAGAATGCATAGACAGAGACCTTCAGCCCAGCACCATTGTACATCAGCTCTTTGCACCATTGTACATTCATCCCAGCACTATTGTCTGCTCTTAGTAGCATGCTATTCACAGGATTCTTTGGCTCCTTGTCAGACAATCCAGAGGTAGCCGGATTCCTCCAGTCTAATTAGCCAGACTGACAGTCAATCCACTCTTCCCAAAATGAAACCTTCTACTAGTGTTGAGGGCTCTGACAAGCCATCTCTCTGAGCCTCTTACTTCAATGTCAGCCTTTTATTTATCCATTAAAACTTGTTTTTTAGTATCTGTCGTATGTGCCAGACAAGGTTTGGGGCTGACAGCCTTATCTATACCAGAGCCGTACTGCATGTTCCACAGGGAAAAGCTGATGCTCAGGACATCAGAATCCTTTCTTCCCAAGGTAAATTCCTCCTTCCATACTTCCCAAGAGGTTGTGCTTCCTTTCTTCTGTCCAAAATGACAACATCCAATGGAAAATGTGTCACACCATAGATGTCCGAAGAGTGTTGAAAATCTCAAGCATACAGAATCCATGAGAAGATTTGGGTCCCTATTTATGTCTTTCCACCCAATATGCCAGAGACTCAGAGCTTCCAAGTCCTCCATAATTAGGTATCTTGACCTATGTATTGTGGAAGCCTACAAATCACTGGAGGTCCCTGTCCCAGAAGGGATCAAGCCGCACTCCAGAAGATCCATAGCATGGATGGAACAAGGAAGTGCGTCCACTTCGGAAATTTGAAAAGCGGCCATTTGGTCTACTGTGAATACCTTTATTATGTACTGTGTGGTGGACCCTCCAACTTCTGCAAAGGCCTCCTTCGTCAGGAAGGTTCTGCAGGTGGTAGCCCTAAAGTAATACAGAACTTTGAGCAAGCTTATAAAAAGGGGGTATTTCTTTGCTACCAAAATTTCACTGCTCACTACTTTCCAGATATCCAGAATTGTGGGAGACACTAGGCTGCATAATGGCGCTTACTGATAACTTCCTTTCTGCTAGCAGTGTTTCCCCCGATTCTACCCACTCTGGGTAGCTCATGAGTCAGGGTCATATAAAGTGGTTAGACCATCTTCCTTGGTCTAATGTAGTTATTTTGTTACTTCTAGAATATTTGTTAATATTGCTGTTGTGCAAGTTTTACAGCTCGGGAATAATTCATTGGGCAGCAAGCAGCAACAAAGCGGGTATAGTCAGACAATAGAGGCACCAAAACACTGATCCGTCTCTGTGAGCTGCAGAGAAGAGAGCAGCCCAGATGTCCAGAATTGTGGGAGATACTGCCAGAAGAAAGGAAATAATTGGTAAGAAATTTTCTATTCTTAACAGTTATGGCCCCTACTGATCCTCCACAACTCTTTGGAAGATGCCCTGAATCAGAGGAACACAGATCTTGGGTTCATTTCCACAGTCATTGCTACTACATTGAGTCCTCGTATACAAAAAACTGGGCCCAGGCTTCCCGAGAATGCACTCGATTAGGTGAGTGTCATTTTTTTAAGAGTGAAGACTTAAGACACATGTAAAATAATATTCAAAAAATAGTAATCAAACTTTAGATCATTAAAAAAACAAATTGACTTTTTCAGTGTTAATGCTTTTTATTTATTATATAGATGTCACATAATTTGGACAACAAAACTAGATTGATTAGTTTCACTGTCTAGATTTCACGCATTAGAAATTTCAGAGTTGTTAAGTCACCCAGATCAGGTGGAAGACTCTCAGTTTTGGGCACCTCCTCCCAAGCTGGTGAGCATCTGCTAGTGGCAGAGAAGGGAAGCTGGGGGAGGGAGGAAGGAAGAAAAGCACTCTAACCCTCATCTCTATGGGTAAGTCTGGGAGAACTGCTCAAGGATAATAACTCGTAGAGACTCTGCCTAGATGGTAATCCCTAACCCACCCATGTTTCCTTAATTGTTCCAATATATTTCTGACTTCTAGCCAGATTTTATAACAGATAAAATATCAGACACTATATTTCTGAATATTTAATAACAATTTAATCTGAAGAGTGGGTACAAAGATTTTCAGTAGCACTGCATATAGTCACTGGGAAGCAATAACAGTGTTCAGCAAATAGCAAAAATGCAATATACATAGGCATTTTACTGTGCAAGTGTGTTAAAAATAAACCACTAGAATGATTTACACAAATATGTGATTTTGTCACAAGGAAAAGGGTAATTTTATACTAACAAGCAAAATTCAAGAAGAGCTATATTGTGCCATTGTACCACATGCAGAACTTCCATTCGCTGCAGTGGATGTTTTGTGCAAAAATCAGTGATATGACACAGCCTCAAGAATTAATTGCTTTCAATTGTTCATAAAACTTAGAAAATAAGCTTTTCTCCCAAAAGGCAGATTTTTTTTTTCAGTTATGTCTTGTTAATGCTTTTTTTCAGACGCTACTTTGGCTTCTATAGAAGACCATGCTGAATCCAGCTTTCTGTCACATAGGATAAAGCCACTTGAAAGTAAAACAACCAGCTTTTGGATAGGAATGAGCAAAAATGTGAATGGTAATTTCTTACTTTCAGTAGTCAATAATATAAATAGACGATTATGGTGTCATATTTCATATCTTAGGAAGTTATAACATAAAACAGATATTAAGAGGCAATATTACACATTTTGTAGTATGTGTTTTAATTATTTATGTGTATACAGCACTGTAACTAAAGTGTTTATTAGATGTTTATTAGATGACATCATAACATTTAAAAACCAGTAGGGAACACTTCAATCTCTCTGGTCACTCAGTAACAGACTTAAAGGTGGCAATTTTGCAACAGAAAAGCTTCAAAAACAGATTCCAACGAGAAACTGCTGAACTTGAATTAATATGCAAGCTAGATACCATCAATTTAGGTTTAAATAGAGACTGGGAATGGCTGAGCCATTACACACATTGAATCTATTTCCCCATGTTAAGTATCCTCACACCTTCTTGTCAAACTGTCTGTAATGGGCTATCTTGATTATCACTACAAAAGTTTTTTCTCTTAATTAATTAGCCTCTTAGAGTTAGTAGGGCAACTCCCATCTTTTCATGTTCTCTGTATGTGTTTATATATCTCCTTACTATATGTTCCATTCTATGCATCCGATGAAGTGGGCTGTAGCCCACGAAAGCTTAGAGACTAACAAATTTATTTGAGCATAAGATGCCACAAGTACTCCTGTTATATTTGAGTTCGGAATTAAAGTTTTAACCCTGTACTGTGCTTTTTGTAAATAAAATTTCTGCTCATTTGAAGATTTTCCTATTGGGAACAATCCAGGTCTAGATTAAAGTGCCAGCCCTATTTAGAAGATGGGCATTTTTTGAATGACTCATTAATCTGTAATAACCAATAGGAATTTAGATCTGCTTGTGAGGAAAACAAGATTTGGGTGGGGGGTGAAGTCAGAAAGATAAATAGCACACTGAAAATATGGAAGGGAGATAGACAAGATAAATGCTATCTGAGTATGTAAGAAACAAAGACAAATTTTGCCAACAATTATTGTATACACATATCAGTTTTTCTTCATACTTAAAATCAAAAATAATTATGTTAATTATGTGCTCTGTTTGGCAATTCCTAATCACTGTAGCTTTCTTAGACATAAGTCGGTAGTTAAGATATTATCCAGTACAACATTCAACTATGATCTGATCTGTCCTGTAAGACACATTTCCCTGAAACCAAAAACTATAAGTAAAATTACTCAATTTTGATGCAGACCAGAGAAGGAGAAAGGCTACTTACTAGTACATTTGATCAGTAGTGATAGTCTTGGTGATCAAATGAAAGCTTAAAATATCATCTGGTGGCTGACAAATGGAGGAGTCCTTTACAAACTCTGGGGCTCGATCTGTTGATACTTCTGTTCTGGTATTTTAAATACTTCTAAGCCTTTCAACATGTTCTTTCAGTCTAAACAGTTGACCATGTATTTCCTTTTAACATTAGGTCAATGGTTATGGAGGGACAACACTGCAGTGGATTTTGTCAACTGGAATGAGGAAGAGCCTTCAAGTTATGGTAATGAGAAGTGTGTCGAAATGTACGCATCATCTGGGTACTGGAATGATGCTCAATGTTCTTACAAAAGAGGATATATTTGTAAAAAATCAGAAAGTAAGTGATATTTGCAATATATTGGGGTTATGGTTAATAATGTGTATAATGGGTGTATACATTAAAAGGCATGCTGCATAGTATTACAGCAGAGCACAAGCTCTGCTATAGTCAAGATATATACGTATTACAGATATTGTGTGTGTATTTATTTATATAAAAATATATAAAACCATACACATTGAAGGTGAAGTCAAAGATCACTTATACTTCATTAAAGGCCAAATTTTATCCATGTTAAACACAAAACTCCCATCGACTTCAATGAGGTCAGGATTTCACCAAAAATACCATACACACCTGGGTTTAGAAGTAACAAGTTTGGTTTCACTCATCTTAAATATATATAAAAATGATTGTTGTGATGGACAGTCTCCCTTTAATGAAAAGTATCCCTGTAATTTATGCTAGAATTGGATTTCCCTTATTCACCATCATCCTACCATGCTGATGGAGTACAGAACTGTGATTAGTATCAGAGGGGTAGTCGTGTTAGTCTGAATCTGTAAAAAGCAACAGAGGGTCCTGTGGCACCTTTAAGACTAACAGAAGTATTGGGAGCATAAGCTTTTGTGGGTAAGAACCTCACTTGAAGAAGTGAGGTTCTTACCCACGAAAGCTTATGCTCCCAATAAGTGAGGTTCTTACCCACGAAAGCTTATGCTCCCAATACTTCTGTTAGTCTTAAAGGTGCCACAGGACCCTCTGTTAGAATTGTGATTCATGCCCATGCCAATCTTGTAGCATTCCACAACTCCTGTACTGTAAGGTCATTGATAAATAACATTTATTAAAACATTTGCACTTCTTTGGTATTAAAATAGTTTTGGGGGAAATACTAGGGATGATTAAACCAGTTCAAATTATATAAGAGAAGACCAACTAGAACCTTCCTTCAGAACATGAAATTAGAAAAGTGTGGTTAACTTCACATTTTTATATTTCTGTGCATCTTTGCACTACCTGGTGCTGTTAGGAAACAGAAATACCCTAGTATTGTGAGCAAAGATACTCCTGTGATATTTCTAAGCCAATTGAGGCATCCATTCCGCAAGCCTCCTATTTTAGAAAGCACTTAAGCATGTGCTCAAGTCCCATAGAGAGATACTTAAAGATAAGAACATGCTAAGGTGCTTTCCTGTGCTAGAGTCTGATGTAGGAAGTATTGGAAATCATGCAAGATCCTATTTCCTGCCCATATCTCAGCTGAAGAGAGTCTGATACTTACCAGAATTAGACAGCCAAGCGTTCTGAGCTTCACACATTCTTAGCTCCATCTCTTACGGGAGTTCAACAGCACCAAAAGCAGAGTACATGGAAGCCACAGATTTTCATGCTTATGGGATGGCACCATCAAGACCATCCATGTGAGTGCATCTGGAATAAATGTTTTGCTTTATTTCTTTTTGAAAGGTATTAAAACAGGATTGACTGAGAAGCCACCAGAGAGGAAAGGTATGATTATTTTCTTTTTAATTAAAGTAAGGAGAAAGCTAAATAGAGTAAAAGCATAATAATTATTTAGAGTAAGTTGCTGGATCATATAATTATTACTAATAGCATTTCAAAATAATAAAACCATGTGCATTATTTGTATCTAAATACAGAAAATTGGCTTTCATTTTTAATTATTATATTATATAACTTTATATATATTGGGACAAAGCTCCTCCTCTATCTTGGTGGGTCCTGCGCTTATTGGCGGATTTTCTTGCCTCAGAGATTCACCATGTGGGTTGGGGAACAGCCCAGAGACCTTCCTTTCTGGAAGAACCCACAGTCCAGGTCAATTGGGAGGTTTGGGGGGAACCCAGGCCCGCCCTCTACTCCAGGTTCCAGCCCAGGGCCCTGTGGACTGCAGCTGTCTATAGTGCCTCCTGTAACAGCTGCATGACCGCTACAATTCCCTGAGCTGCTTCCCTATGGCCTCCTCCAAACACCTTCCTTATTCTCACCACAGGACCTTCCTCCTGGTCTCTGATAACGCTTGTGCTCCTCAGTCCTCCAGCAGCACACCCTCTCCCTCTGCCTCTCAGCTCCTTGAGCCTCTTGCTCCCAGCTCCTCACACTCGCACCACAAACTGAAGTGAGCTCCTTTTAAAACCCAGGTGCCCTGATTAGCCTGCCTACCTTAACTGGTTCTAGCAGGTTCCTGATTACTCTAATGCAGCCCCTTCTCTGGTCACTCAGGGAACAGAAAACTACTCATCCAGTGACCAGCATATTTGCCCTCTACCAGACTCCTGTACCCCACTGGTCTGGGTCTGTCACAATATTATATTGTATAACTTATTATATTTCCTCCTTCACTTCTGTTAGCAAAATATCTCCAGGAACATATGTGCATATCTTGCTTTTTAAAATTGTGATTAGCAATATCCCCTTTCACTCCCATATTCCTGGAATCTCTCATATCATTCTGGTGTCTAACAATTGCCTTGTGTTTATTTACAGGAGAGAAAAAGGATGAAGAGGTTTCTGGATCACCCACCAACATCACTTGGCTTGTAATTATTCTGGTCATTCTGATTCTATCAGGATCTGGATGTGCAGCCTATTTCTATGTCAAGAGAAAAAACCAAGACAACTTCTTACCTATTGTAACTCGAATGAGTGATACAAAAGAATCTGTCGATAACCAGGAGCAAGATGAACATGCTGTTGCCTAGTGAGATAAAATGATTGAATAATATATCTAATATTAATAAAATTATGCAATTGGAATAAGTGAAATCTTAGGCCAACATTGCCTTCTCTTACCAAATAGTAGTCTATTTCACAATCTCTGCATATATGTATACATAACATAAATAAAATATACTGGTAGACATGATTATTCCTTTTATAGTCTTGTAAATTTTCTAGATCTACAAATTTCAGTGTCCAATAAAACACAGTATGAGCTATTTATCAAGTGGATAAATGCATAAAAATGAATGAAATCATGACCCCATTGAAGTCAATGATAAAACTCCCATTGATTTAATTGAGGTCAGGATTTTGCCCTGTGCAGTTGTTTCAGTTAGGATAACGTTGGGATATCCATATCTATATCTCTAGAGAGAAGGAATACAGTAGCTCTGCCTTTATGTTAATTTCCCCCCACTCTTTTAGTTCAGCATTATCTGTAATGTGCAAAGACTGAAATATTTCAGAAATCTGATTTACAATTTAAGATTTACAGAAATCAAATCATATCAAACTTCAGCCATGTGAATTAAAATATTTCCCCCCATCAATATATAAATAAATGGGTGGAAGCCAAATGTAAATGTTCCTTCATTCATGCCTTCAACTCGTGTTCTTTGAAATGAGACTGTAATTGCCATAAAATATAAATTAGTGCTAGAATCCAGCCCCTCTATCACAGGTACATAAGAAACCCTCATATTAAACAGGTAAAGACAGGGGTTTACATTTCAAAACTGGGTAGTTGTGTGTATTTGAGGGGAACAAAGCCATGATTTTTAGTTTGGGTTTTCTGCAACAGGGTATGTCTGAGGGCTGGTTGACACTGAAAACTTACATTGGCTTAGCTCCATATCTCAGGGGGGTGAAAAATCCACAACTCTGGTAGACAAGGGTATGCTGACCTCCTCCTCCCCGTGTAGACAGGGCTAGGTTGACAGATGTAGTCTTTCATCAACCTAGTCACCACCTCTTGGAGAGATGGATTAAAAGGAGAATCCCCCTCCCATTGCTCTAGTGAGTGTCTGCACGGAAGCTCTAGAGTGGCACAGCTGTAGAACTGTAGCATTTTAAGTGTAGACATACCCAAAGACACAATCCTTCATGCCTCAAGAATTTGAATCTGAACTCCTTGTTTAAGAGATTTACCTAGCTGCCGATTTTGAACCAGATGCACGTCTGAAAGAAAGACAAAAGGGCCTACAGACACTTCAGTTACTTTAATATCCCAAAATGAAGAAACAGTAACTTCCATTACCAATAGAGAAAACAGGTCTTTTAAATCCTTACATAAGTGAATAAAAAAGGAGAACTCCAAACAAAGAGAGTGGAAACCAGAACCAGAAAAACACCATCTCTTCCCCTTATAAACAAATGCTGATATCACTGTTTCTTAGGAAACATGGAAAGAAAAATAAGAGAAGATAATGAAATTCATTCAATCAGACATGTGCCCAAGACTTGAGCTATAAAGGACCCTTTACTTCTTCAGGTTTGTGGCTCTGGCCTGTCCCTTTTGTAGTTGTCATAGAAATGTAGGACTGGAAGGGACCTCAAGAGGCAGGACCAAGTAAACCTACACCATCCTTGACAGGTGTTTGTCTTACCTGTTCTTAAAAAGCTCCGGTGGTTGGAATGCCACAACCTATTCCAAAGCTTAACTAGCCTTATAGTTAGAAAGGTTTTCCTAATATCTAACCTAATCTCCCTTGCTGCACATTAAGCATATTACTTCTTGTCCTACTTTCAGTGGACATGGAGAACAATTAATTTCTGGCCTCTTTATAATAGTCCTTAACATATTTTAAGGCAGTTATCAGGTCCTGCCTCAGCCTTCTTTTCTTAGGGTATGTCTACACCCAGCCGCTAATTCGGCGGCTGGCAATCGAAGTTCTGGGTTCGACTTATCGCATCTTGTCTGGACGCGATAAGTCGAACCAGGAAGTGCTCGCCGTCGACTGCGATACTCCAGCTAGACGAGAGGAGTACCGCGGAGTCGACGGGGGAGCCTGCCTGCCGCGTGTGGACCGAGGTAAGATCGAACTAAGGTACTTCGAACTTCAGCTACGTTATTCATGTAGCTGAAGTTGCGTACCTTAGTTCGATTTGGGGGTTTAGTGTAGACCAAGCCTTAGACTAAACATGCCCAGTTTTTTTAACCTTTCCTCACAGATCAGGTTTTCTAAATCTTTTTTCATTTTTGTTACTGTCCTCTGGACTGTCTTGAATGCATCCTCATCTTTCCTAAAGTGTGGCACCCAAAACTGGGACACAGTTCTCCAGCTGAGGCCTCACCAGTGCTGATTAGATCAGGACAATTACCTCCCGTGTCTTACATATGATATTCCTGTTAATACACCCCAGAATTATATTAGCCTTTTTCACAACTGCATCACATTGTTGGCTCATATTCAATTTGTGCTCCACTATAGCCCCTAGGTCCTTTTCAGTTGTGCTACCACTTAGCTGGTATTCCCCCATAGTTGTACATTTTCCTTAAGTGTAGCACTTTGCACTTGTCTTTAGTGAATTTCATCTTGTTGATGTCAGACCGGCTCCAGCTCCTCCTCACTGCGGGTAAGTTTGGGGGCTGGCTCCCACTCACCACCCTCACAGTGCACGCAGCCAGGGCACCCCTGCATACACAGCCCTGGGGGAGAGGGAAAAGACTGGAAGCAAGGGTCAGAGAACAGAGCAGGGACCAAGCGGCTGCCCTGCAGAGAGTGGGGGAAACAGTAGAGCTCCCAGATCAGCCCAGCCAGGGGAGCAGGGGTACCATTTAGGGAGGGTTGCGGGGGAGGCATTTGCCCCTGAGTTTTAGTACCAAAGGTCTGCTCGCAGTCTACGTCCCAGACGCAGACGGAGCTCTTAACTGCAGTGCTTCACAGGCAGGTCCCCTGCTCCAGGAGCCAGGACTCTCCCACCTGCAATTAGTTTCTTTCACTAGGGAGGAGGGGGCTGGCTCCCAGCTTGTGTGGCTTTGGGTGCACACATATGGCAAAGGCAACGAGCAGCCCGAGTGTGGAATGTAATGAATTCTGCAGAGGAGAGGTGCTGCTCCCAGCTTGCACCCCTGGAGCAGGGAGTCAGTATTCTGGTTATAAACAGAGCCAGGGTGATTAAGACAAGAAAAGGCTGGTCATTAAATTAAATTAAATTAAATTAAGGATCTGGAAGTCATTAGATGAGCCAGGCACTCCAGTTCCTAGATCTGTCAAACAGGTATCCCTCTGCATAGGGGGTGTTGAAGCGAGATCCCATGGGATAAGTAGTATTATCAGCATGGAAGAAATATAGCCAAGGTTACATTCAGAAAAGAGGGAGATATGAGAAGGATAGGTGGAAAGAAGGGCCAAAACAAAGGGAAGGGATAGCAGTGGCATAAAGAAGTTCCTACTCTACCTGTGGTACTTATGAGGCCCCATTACCGTAGTATCTAAGCACCTCACAATGTCTAACCTATTTCTTGTTACCACCCTCTGAGGTCAAGCAGTGCTGTTATCCCCATTGTACAGATGGCGCACTGAGGCACGGATAGAGTAAGGGCCAGGTTTTCAAAGGTATGCACCTTGCGGGATTTTCAAAAGTGCCTACAAAAACAACGAGTCTGGTGGCACCTTAAAGACTAACAGATTTATTTGGGCATAAGCTTTCGTGAGTAAAAACCTCACTTCTTCGGATGCATCAAAAGTGCCTAGAAAGTTAGGTACTTTGTAAACCCCACTAGATACCTAGCTGCATCTCTGGGTTCCCAAAAACCATTGAAACTGTCCCTAAGACACTGGCCTGAGGTCATACAGGAAGTCTCCGGGGGAAGTAGGGAAATGAACCCAGGTCTCTCAGGGCTAGCAAACTTTCACTCTGCTGTACACCACCAACATCCCACCCACCAGGTAAGTCCCCTTCAGCTGCCACAAATTGGCCCCTCAACAGCTGACTAATGTTACAGTAACACTCAAAAACATTAATTAGTAGTAGTTCCTCATTGTGCTAGGCATCATACAAACCATTAAGAAACCCCAGTTCCTGCCTCACAGATGTCAATCTATCCCTTATAATTCCAAACTGCAGGCAGGCAAGTATTATTATTCCCACTTACAGCAATAGGAACTGAGACACAGCATACAAACACAGAATGGTACTTTAAAAAAACATATAGTAGAAGCTCAGGGTTATGAACGCCAGCGTTACAAACTGACCAGTCAACCACACACCTCATTTGGAATCAGAAATATGCAATCAGGCAGCAGCAGAGACCTAAAAATATCAAACACAGCACCGTACCGTGTTAAATGTAAATTACTAAAAAATAAAGGGAAAGTTTAAAAAAAAAAAAGATTTGACAAGGTAAGGAAACTGTTTATGTGCTTGTTTCATTTAAATTAAGATGGTTAAAAGCAGCATTTTTCTTCAGTATAGTAAAGTTTTAAAGCTGTATTAAGTCAATGATCAGTTGTAAACTTTTGAAAGAACAACCATAACATTTTCTTCAGAGTTATGAACAACCTCTATTCCCGAGGTGTTCGAAACTCTGAGGTTCTAATGTATATACAATTTTTTTCTGAACTTTAAAATGTGTAATTTTCTTGGTGTTTGGTTTTAAATATTCTCCTGTGAGAACTACAATTCACTCACTGTAGTGTTATGTTTAAACAGAAGTGAAAGTGACTTGAAAATGTCAGTTTCACTCCTGTTCAAAGTCAGTTTCTAGTCTATTATTATTTATAATAGGGTAAAACACCCCTAGAGTCCGAGGCAGGTGCAGTATAAACTCATATGGCCTTGCCCTAGTAGGATGTTTCCAAAAGTTAAATGATCTGTTCCAAGCTTAGTGAACTGCAAAAAGTAAGTAGCCTAAATGATAGAACGTAATCTAGATATTTCTACAATTGTTTGAATTGTTGTATTAAAGAGTTAGTAACCAAGTAAGACCATACATAAAAATTTTAAACCTAACTAATGTTCCTTAAGTGACTTGCCACAAGAGGTCAGAACATGTTAGTATTAGCGCTGTGTGGGTCTTATATATATTTAATTTTCTTTCTTTATATAGGAATTAGATACAGTGCTCCTGTCAGCTAAAGTCTAAGTTGTTATCTGCAAAAAAGCTAGCGTTTTTCAGGTGCCTAAGTAGCCCCTAGACTCAGGGTTAAAGTTGCCCCCCCGGAATGGTGTCCTGCAGGGTGGTTCTTGAGCTGTGCTCCACCCTCCGTCCCTTGCTCTTGGGCCTCCCCTCCCACCCTGGGCCTGTGTGTGCAGGGGTGCCCGGGCAGCCTGTGCTGTGAGGGATGTGAATAGGAGCCAGCAAGGATGTGGCAAGGGTAGGGATAAGGGATCCTCGGCATATATTGCTTTGGACTGAAGCAAAATAGGAACCCAACTTCAATGAGAAAAAGGAATTTAAAAGATGTCGATGGCATTTTGCCAGCTGGGTAGCAACATCTGGTTGGCATTCTGATGCTTCAATGGCAGCTAATCCTGCTCTGAGCTGGATTAATTCTCAGGTTTAAAATATAGTTGCCATAGTGCAGCACCAGGATTTTGACCTTTGTGAAGCAGATAGGAGGAGGACTAGGAAGTAGGGCTGAGTGACTCAGTTACATGACTCTTCCATTCCCACTTGGGACACTGGATTTGATACCTGATTTGAAAACACCACCAGCTTTTATGATGCTAAATTTCCATTTAATACATTTGAACCAATCCTCCCCCTGCCCCTAAGCACTTCATCCAAGTAATAAGAAGTACGAATATTGGACAGCTAAAAGTAAAGTAAGAACGCTATTTAGAGAGATGCAATGTTCTTTAGACCCAGGAGAGTGAGCTATCGGAGGTGGGTCTCAACCCCATAAAGATAATACACAGGATCACATCCTGCTTGCCTTATTCATGTGAGTATTCATGTTGAACTAACTGCTGAAATCACTGACAGCTGGGTTTAGGCGGTGGAACCTCAAGACGTGGATCACAGAGGTTGCAATAGAGAGGCCGAGGCAGCAGAGAAGGTGCAGTGGAGTGAACGACAGTGCAGTGACAGCCGCGGGCAGCGATGCAGGGTGTATGACAGCTACTGAGAACCAGTTGCAGCTGCGGCATCATTCGATGCCTCCCCCTGGAGTGGGAAGTGAACTCACATAAACGCACATCTGAACTCTGGGTCTTCGCCAACCATGGACAGCAACTGGGAGTGGGGTGAAGTGGAGGGAGAAGGGAATGGCATATTAAAGGCACATTTGTCAGACTTTCACACCGCCTCAGTGAGGAACTGAGAAAAAGGACACTGCCCAATATATGCTGGGGTGGGTGCTTTGCTAACGATCTCATGCTTTTGAATATGGTTGTGGTGTTTCCCCAAACTAATGGTTTGGTTCCCTTTCCCTTTTAATAAAAGTTTTCATTTGTTATACACAGACTCAATGCGTGTGAGAGGGGAAGTATTGCCTCTTAGAGACATCCAGGGGTGGTGTTAAGTTTTCCCAGATTACTGGGTAGGGGCTCAAGCCAGTTCTGTTTGTTATTGCTAAGAGGAACCCCTAGATAGTGAACCTGGCCCTTGCTGCTGCTGACTTCACCTGGCAGAAGGGTTACACTTGTATTTCATTTACATTGTAACTGAAGGGATTTCTTTTTGGAGTAACAGTGTGGGGTGAGTTCCTTCTGCTCTTGATAAAATCTGAATACGTCTGTGACAAGGTAAAGGTTCTACAGACTGGAAAGGATAACAAGTCCCTCCCTGCCTGTCATATGGCTGCATGATATGGCATGGAGTATAAAAGGAAGGTGAAGCTGAGTAAAGGAAAACAGAGAAGAAGGGTCTGCCCTCTCCTTTCTTTATTGATTACAGCAAGGAAAGCCTCTGGGAATTATTATCCAGTGTTCCACTGTTGATTTGCTTTTGTTTTGTAGACACTAAAACAAGCCCTGAGGAAAGAGCCTTAAAAGACTAATGCCTGGAGCTTTATTTCCCACCCCTGACTCTGCAACTGCCCTCCAGTTTACACTGTCTTTGTTTTGAAATTTGTGGCAGTCTCTCCCAAAGCATATTGACGGGGAGCAGATCCTCTGGTGTGTTACTGTCAGGGCTCCATTAATTTGATAAGCCAGGGGCTTAAATGCCAGAGCCCTGTGTAAGTAAGAGGGGGTGGGACCAGGTGTCCCAGCCAGGAGGTGTGGACCCTTCCCCAAGGGTTCTCACTAGACTGGTTTAACCTGCCCCCCTCCCCCCCACACACACACACTGTTCAGAAAGAGCTAAATAGGCTTCATTAGGAGCCTCTTTATTATTTTAAATGTTCAATCAGAGCTGAAATCAGTTGTGGTAGGACTGTGTTTCTTGCCCTGCCTGCTAAGAGCTAAAAATCACTGAAAGCTGAACTCACTTGAGATGGGGCAGTGTTTCTGCCCAGCCTGAAAAGAGCTGAAAATTACCAAGACACTGATGTGCAGTGGTCAGAGCAGAGAGGCAGGTGGCAGCAGAACGTGACTGACAGTCAGCTGGCAGCGAGCAGCCAGCAAGCGACCGGCAGCAGCAGCAGGCGACTGGCAGATGCGGCTGGTGAGCAGTCAGCACGGTGTCTGGCAGAGAGGCGCAGTGAACGGCCAGCAAGACGGCTGATGGAGAGGACCAGTGCAGAGCCCCGGAGAGAGGTGCAGCGATTGGCCAGCAGAGTGGCTGTCAGAGAAGGATGGCGAGCAAGTGTCCGAGCAGCAGAGCAGTGAACTTTCCCCAGCAATTTTTTTAAAGTACATCAGAAGCAAGAAGCCTGCCAAACAATGGGACAACTGGATGACCAAGATGATAAAAGAGCACTCAAGGAAAACAAGGTCATAGAGAAACTAAATGAATTCTTTGCATCGGTCTTCACTGCAGATGATATGAGGGAGATTCTCAGACCTGAGCCATTCTTTTTAGGTGACAAATCTGAGGCACTATCCCAGATTGAGGTGTCAGTTGAGGAGGTTTTGGAACAAATTGATAAATTAAATAGTAATAAATCACCAAGACCAGAAGGTATTCACCTAGGACTTCTGAAGGAGCTCAAATATAAAATTGCAGAACTACTAACTGGTATGTAACCAATCACTTAAATCAGCCTCTGTACCAGATGAGTGGAGGATAGAAAATGTAATGGCAATCTTTTTAAAAGGCTCTACAGGCAATCCTGGCAATTACAGGCCAGTAAGCCTAACTTCAGTACCAGGCAAATTGGTTGAAGAACAGAATAACCAGACACATAGATGAACATGATCTGTTAGGGGACAGTCAACCTGGCTTTTGTAAAGAGAAATCATACTTCACCACTCTATTAGAATTCTTTGAGGGTGTCAACAAGTGTGTGGACAAGGATGATCCAGTTGATATAGAGTACTTAGACTTTCAGAAAGCCGTTGGAGAAAGGTCTCACAGCAAAGGCTTTTAAACAAACATCATGGATCAGTAAGGGGCAGGGATGCTGGAATAATTTTTATAGAGCTATTGAACCAAACTATAAACCCTGTATGTAATGGAAACCACTTCAAGCCAGAGGGTGTATCCGCACCCCTAGTTCCAGCACCTATGGTAATGACTAAAAGATAGGGAAAAGGGTAGGAATGAATGGTCAGTTTTCACAGTAGAAACAGGTAAATAGCAGGGTCCCTCAAGGATTTGTACTGGGACCTCTACTGTTCAACATATTCATAAATGATCAGGAAAAGGGGACAAACAGTGAGGTGATAAAAATTGCAGATGATACAGGTGAGCCTGTCCTTAATTAACTCTCTCCAGGCTAAATCTCCCCTGCTTGCAGCCTAATTAGCTGATTGGGCCACCTGGCCTAATTTAGTTCTTCCAGGGCTAGTGTGGGGAAGTCCACTGCATTACATGTATCAAAAAAAAAAAAAAAAGAGTGTAAAAGAAGTGCAATGGTTAATTAAAGTTGGAGCCCAACATTCATTCGTCAACATACAACTTTTTTGTTTTTTATTTATTAATATATAGTGAAGGAAGACAGCGGAGCTGTGTTGCCATGAGAACTGCACATACAGGGGATTAGGGAATGTACAGAACTGTAAAGAGAAAACAAAATGTCTTTCCAAACAACTAGCTGAAACTAGTTGGAATTCAGCTGGAGCAAGTAGTGGTGACAATGTGATCTGGGTCCCTCTCTCGCTGGCCTGGTCAGGGTATCTCTTAGGATTAGGATGAAGCATGCCCAGGGTCCTGGGAGACAGTGGGGGTGCCAGCCTTGATGGCGAAGGTCACTCCAGGAGACTCCATCTGTTCTTCCCTCTTTTCCTCCTGAAGTCTCTTTTTTTTAAGGGCCCAAAAGGGAGTGATGGGCGGAATGGTCCATCCCCTAATTATTTTATCTACCAATTAGGCCTAATATCTGACACACCAATTTTGGTTAATTAATTTCCGGTTCCACTTCTTCAGTTTTTACCAAGCATGATTTTGGCATAGTCCTTAGTCTCTCTGCCTGGCTCTCTTGCACCTGTTTATAAAATTAATTATTGAAAACAACTTGCCCTACTTAACATCAACATTTGTATGTGAGTATCATAATGTAGGTGCCAGGCACCAGAGTATTAGGTTTAAAACCCTAAATATTCCTTTACATCTCCACCATAGGTAAGATATTTTTATAGAGAGCCTTCAAAGTTGTTGATACGATGCAAGTCATAAAACTGATTGGTCCTGATTCTCATTTACACCATTTACACTGTTACCTCACAAACCTCTGGCAGCGTAAACCCCTTACTCTGCCAAAGTGGTGAAAAGGGGCCTCAGCTTGAATGAGTTGTGTGTGAAGACACATAGCCCTTGTCTATATTTATATATTATTCTATATAGAGACTTTTTTTTTTTTTAGGGAGAAAGGCCTGTCACTTCAGCCTCATTCCTTGAATGTGTATGTTTGGAGTGATGGCTCTCCAGTGAGTATCTCATGTTTTATTTCACCATAGCTGTCTTTCTAAATTTATAATCCTTTTAGCAATCTTTTTTCTGTATATTTCTCCTTCCCTTCCCTCTTCAGTTACCCTAGTCTAGTTCTTTAACAACATTCATATTAAGGAACATGTGCGTCACTCACAGTTGCAAGCTTCTTTATAGTGAAATGTGATCAGTGTTCACTGCTGTTCTCAGCTGCATATTCATGAAAAGTTTTTATTTCTAGAAGGAATCACTATGATCACCTAGTATCACCTCCCTGCATCACAGAGGCAGAGCTCTCACGTTTCTGGATTTTGCAGGGCATTCTATACCTAGGTTGACACAGGCTCCCTGTTCTGCTGCAACACAGCCAGGCATTGTTCTATTGGGGAGAACTCAGAAAGGGAGGGAGGCCAGCCCTCCCTCATGCATTATCTTTTGACCTAAAGGAAGATGCACTGTGGTGGGAGCCAGGGGTCATGTGTTCTAGTCTCACTCTTTGGTGCTTTCTCAGTGCACTTCATAGTCTTATTATTCACCAAGGCCTCATACCCATACCATAAAAGGCAGCCAAGTACCAACCTCTACTTTTACAGATGATAAAGAAAATTGCACAATACTGGAGGGGAGGCTAGAACCCTGATCGCTAATATGACAGAGCCACGTCTCAGCCATGCTCTCCTTTGGAATGAGTTTATGTACTAGTTTATGGTGTTTAACCACTAGACATACTCACCTCCCTGAGCCCAGAGATTCCGATCCTCAACATTCTACTACTGTCTAGCAAATAGTTTTGCAATCCACTTGAAAGGTGCTTTACTTCCACCTCAAGTGGCTTCTCCAGATAGAGATTTCATAGTGTTTCTTTTAGTTCAAATGACAATAGTCTGTGTTGTGATTTGAAGGTCCAAGGGTTGAACTCGGATTGTATTTGACAAATCATGTATGGGTCCTTTGGATTGTGGAATTTGGATTCTGGAATTTGGTTTTTCCTAGTTTTTTGTTTGTTTTTAATGGTTTAATAAAACCATTAAAGTGGGGGGGAAAAACCCTGCTAAGGTTGTTACATCTAAAAACCAATGTGAGTTGCCAATTATGATGTGATATGCAACAATGCACAGGTCTTCTATATTTCAGTCATTTGGCATACATTTTGATTGCTTGTGACACACACTGGCACATTTAAATGTTCAGGCCTTTAATTGAGTTTCATCCATGGATTCCTTCAGGGGAAACAGAGAGTATTTTCTACTATGTAAATCAGCTTTGAAAAGTTCAATAATTTGTCATGGAGCTAGACCATATTTTTTAGGAAATTAGAAGAGATTTTTCAGAAGCATCTGAGGGGCACAAATTCACAGAAGAAACTGGTGGTGCTCCTAAATCCTTATGCACCTTTGAAAGTCTCCCTTGCAATTTCTGTTGAAAGACACCAAGTGATAATTTACTGCTTCCCTTGGTAAGCTGTTCCAATGGATAACTATCCTCACTAGTAAGAATTTGTCTCTTTATTTACAATTCTAATTTTTCTACCTTCGATTTTCAGACATTGAATCTAGTTATGTCTTTGTGTGACCTCCTATTGTCAGATATTGTCTACCTTTGTTGGTACTTTTATACATTGTACTCAAGTTGCCTCTTTACTTTCTCATGAATAAGCAACATTTATAGAGCTTGTTGAGTATGGAAGGTTTGTTGAAAGGTCTTAGAATCCATGACGTTTATGATTTTTCTCAATGTGAAAAAACACTTGTGTTTTATTATGGAGAAAGTGGAAAAAAACTAAAATACCCACAAAGGTTTTATGAAATAAAATACCAAACACAAACTACATGATTCATTTGGTAAGTATGTTTATTCCTTAAATATAAAAAGAAACATTTCATTTTGGACGATAAACATGCAATACTTCAAGTGAATCGCAAAAACACAATAATCAAGTCTGCAATTTACAAACTAGCTAAGAATTCCTCACTTGATGCCACAAGTGGTTGAGCAAAGTTACCTAGCATATCTAGAAATTACATCAGCAAGTTTGTCACCAGGTGAAAGACAACTAAAGGAGAGAGAATATTTGCGCCTTTTTGCCCTGAGCACAGTGTCTGATATCTGTCACTGACTGAATCGCATGTCTGGAGCTGTAAAGTAGATAGAATACTCTTCAAATTAAAATACTGTACTTCATTCTGTTTCCAAGTAGAGGCAATTTGGATTTACCAGGCTATCTACCGCCTGCAAACTTCCACTTGTCTAGACTTCACAAGTGCTGTACTTTGAGCAGGGGGTTGGACTAGATGACCTCCTGAGGTCCCTTCCAACCCTATATTCTATTATATATATATATATATAGTAGAAAAGAATAACTTGTCCTCCACCACATACATGGCAAAGGAATGTTAAAAAAAAAAAAAAAGAAGAAGTATTCTTCATCACTTGCCAGTCCAGTATGTCATGATGTATGGAATCATGGAACCACAGTCCTCCTTAAAAAAAGACGTTTATTACACAGAACAGTTATACAAAGAGTTTAGACAAACTCAGGCTGTGTAGGTAATCTAGCTTTATATATAGGGACCATTGTCTGGGATATATATTGTCTGGAACACTGTACAGCTCACAGTGACATCTAGTGGTTTAATAAAATACTGCGAGTACATATAATTATAGAGAGTACAACTACTGTCCTTTAACAAGAAACAACAATTAGAGTTGTGTTTATACCATAGGCGAAGTATAAAAATTAGCAATATACCTCCAAAAATAAACTCTGTGGAGTGGTCAGAACAGCATTCCATAAAATGGGATGATATGGCACATGGATATTTTCTTAACTGGATTTCTCAAATAAGAAAGGTTGATAATGTTCTATTTTAAATTAGAATACTAATAAAAAGAAATCAATTAGCTGGACTAATTCAAACTAAAATGGGTGAGAGCCTCAGAATCACTTTTTTTTCATAAAGCGAGATGCAAAGGGAATGAAACACAATGGGGTATCACATGTAGTGAGAGTTGATTCAGACCTCATAATTAACTTCTGAGATTACAAACACAGGGGCATCTTGCTATTATATTTATGGGTAACACATTCTCTTTCTATAGCCTGATGAGAGATATAGTCTTTTTCCAAAGCTCACATGCTTAATTTATGAATATAGTGAGTGTAACAAAACAGGCATCATCTTCATTTTGTGCTGTTTGCTAATTCTTTGCCTACCAGACTAACAGAATTATCACATACAAATACACATAAGTTGACATTTGTCCATCATATATACACAACATTACTTGGTATGCAAAACACTACTTTTCTCCAAAGGTGTTTAATGGGGGAAGCAAGTGTAGTTCCCTGCCCACCCTGACAGTTGATTCACTATGTGACACTGGGCAAGTCACAAACTCCAGGTGCTTCAGTTTCCCCTCTATAATACAGTGATAACACGTATCTAGCTCACAGATGTACTGTGAAGATTAATTAACTGTTTGTAAATTGCTTTGAAATCCTTGAATTACAAAACCTATAGAAATGCAAAGTACAGTATTACAATATTTTATTATTATTAATGATGTGGGACTGGCAGGAATTCTCCTAGTTTGATTTCTTAACTTTTTATACAAGCCATCTCCTTATCCCTTCTGAGGAGGTTTAATGGCTTCCAACTCTCAGTTTCTTTCTTACTATTGGGGTAAAGGAGCTCCCCTGTGTCCTACTTTGCCACAGCGAAGTTAGTGCATAATTCACTAATTCTAGATTATTTAATCTTAGATTTTTACCCCTTTTCATTAGCTCTACTTTTCCCATGCAGTTTTTTCCAAAAGGTGAAATGACACTGTGAGCTCTGAGGCAGACTGGTTTTGGTGCATCACAGAGTTTTAGTTGCTAAAATTCCTTTAATCTCCCCCAGGTTTTCCTAAATCTTAATACTGGTATATATCATAGCCTTTATATTGCTTTGTTGGGTCTATTTTCCCCTCTCCTTGACTCTTCAGGATTTCAGCATGTAGAAAAAATTAGCTAGTGGCTTTTTAAAAATTGTCATGAGTGTGGTCACAAGATGTTCGTTATGAAAAACATGAGAGATGCCTTAAATGTTTCTGAAAGGATTGTGACTGTCTCAGCTGTAGCATCTGCGCCCAGATTTTGTGGGCTGTGTTCCCTACGCCAGAAAGCACGGTTGACTTCCACAGTATTTCCAATAAGAGCAAGGGAGTTTTGTCTGTGTTACTGGGGTATTAGCTCCCCAACACAGCTAGTCTGTCACTTAAGCACTTGCCTCTGCATACACCTGAGCATAGGGTCCCCCACATCCACTGTTTACCTTTTCCTATTAGTTTCTTTAGGAAGTCTCCACCAGCTCTTCATTAACATTTGACTGAGGCTACATCTACACTACAGGGGGGAGTCGATTTAAGATACGCAAATTCAGCTACATGAATAGCGTAGCTGAATTCGACATATCGCAGCCGACTTACCCCGCTGTGAGGACCGCAGCAAAATCGACCTCCGCGGCTTCCTGTCGACGGCGCTTACTCCCACCTCCGCTGGTGGAGTAAGAGCGTCGATTAGGGGATCGATTGTCGCGTCCCAACGGGACGCGATAAATCGATCCCCGAGAGGTCGATTTCTACCCGCTGATTCAGGCGGGTAGTGTAGACCTAGCCTTAGAATGCTAAGAGACTGCTATTGTATATTACATACAACACACAGTGGAGATAAGTGTCTGGAGGAGTTTATCTCAAGGCATGCTACCTTTCGGTGACCTGTTTTTAACTACAGACCTAAAGAACATAATTTTGTGTGTGTGTGTATACACACACACACACACAAACACACACACATAAAAAATCCTCACATATTTTCTGAACATACATCTTGCAAGAATTATGATAACCAGTGTGACACAGGATTTCATTAAAATCTTATATGACATACATTTGGCAAACCCAAGGGATCCGTCTAAGAACATCCGAATGGCCATACTGGTCAGATCAATAGTCCATCTAGTCCGGAATTCTCTCGTGACAGTGGCTAGTGCCAGATGCTTCAGAGGAAATGGACAGAACAGGGCAAGCAGCAAGTGATCTAACCCGTCATTCCACACCAGCTTCTGGCAGAAAGAGCATGGGGTGTATCCTTGTCCACCTTGACTAATAGTCACTGATGGACCTATCCTCCATACACTTACTAATTCTTTTTTAATCAAGTTATACTTTTGGCTTTCACAACATTCCCTGGCAATGAGCACCACGTGTTGACAATATGTTCTGTGAAGATGTACTTCCTTATGTTTGTTTCAAACCTGCTCCTATTAATTTCATTGGGTGACCCCTGTTTCTTGTGTTATGTGAAGGGGTAAATAACACTTCCCTATTCACCGCCTCCACATAAGTAATGATTTTATAGACTTCTATCAAATCCCCCCTTAGTCATATCTTTTCTAAACTGAACGGTCCCAGTCTTTTTAGCTTCTCCTCTTATGGAAGCTGTTCCATTTCCTTAATCATTTTTGTTGCCCTTCTGTGTACCTTTTCTAATTCTGATATCTTTTTGAGACCAGGCAACCAGAACTGCATGCAGTATTCAAGATGTGGGTACACCATGGACTTAAAGAAAACATCATAATGCCACTATTTCTTATTTTCTATTCCTTTCCTAATGGTTCCTAGCAGTTGGTTAGTGGTTTTTTTGTTTGTTTGTTTGTTTTGTTTTGTTTTTTTGACTACCACTGCACATGGAACAGATGTTCTCAGAGAATAATCTATGATGACTCCAAGATCTCTTTCTTGAGTGTTAACAGCTAATTTAGACCCCATCATGTATAGTTGGGGTTATGTTTTCCAATGTGCATTACTTTGCATGTTCATTCTACAGTCATTTTTCACTTCCTTTTCACAACCTATGAATCTGAACAATTACAATATTCTGTGGAGAATATCAAGACTATTAAAGCATTTGTTTGGATGAAGCAATGTTTAGAGAGCTTCCTCAGCTGGCAGCAGCCCCAAGCAACTCCCACGATGAACTGGGAACTTTGGAAATGTAATACAGTCTTTTGCTAGATTTGAGGCTATCTAGCAAGTTCTAAAATCTTTCATAATTCTTCCATGCAACTTCTCTCTATTTTCCCTCTCAAGTCTCCCAAAGATGCATGCGAGTTTCCTCCCATGACACACATTTTATGACACAAATTTAAAAGAGACAAAGTAAGTGAGATAATTTTCTTTATTGGACCCACATCTCTTGGTGGGAGAGACAAGCTTTCGA
This sequence comes from Trachemys scripta elegans, assembly GCF_013100865.1. Lineage (NCBI taxonomy): Eukaryota > Metazoa > Chordata > Testudines > Emydidae > Trachemys > Trachemys scripta. Next base: position 38,372,478 of record NC_048299.1, on the reverse strand, counting down.
GCCACACAGAGCTCCTCTTCAGGTCTGGAAAAGGTGCTCCCAGTGCCACAGCAAAATGCAAGGTGCAACAGATTGTTTAGCATAAGTAACTAGCACATATTGTAAGGGACCATTCCAGGCAGAGGCAGCATCAATTACACTGCATAAAAATTTAAAATTAAGTTATAATGTAGAACTATCATCCTACTTCACTGAAAACATCATGCACATTAAGGAAGACTGCCGAAACATCCCGGATCCATCCTGCCAATATCCATCAACCAACAGCCAATCTACGTTCCCAGAGTTAAGTACATTACTCAATAAGAGTAAGTGAATCTCCACCTAAGACTTGTGAAACTGACCAATATCTGTCCTGGCTGATGAAGGAGTCATGAGCAACCAATGCCACTCATGAGTGAAATAACCAATGATCAAACATGCAATAATCTAATCAGCAATCCACGCTACATACATTGGTTCTAGCCAATTACCTCCTAGAAAGAAGCTTGCCAAACCCCAATGTCAAGCATATCTAAGATTATGCATACCTTTATGGTAGCCTGTAGAGTATGCACACTGCATGCCCCCCAGCACAGGTATAAATAACAGTGTAGATGGTGAGACACTGCATAGGTGAGTAAACAAGAACCTTAGGGTATGCACCCTACATGGTTCCATACATGCCCATGCAGTGCCTCCTACATCTACACTGCTATTTTGTTCAATGTAGTGTCCTGCTGCCTTCCTGCTGCCTACGCACTACTAGAGCCTTTCTGTATACAGGGAATGGCTCTAGCAGCAGAGAAAGGCTCTGGCAGTCGGGAGACAGTGGAGAAAGGCTTTCCTCACTGCCTCCCCCGCCAGGGTCTTTCACTGCTGTGTGCAGATACACACCACAATATGGATGTAGCCTGCTTTTCACTGTGGCATGTGGGCAACATGTACTCTACATGCCACTACTAGTATAAACAAGGCCTAAGTGAAGCTCATATTCTAGACTTGGCTCAATCTTGATTCAGGCCAGGAGATGGAACTGAACCCATTTTAGTGTCACTAATGGATGATCTTCTGACATTAATGGATAGAAAGTGGACAGTCAATCTCAACCTCTTAGCCCCCTCTGCAGCATTCAGCACTGTTGGCCATGAGATACTGTTGTCTTGCATGAGGGAGGTAGCAGGGTTTGAAGGTAACATGCTAAAATGATTTGAGTCCTTCCTAGCGGGACAGACCCAAAAAGTGATGGCAAACTACATTTCCATTACTATACCCCTCACTTGTGGATCCTACAATAATTAATTCTCTCTCTAGTCCTATGTAACATCTACGTGCAGCCACGAGATGAGCTGGTCAGATGTCATGGACTAAACTGCCAGTAATATCTATGACACACACATCTACCTATTCTTTACCACATATGACCCTAACACTACCAATAACATAGTCCAATCCTTAGTTGAGATCAGTTTATGGATGAAGAACAGCTGATTGAAGCTGAACCTGAGCAAGACAGAGACTATGCTGGTCAGCATAGGACAGCATTTTGAAAAATTTGCAGTCACTTTGGTTGAAGCTACACATCCACAACTGGTCAGTTCAACCTGTAACTTGAGAATGATTCTGGATTTCTGGTTGACACTAGCTCTCACATAGCAGTATCCCACATAGATGGGCAAGTGTCGACCTGTCCCAGCTGCTCCTAGGTAGAGGCACAGCAGGCAGCTCTGTGCGCTGCCTCCATCCACAGGCACCGCCCCCGCAGCTCCCATTGGCCATGGATCCTAGCCAATGGGAGCTGCAGAGCTAGCACTCGGAGCAGGGTGGGTAGCTCATGGAGCTGCCTGCTGCGCCTCTGCCTAGGAACAGCCAGGACAGGTTACTGCTTGTGGAGAGCTACCCAAGTTGAGCACTCCCAGCCCCACACTCCAACCCGGCACCCCACCCCCCCCGAACCCAAACTCCCTCTCTGTTAGTTAACTGGCATTTTTCACTTATCGGCAACCCCCATTCTCCTGACATGCCAGATAAAACAGCTTTTACTGTACTTACAGATTGTAATCAAGTCACCCCTTTACCTTTTCTTTCTTAAGCTAAGCAGATTGATCTCCTTGAGACTATCATTATAAGGCAAGTTTTCTAATTCTTTAATAATTCTCATGGCTCTTCTCTGAACCCTCTCCAATTTGTGAACATCCTTCTTGAATTGTGGGCAACAGAACTGGACACAGTATTGCAGCAGTGGTCACATCCATACCAAATGCAGAAGTAAGATAACCTCTCTACTTTTACTTGAGACTCCAAAGCAATTCCAAAGATTGCATTAGCCCTGGTGGCCACAGCATCTCACTGGGAGCTCATGTTCAGTGATGATGCGCTGTGGCCCACAAATATTTGTCAGAGTCACTGCTTCCCAGATAGAGCCCCCCTATGCTGTAAGTATGGCCTACGTTCTTTGTTGTAGAGCAGTGGTGGGCAATCTGCAGCCCGTCAGGGTAATCCGTTGGTGGGCCGTGAGACAGTGTGTTTACATTCACCATCCATGGCACAATCGCCTGCAGCTCCCAGTGACTGCGGCTCACCGATCCCGGCCAATGGGGGCTGCGGAAAGTGGCACAGGCTGCAGGACGTGCTGGCCACTGCTTCCCGCAGCTCCCATTGGCTGAGAATGGTGAACCACGGCCACTGGGAGCTGCGGGGGACCATGCCTGTGGACAGTCAATGTAAGCAAACTATCTCACTGCCCGCCAGCGGATTACCCTAACAGGCCATGTGCAGCCCGTGGACCGCAGGTTGCCCACCACTGTTCTAGAGGTATATGTTTTCATTTAACCATGTTAAAATGCATATTTTTTGTTTGTGCCCAGCTTACTAAGAAATCCAGATTACTCTTTATTAGTGACCTGTCCATTTCATTATTTACCACTCCCCAATGTTTGTGTCATCTTAACACTTTTTCATTGATGACTTTCTTTTCTTCTAGGTCACTGATAAAAATGTTAAATAAATAGTGTAGGTCCAAGAACCTGTAGGCCACACTAGAAACACACCTGCTCAATGACAATTCCCCATTTACAGTTACTTTTTGAGATCTTTCAGTTAACTAATTTTTAATCCACTTAATGGGTGTCATGTTAATTTTATATTGTTCTAGTTTTTAATCAAAATGTTGCATGGCATTAAATCAAATGCGTTACAGAAATCTAAATACATTACACCAACACTATTACCTTTATCAACCAAATTTGTAATCTCATCAAAAAAAGGTGTCAAGTTAGTTTCACAGGATCTATTTTTCATAAACGTGTGTTGATTGATTATATTATTCTCCTTTAATTCTTTACTAATTGAATCCCTTATCAACTGTTCCATTATCTTGCCCAGAGAACAATGTAAGGTTTCAGGCCTATAATTACCCCAGTCATCCAGTTTACCCTTTTAAAAATTGGCACAACATTAGCTTTCTTCTGGTCTTCTGGAACTTTCCCAGTGCTTCAAGATTTATTGAACATCAACATTAATGATCCAGTGAACTCCTTGTCCAGGGAGCTCCTCTATCAGCTCTTTTAAAACTCTTGGAGACATGCAGTCTGGACCTGCTGATTTAAACATTTCTAATTTTAGTAGCTGCTGTTTAGCATCCTCCCAAAATACTATGGATTAAAAAGAGTCTTGTCATCATCATATGATATGACCACATCATCTGTATTTTCCCCAAATAAATTATGTGAGGGTAGGGACTCCGTTATTTGTTTAGCACACGTCACCCATTGTGCAGTGCTATATGTCATACATGTATTATATAAATAATGTTAATAAATTTAAAAAGCTCATGTGGCATTATTTGTCTATTAATGATAGGAGAAAATTGTAGGCTACAAATTTAAAATTATATAGTGATGATTACTCAAAACTACCAGGTAAGGTATTTTAATTTATTTTGTTTTTATACAGATGGAAAGAACAAATGGCTTGATAAGTGGAGAATGAGGTATATTGCTAAATGGGCCAGAGGGGAGCCAAAACAAACCATAGATTGTGTCTATATGAACCTTGATGGAACCAGGAAGACAGCATCTTGAGATGAAAATTATTTCGGTCTGCAAATCGTCTGATGGTAAGCAATTGGATTTAACAGTTTCAATTATGGGACATGGAATTTCTATAACTGTACTAAACACTGGATTTAATTATTGCTATATTAACAATCAGCTATAATATAAGCCTTGGGGGAAAAATACTTATATTATGGTTTAGGACTGGGTTCTTTCAAGAGGGAGGTCATTAGTCCAGATTTCTGTTTTGAGATTTGAGGGCTATCTAGCAAGTTCTAAAATCTTTCATAATTCTTCCATGCAACCAATCAATGCATGCTCATTCTACAGTCATTTTTCACTTCCTTTTCACAACCTATGAATCTGAACACTTACAATATTCTGTGGAGAATAGCAAGACTATTAAAGCATTTGTTTGGACGAGAGAGAGCTTCCTTAGCTGGCAGCAGCCCCAAGCAACTCCCACGATGAAGTGGGAACTTTGGAAATGTAATACTGTCTCAAGCTGTATTCCTTCTTCTCCAGTAAGCTTTGCTGTGTATAGGGAAGGGATTGTTGTGCATCTCCCCCAGCTTGTCCAAAGATTACCCATTTCCCTTGTGTGGATTTTTAAATGCAAGCGGCACCCTGTGCAAGGTCTGGGTGACATGGGGAACACTATCACAGAGGCCACTGCCCTCTTTCCAATTCATGGCACTATCAGGCCCAAAATTAGGACAACCAGGAATGAAATCAAGTATCAGAGGGGTAGCTGTGTTAGTCTGGATCTGTAAAAAGTGACAGAGTCCTGTGGCACCTTATAGACTAACAGACGTATTGGAGCATAAGTTTTCATGGGTGAATACAAAGTGGGTATTCACCCACGAAAGCTTATGCTCCAATACGCCTGTTAGTCTATAAGGTGCCACCGGACTCTGTCACTTTTTACAGGAATGAAATGTAATGATTCAATGAGCTACATATATTAAGGATGCCAGCTAAACTATACACCCAGAACATCACAAATGGAATGCACTACCTCCTGCTTAAAAATACACAAGGAGAAGATAGGTATCTGCTAGTTCTAATAACACAGAAGAGCTTATCTAGAAATATACGAAATGCTGCAGTTTCCAGGTGTCTCTTTTGTTGTTGTCATTCACCTGGGAATTCACTGCCCATGGCACCCCAGAGGTCACTTGGCACTTGATGTATGAGCTAGTCAAAAATTCAGCGAAAAGCACCAAGCTTCATTCCTTTTTGGGGTAAAATTAGGCAAAGCCACCACATTGTGCATGGTTTCAAACAAAACCATACATTCTTTCTGCAGATGCATGGGAAGAGATGGGTTTTACTTAAAATTTGCAAACAATAAGTAAACTTTAGATAAACCTGGGACCAATTTTGGATTTCAAATCCAGAAAACATGCAAGTTTTCACATGGTGTAAGACTTCTTAACAGAAAGTCCATACAGTTGTTTATAGCCTGTTTATAGGCAGGACACCAAAGAATGCCAATCACAAGCACCTTAGTAGGTCTGATTCATACCCAGTAGAGGGCAGTGGTACACATGCAAGCAGTAGTACATTACATTACATCACCACTATATCATCACACTTAACCTACAATGCAAGTTAAGTCTTTCCAGAAGATAGGTTTTGATTATTATTGCTATTATATATTATAGTATGAATATAACCCCTGCTCACAGCATATAAAATCTAAAGAATGGATATAATGGAGACAAAATGCACTTGGAGATCCAGAGAAGGATATTGATTCACAGTAGTGTTTTGTTTGGTTTTTCTTCTGATTTTACTCTCTCCTCATTTATGATATTGGATTAGGGAGGACATTTAACTTCGATTAGAGACTGTCGGCATTGCAACATGTTCAAGTGAGTTAAGATACCCGCTGAATATTCATTTAACTAAAAAGTCATTTTACCTTATAAAATAAATACATGAGAGTATTTTATCTTTCTTCTTCTATTTATCAAAACAAATACTTCCCTTTGGCAACTATTTTAATAACTGGTAGCCAAAAACATAGACAGCTTGGTTGTTAATTAAACCTCATGCATGAGTCATGGGAATGAAGGCATGACTTACATAGGTAACTACTCTAGAGAAAATAATAAATCTCCTCTAGCTGTCAGTTGTATTAGACTTTCTTTTTTTTAAATATCAAACCAGCTATAGCTAAAGAATGAGACTGTCACAAGCATTTGAACAAGTCTGATTCTACACAGCAGAGGCCAGTGGTGCCGCATATTATAGTATATGAATAATATAAAAATCTACTTTCCTTTTTTTTTAAAGATGATCAAAATAGAAAAATAAAACATAAAAATGTATCCCAAATTAGAACGTTTTCTCCCAGCTTTCACTCCAACAGTCATGGTGGTTCTCATCAAATTGGACTCCAGGTGCAAACTACTTTGTTTTAGCTTTCATTTCACAAAATCAAAATTTCATTGCTGAGGTTTTAGAGGAACCAGAACTATTCTGATTTTCACCTTAGGTTGCTGGGATGAGATTCAATTCTGGACCCCTGACATATGCGTGCGTGCGTGTGGACGCACACACACATACCCTATCTCTCTTCTCCCTTCTTAACTAACTCATTACCCAGTGAACACCTTGCCAGACTAATCCTCTCATACACCATTTTATGAAGACTCCTGAAGAGCTTTTGAAAAATCCTAATCTGAAGATTCTGTGCCAAGGTGTTTGGGAGCTATGATGTGGCAAAAATAAAAAAGCATAAAGATTGCACCAAATGAGATTTGGACTTTTTAGATGCCCATAACTTAGAAGTAGCTTGCCGAAATCACCACAGACTTGGCCAAAATGTCCTGTTCTAGTCACATTGTAAGCTTACAAATTTTGAAGTGGAAAGAACAGTACTTATGTTTGATGTGGCTTGGGTGGGAAAATAGGCTTATAATGAAGAACCAATCGCATCTTTTAACTAATGAGAAGTTATTACCTTTTCATAATCATTTAAAGTTGTCAGACGCTGGTCCTGCCAATAACACGTGTTTCTAAGAAGCACATAAGCATGTACTTAACTTTTAAGAATGTGCTTTGGTCACATTGCTTTCATACAAGTTTAAAGTTAAAGCAAGGGTTTTTGCTAGATTAGGGCCAGAGTGCTCAGCACCTTGCCGGATTTGAGCCCTTAATTTTTGGCCAATATGTTTCAGCTAAAGCAAAAGCGGAGAAGGTCATTTCTGGTTTACTGTAAAATTTGAAGCTTGTTTTAACTTTAATCAACCTTTTTTCTCTTGAAAGAGAGCCACTACGCACTTTATCTCAAAGATCGAATTTAGATTAATAGAAACATGAAGAAGAAATTACATATGTCACTCTCCATGAGAGTGTATATCTCCCTATTACATGCTGCATGCATTCTGCCTCTCAAAATGACAGAAAAATGTACACCGGCTACAAGAAAATGACTTTATCTTTTAATTCTTTCTGCAGTAAAATATCAAATGGGAATAAATCTGTAAGTGGTTTCTGTAGTTTTGATGCAGTTGGTCTGCTGTGAAATTAGTCTTGGTATGTATTACATTTGCATGTGGATCTGGAACTGGGCCTGGACTCAACTCTCTGTCCAAAGTTAATATGTCTCAGCTGTATCCCTATTTTTCAAAGATTAACATTCAATTTTTAATAAAAAAAAAAATCGGAGTCAAAAGTAATGTAACGTCCTGATACAGATTTAAAAAAAAAAGTTTAACCTCCAGATACTAAGGCAATTAATCCACTACTATGCTTTTCCTTTTAAGCTAATGGGTGCCAATTGGTTTGTCCTGCTTTGTGTGGTTATTTTCTGTTTTTCATTTGGGCTATAGGTTGCATTCAAGTGCATCTATTTGCTTTTAAAATAAAAAAGAATGGTCATTGGAATAGGCAGTGAAAGCTATTAACGTTGATGTTTATAGCACTCTAACACAGGCTTTGCAGGCCTCTGAGCACAGTGCTGACTCCCATACAAGGGGGCCCAGGGATGGCTGGTAGCGAGAGGCTAATAGAGCTACACCTCACAAATTTAATCTCCTCCCCTTTATTTCTTTAAAGCAAAAAAAACCTTTTGTTGCAGCTGCCTTTCTTTCCCTGTTCTTCCCAGCAGCACAATGGAGAGAGTAGCAGGGAGAGTGGAGGAGAGGCTGGTAGATTCTAGCCCCTTCGGTATTGCACAGAAAGTGTAGTCACAGTGAGTTCTTGGCACCATCCTTACATCAGAACCATAGAGAGCAATCTGGTAGCTGTACTGCAGATGGTGACTTCTAGGCCCAGCTCCACAAATATTCTCCTAAATACCTCTGGGACTCTGAGCCCTAGTTCCTAAGGCCCAGCTATAGAAAGAATGCGCTGATTCAACTAAGTCCATTTCTAAATTGATTTTGTTAAATTGGTACAGCTCCTTTGTGTGGATCGTCGCATGGTGGACTGGGCCCTTTAAGTGGGACTGGGTTGAGCCGCCCTGTGCCTTATTAACAGCCTCTCAGTCAGGGCCGGATTTAGGAAGTGCGGGGCCCGATTCAAATAGTTTCAATGGGATCCCAGCAGGGATGACTCACCCGGCGGCACTCCGGGTCTTCGCTCTGGGTCTTCCGCGGCACTGAAGGACCCGCCGCCGAAGTGCCGCTGAAAACCCGGAGCTGTCGGGTGAGTAAAAATTAAAAAGGCACCTAAGTTAGCATGGGGCCCTCTTAGGCGCGGGGCCCAATTTGGGGGAATCAGCCTAAAGCCGGCCCTGCTCTCAGTGGGGCCTCATAGAGCACAGCTGGTCCCTATAAGAGATAACAGGCAGCTGCAGAGAGTATAGTGATACTCAGGGAGAGACAACCAGAGGAAGTTGTGGAGAGGCTGCAGAAGAGCTGCAGTGAGTAGGAGGATCTTGACTAGGGGAAAGAGTTTAGGCTGGAAGCCAGAGCCAGAAGGCTGACAAGGCTGAGAGCCAATTTCATGGGATTAGAAAAAAAAGACACCAGCCAGGTGGGCCTGGGCCTGGAAAGGAAAATTTTCGTTTGTGTGGACTTTTGCTGGATTTTAATTTGGGATTTGAAGTTGCATTTTGAGTTTAATAAACTTAGGCCCCAAAGAAGGGTAATTTTGACCATAAAAAGCCTGTGTGGAGTTTGAGGAGAAAAGTGAAGGTGAAACTGAGGCAGGCTGCCCACAAAGCCACCCCTAGCAATGAGTGGGTGTTTGGAAGGTGGTTGGTCCTGTTACATGGACACATAAGTCAGTTTAAGAGTGGCTAATATCACTTTAGATTAAGCTAAAGTGCCAACTTCAAACTAAAGGTAGAATAAGAGTAAAGAATCAAGGAATGTAAACAGACAAAATTCTTCAGTTTCCTATTACCAATGCTAGAAGTCTGAGTAATAGACAAGGAATTTGAAAAACTCATGTATTGAAAAAATGTGATCTAAGTGGCATTACTGAAACCTGATAAGATGATTCACTTATGGGAATGTTAAAGTCACAGGATACACCCTATTTAGGAAAGATAAAGTGGTAAGAAGGGGAGTAGAAGGGCCTTCTACATTCAGAAGGACAGGAGTTGCCATGCTTATAGATCAATGAAGCAACTGATAAATCACAAAACAAGATATTGGTGGGATCTGCTATAGATGAAATCAGAAAAGGGAACAGCTTCCTAAACATATATCTATAATATGTGGGGGAAATGTGTTACCGTAGTATGGGGAATTAAAATCTATGGGCACATGCTGCTACTATTAAAACATTCCATTTAAATAGATGATAACTTTCTAACACAAAAATTATTGCAACCAACTTGGGATACATCTATATTAGCCCAAATTCTGATGGATAAAGACGAATTGATGACTGAACCAAAAATTGACAGTAGCCTACGTGCAAATGATCACGTCCTAATTTAATTTTTTATGTGCAAACAGAATACAGTCGCAACCAGTAATATATATACACCGGTGCTTTTCAAAGGACAGTTTCCCAGAGCTGAAAACAATCATGAGCAAAACTAAATGTGAGTAAAAAGTTAAACATAGCTTATGAATGACAATTTGGAATTGTTTGTTTTGTTAAATGCCCCAAACCTCCACAATTCTGCAATCACAAAAGAAGACTTGTTTGGTTAAAAATCAACCTGGGTAAGAGGGTCAGTGAAAGCAGCATTAAAAAAAATTATATATACAACATCTAAAAAGGAGGAATCGGGTAGCATTGAACACAAATCAGTAGTTATGAAATGCATAGCATGGGTAAGGGAAGCTAAATATATCAAAGCGAAAACTATGGTCAGTATGGTTACGGACAACAATAAGGAATTCTTTAAATATACCAAGAACAAAGAAATCCTAGCCATAGCATAGGTCCTGTTGTAAAAATTGAGGGCTAACAGGCCTATTTTAAAAGTATTTAGAAAAGATTTCAGAGACAGAAAGGCTAAGTTAATTTAAATAGAGAAGGTCTAATGATATCACCAAGGACTGTATTAAGATTATGACTAGTAAATAGGATTGCCAACTTTCTAATTGCAGAAAACCGAACACACTAGCCCCACCCCTTCCTTGAGGCCCCGCCCCTGCCATGCCCCTTCCCTGAGGCCCCGCCCCCTTCACTAATTCCCCCTCCCTCGGTGGCTCGCTCACTTTCACTGGGCTGGGGATAGGGGAGGGGGGGAGGGTTCTAACTGGGGGTGCAGGCTCCGGGGTGGGGCCAGAAATGAGGGGTTCAGGGTGTGGGATCCAGGCTGAGGCAGGGAGTTGGGGTGCAGGAGGGGATGAGGGCTCCAGCTGGGGGTGGAGATAAGCCACTCGAGATAAGCCAACGCCCCAACCCCCTGCCCCAGCGGTGCTGACCGGAGCCTCCAGGGTCCCTTTTTGACTGGATGTTCCAGTCGAAAACTGGACACCTGGTCACCCTACTAATAAACAGGGAAAGAAGGAGACCAGAAATTAATGGACCAAAATTGGTGCTTCAGAAACTAGGCTTTGCTGGTGAACAAACTAGAGGATGGATTATTCTGCCCAATACCCCTTTCTGGGGTCCTTAAAAAGAGACTTTGATAGGGGATTACTATCACTCCTGCAGCTGTGGTGGTCGGATATTCATTGCGATATCCAGATCTTGGCACACCAGTGGGGATGCTTGACCAGCGAGGACCCCCAGGCTGCTAGATGTGACATCATGCTCTGTCTTCCTCACCATCATGTCCCCTTTTCTATCCCCCTCTATTTTTCTCCTGTCCTATCTCTCAACCTGAGAGGCCTGACCAGACCAACCACATGATGTCCCTGACCAGCAAGGCGAACTGGCATCCAGAGCCAAACCGGTATATGTGGCAGATTTTGCCTTTTTGCACAATTCAGGTGAAGGTTGTACCTAATGACACTTAAGGTGGGAAAAGATACTGATTTTTGTACTTGGTATAACACAAAGGTATTCCTCACCACTATTGCCTCTTCATACAGATTGGGATCAGGTTGCTGGGTAAGAGGATTTTTTCCCAATGAACTTCTCATGTCAGTTATTATTTTCCCTACTGTGCTGAATATAAGAATTGCTGTGGAGGATTAAACATATGGATTTTACAAGTTTTGAAAGCACAGACAATCTTGCCTGGCCACTGGGTCAGTCATATGAGATATTTTATGCCAAAATTAATCAATTTTCATAGTGCTCTCATATTCAGGAAGTGCATCACGGATTTGATCATTGCTAAATTCAGAAAGCAGAGAATCCATTTGTTGCACACTAGTCACATCAGGAAATTGATCAATTTCACTTATATATCATGGAAAGATGCTGATAAATGACTTAGCAGAAGCCAGGTTCTTAAGTACAGGGTCTTGTAAAGGTGTTGCCTCTTTCATGTAATCCAGTGTTTTGCAAAAAAAATGGCACAGCTTCAATCAAGAACGTTTTATATGCTCCTTGTATTGCTCATGTTTTTCCTTGCTGCGTAGTTACATGTCTCAAAGCCCACAAGCACTTCAGATGTCAGTAACTGCACAGAAGAGTGTAATTTAGTCCCATAGCATTTTGACTTGCAGCTATCAAAGAGGGTTGCACAGATTTCAAAAGAATATCTTTGTATAGCGTCATCATTGCTGGGTGCAAAACGTTTGGAGGAGTAAGTAGAAATTTTTAAACATGGGCAACACTGCATTCAAAAGCTATAAATAAATACACCTTTGTCAAAGGATTCTTGAAGCTCAGATGTATTATTAGTTCCCATGGTCCAGCAGTACCTCTTTGCTCTTCCTCATCCAAGATACTGACAAAGTAGGAATTTATCCATCCCAAGTAGCCAAGGTACATTCAGTAGTTCTCTCCAAAGACATCCAGTGCGTTTTCTCATGCTTCACAATTTTCTTCACACTGGTATTGCAAAATGCCATGTACTCATTCAGTGATGCCACTCCTTTGACAGTTCTCTGAAAGTCGTAGTAAATGTCAGTGATCAAATCCTCATCTGCAGTATTTCAATGAATGTTCTGCCATTAAGTACACAGAGGTAGAGGCATCTCACTGCATAGACTCCCTGGTTTGTTGTTTGGTTGGTTTTAATTCAAGACAATATACTGTTGTGCTTACTCTGCCTGTTTGCAGCATTGTCCCCAAAGTATGTAGCACATTTATTCCAGCTAACATTGTGTTTTGATAACACATTATTAGTTGCATCAAACAATTTCTGAGATGTATTCAATAAAGAAGAAGAAATTGTATCTAAAAAGTCAGTAACTGTAAGGCCAGTTTCTGGATAGTCATATGTAACCAAGATTGGAAAATACTTCTCGATCTCATCTGAACTAGCATCCAGTGCCAAACTAAAATATTGTTCATGGCCTTCAGTCACATTCTGTATGTTTTCAAGTACTTTAGGTGTGACTGCCCCTTTATAATATGTGTTGTTTTTGTGGAGGCACACGCATAGCTCTCAGTAATTTGGAGCCTGGGAACATTTCTTTGAATAAAGGTCTAACATGATCACTGCTACCAAGAGGAATGTTATTCTCCAAAATAAATCCTGTAAATAAAACTTCAGCTTTGATTATACTATCACTCATTTTGCTCCAGCGGAGGTGGAGGGGAAGCTGCCAATGATTTTGACTGTGTCACAGCCTTGGCACAGCTTGCCTGTTTCTCCATAACAATGTGTCTTGAAATATCATTGTATCCACCATGACTAACAGAAAAATCAGCTCCACATTACAGAAATCAAATGTTTGTCCTCGCCTTGACTTTTGTAGAAAACGATGCTCATGCTGTGCTCCCCAGAGCCCTTAAACTGACGGTCTTTTCCGTTTTTTCCTTGGTGAAGCCTCAGTTGACTTATCAGTCGTTGCTCCTGTGGAGCCTTATCCAGGGCTAGATTAAGACATAGGCATGTGCCTGGGGCCTAACTTGAGCTCCAGCTGGTCTGGTTCAGATGCTGATGTAGGAGTCTCTGTATCTGGCACTGGTGTGACCACTGCTGGACTACTGTGATCACAATTCAAGAAGGATGTTGATAAATTGGCAAGGGCTCAAAGAAATCCACAAGAATGATTAAAGGATTAGAAAACATGCCTTATAGTGATAGATTCAAGGAGCTCAGTCTATTCAGCTTAACAAAGAACAGGTTAAGGGGTGACAGTCTATAATTACCTACATAGGGAGCAAATATATAATAATGATCTCTTCAGTCTAGCAAAACAAGGTATAACATGATCCAATGGCTGGAAGTTGAAGCCAGACTAATTCAGACCGGAAATAAGGCGTACATTTTTAATGGTGTGAGTAATTAACCATTTGAACAATTTAACAAATTTTGTAGTGGATCCTCCATCACTGACAATTTTGAAATCAAGATTAGATGTTTTTCTAAAGGATACATTCTAGGAATATTTGGGGAAAATTCTATGGCCTGTGTTACAAAGGAGGCCAATATCCTTTCTGAGATGGAGTGACCAGTGCAGTGCAAAGTACTCAAGATGAGGCCACACCATCAATTTATATAAAGTCACTACAGTATTATCCATATTATTCTCCATCCTATTCCCTATGCAGTCTAGCATTTTGTTTGTTCGTTTGTTTTAAATACAGCTGCCCATTGGGTCAAGGTCATCACTGAGCTATCTACAGTGATGTATAGGTCTCTTTCCTGAGTTGATATAGTTAATTTAGAACCCTGTACTCTGTATGGGTAGTTTCAGTTTTTCCCTCCATTGGGCATTACTTCACATTTATCAATACTGACTTTTATTTGTCCCCACACTTCCCTTTCACCTAGCTTCATTAGGTCCCTCGGAAGTTGGCTAACTTAAATAACTTTGTCACATCCACCACATGCTCTTCTCACTGCTAATCTGGCTTCCATTCTGGAATTTTAAATACTTTTAAGTCTTTGAACATTGTGTTTCATTCTCTACGGATAAATCATCATCTAATCTTCTATTATTCATATAGTTCCCTTTAACACTAGGCAAGTGATGATGGATAGACAACACTGCAATGGATTTTGTCAACTGGAATAAAGGAGAGCCTTTTAAGCAGTGGGATGAACTCTGTGCCCAAATGTATGCATCATCTGGATACTGGAATAATGCTTAGTATTCTCACAGTACAGGCTATATTTGGTTTAAAACAAAATTGATTACTATATACTGGATATATGATTATCAATGCCTATATAGGTATGCTATGAAATGTATGCTGTACAGTGTATATTGTGTATGTACCTATGTATTATTGATATTGTGTGTGAAGACAGAGTATATTTGACCATTATACTGTGTGTGTGTGTGTGTGTGCATGCATGTGTGTGTAAAAGCATACAAAATGTAGTATCTAAGACATTAAATGTTCTATTCTCAAACTAGGTCATCTAAGGCCAGCTTTTACCCATGTTAAACACAAAATATCCGAAGAACACATTGCAACCCTTAGGTGTTCCTTTAAGTTAAATAACTATCAGCTGCAGTTATACGGAGGACTGGAAATGTTTGGCTCACTTTCTTTTTTAAAATATTTCTGTGCATCTTTACATTAAGTGATGCTACTAGGAAACTGAGAAACCATAATACTGTGAGCAATGACATGCTTGTGGTAATTCTGACCTAATCGATACAAGAGATGAAAATCCTCCTGATTTCTTGCCCAACATCTCAACCAAAGAGGTTCAGGTACTCAGGAGAAAGAGACATCCAAACATTTGAAGTTCACAAGATCTTAGCCTCATCTCTCAAGGGAGGGCAGTGACAAGAGCAGACCATGCAAAGGTTTCTGCTTTTCAGGCTTCAGTAGTGGCCACATCAGCACCATTCACATGAGTGCTCCATTCACCCACACAGCAACAGTTTCTGACTATTATGCAACACAGAAGGCTTCATTTTAGTTTCTGAATAGGTGGAAACACCCAGACAGTGATGAAATAGGTTTATCTCCTTAATATGTATGAAAGGGGAAGGAATCCCTCTGTTCACATTTGAAATCTGCATTCAAGCAGACAGCCATCCAGTTGTCTCCCACATGTTGGGGAGTGATGCTAGTCATTGTCCAGGCTAAGCAAATTGGGAAAAAAAGTAGAAACCAGTGAAAGTCATGCATTTGAGAATACCGCCCTGAAGGTCTAATTGCTGTTGGCTTCAAATATTGGAGGACATTTAAATTAAAAATCTGCTATTTCTTGAAGAGGCAGCAGTATATAATGAGCTGGGATTGATGTTTTGTATGAAATTAACATTTATATCTTGTGTCATCTGCTTGGATTGGAATTACTTTCAGATTTGACTGATGTTGCATGTGTTTTTAGTAATTTCCATTTAAACTTGCCAGACAAACGTCAAAATATTTCTATATCTAGAAAAATAATTGTCTAAATATTATATAATTGGATTAGTTAAAAATGAAGGGGGGGTTCTCTTTGGTGTTTTGGCCCACTTTCACTGCCTATTAAGTTCAAGTTTTTGTCACATTGTTCATCTTCATTGGTTTCAGTTCATAAATGCACCTACACTCTGAACAAATGATTAATTCTGTATTTGTTGTTGTAGAGTTTTCTGTACAATGAAAATATTTATAAACTCAGTATAAATGTATTTTTTTCCTTTTGAAAGTTAATGAAGTGGAACCAACTGAGAGCCACCACAGGAGAAAGGTTGGGGTTATTTTATTCTAAATAAATTAAAGAGAAGTCTACCTAGAGTAAGTGTGATATGCATCCCTATTTGGAGGCCCAGAACACAAGCTATGCAACACCTAAGTCTTACTAAAGTCCTATTTTTGTGGCTGAGTTTCACTCTCGATGCACATATCTGAAGAATTAAGTGAGATTCAAGTGGAGTATAGGTCTCCCTTCAGGGTGACTTCCTTACATGGGTAAATTTCATCCTTCAAACAAAATCTTTTGATATTAAAATTATAAAAATCCTACAACATCTTTATGCCTCATTTGTTTCTGAATGCAGGAAATTAGATTTCATTTTTAATTAAGTTTAGTTTTATTTACATTTCATATTTCCCTTTATATGTTGCCTTATTTTAAAATGTTTCCATGGACTGGAAAAATACAAGCATACTAAACTGCTTTTATGTTAAGATGAGAGGTATTGCTTTCCATTGTCACTGTCAACATGCCTCCATGTGTCACAACTGAGTCTACCAAATTCAGGACAAACTGCTGAGAAATAGGGCAGACACACCCCGAAGCTGGTGGTTATTCTTCCATGAGATATACCAAACCAGCAACAAAAGTAAACTTCTGTCTCACCACACTGGCTAACAAGAAGACAGAAATGCAGCTTCCTTAGGTATTCCAGTCCTGGATTCAACACCTAGACACTAGATTTAAAGATGAGAAGTTATTTAAAACCAATTTCATCAAACAAAAGGGTTCTGATCCCAAAGGACCAGCCACATACCCAGGTCAATATACAACTAAGTTCTTCCCCAATAATCGTGTTGTTGCCAATCCTTTAGTATCTAAAATCTAGAGGTTTATTTATAGAAAGAGAGAGAGAGAGAGAGAGAGAGAGAGAGATGAGAGTTAAAATTGGCTAAAGGAATCAAATACATACAACAATTGCAAAGTTCTTGGATCAGGCTTGGAGCAATGATGGAATAAACTGCTGGCTTGTTAAGTCTCTGGTGGCTTCCAAATCATTGGAAGGTTCTCAGTCCCTTGGTTAGAATGCTCTCATTAGTATAAGTTCATAGTCCAGAGGTTTGAACAGGAAAGAGGCAAAATAGAGCTATTTCCAGGGCCTTTTATAGCTTCTGCCATGTGGAGGGAAATCCATTGTTTCAGACAAAACCCTCAGCACAGCTAGTGGAAAATTACAGGTAGCAAAATGGTGTTTGGAGTCCCATGGACAAGTCACATGTCCACGCATGATTTCACTTAGTCACAGTAGAAGCCATTACCTATACTCCAGATTAGGGGTCGGCACCTTTGGCACGCGGCCCAGCATTGACTGTTCGCAGGCACGGCCTCCCGCAGCTCCCAGTGGCCGCAGTTTGCCATTCCCGGGCAATGGGAGCTGCAGGAAGCAGCAGCCAGCACATCCCTGCAGTCCGCGCCACTTCCCGCAGCTCCCATTGGCCGGGAATGGCAAACTGTGGCCACTGGGAGCTGCAAGGGGCTGTGCCTGTGAACGGTCAATGTAAACAAAATGTCATGTGGCCTGCCAGCAGATTACCCTGATGGGCCGTGTGCCAAAGATTGCTGACCCATGCTCCAGATGGAACATTCACAGAAAAGTCCATTAAGTGTAGATAGGCATCCCCCATGGTCCATTGTGAGTTAAGTGTTTCCTTATGAGCCACTTAACTTGAATAGCCCCTTCAAGCTGTGCAGACTAAATACCTTGTGGGTGCTACCCAGAAGCAAATATATTAGAAATACTGGTATAGAGCCAATACTCATAACTTCAAATACAAAAATGATACATGCATGTAAACAGCATAATCATATTCAGCAAATCATAACTTTTCTATTGACACCTTACTTGATACACTTTGTATAAGATCTGTTGCAATTACATAACAGTGGTAGCAACAATGAGCTACGTGGCCATATTTTAATCAGATAACGTCACAGTCACATTCCTAAAATCTCCCATATTCTTTAGCAACTGCTTTGCACTGATTTACAGGAGGGAAAAAGCATGAAGAGGCTCCTGAACCTACTCATAGTATGATTTGGTCTGTAGATATTCTGGTCCTTTTTATTCTAGTAAGAGCTGGATTCAGTCTATTTCTTCTACAGAAAAAAAAAGGACACAGCCATCTACAAACAGATGATAGATTCTCTGGCACACTGGTAAAATATGGCTTTGTTGTTCCAGGAGGTAGAAATGCAAAGAATTCTGTGTCCAACACTGAGTGGAATGGACAGTCTGTCCTCTAGTGTGATAAAATAAGAATTGTTCCTGAGCTTGATAAAATTATGCAACTACAATACAATACAATAAATTGTATTTCATCAGTTAAAATAGTAGCTGGTTTTGTGCCTTCTGTATATTTTTTTTAAAAATTTCAGCATAAACAGTTATTCTTTTTACAGTCATACTTATGAGGGGATATTTTATGGAACATTACATTCAGTCTGTCAAGTAGAGCAAATATATAAACAAGACTTAAAAACTAAAATGTAACCCAGTAATTCTCAAACTTTTTCATATTGTGGGACCATTTCGTAAAATTAATCAACTCCTCCTTGGCTTCCTCCTCTCCCAAATCTTCCAGCAGCAGCTATAATGTTTGGCTACATGAATAAGAAATATTAGCATAATATTGTGGAGAAAAAGTGTGTGTGTGCGGGGGGGAAACCTTGCTTTAATGCAATGAGTTTGGCTGCTTGCAGTGCTTAATTTGTGCCCAGGGCTTGCCAAATTACAAATTAAGCACTGGCTGCTTGGTTACATTTCCTTCACGTATAGGTGTTGTTTCTGTCATCTCCCTGACTGTAGGACTTTGCATTTATTATTTAATCTCTATTCATTGCCTGTAGCCCTATTGCTCTAAGCTTTTCAGGTCACTGTAATTTGGTTCTGTATGCTAAGTATCCAATTTAATATTATTTACAAAGTTGATCACGGGTAAAAGCCCTTGAGAAATGTAAGTCCTGCCTTGGGCAACAACTAGCAGCACACATCACTGTATAAAGACAGACTCCTTCCTGTTGTGATAGAGGTATCTTCTTAAATCACCGATAAGTGCTTCATGAGTCAGACTTTGAGAACAAGTGCTGTAAGGCAGAGCATTATGGATATCCTCAGTTTTTATTAGAGCTGATTATTTAGTACAAAAGTGATTTATGAATGTTTTTGTGAAGTAGCATAGGCTGCACAAAGGAACTTTTGATTTGCTCTCAAACACATTATGATGGTTATCCCACAGCACTGACTTTCTGAAAATGTTGTGCACATTGCTTAAGTGGATTCCCTTTCAGGTGCGAGGGTGAATCATCGAAATATAGGGTTAACCATGGATTTTTCAAATGATATGTGATTTATTTTTCATTCAAAATACAACTCAAAGCTCTATAATGATATGCTAGATGGTATAATTTTGTATTTGGTATATTAAAACTCCCCTTTTCTGGAAATGTGCCATTAAGGTATAAATAACTTATGCTAGATAAAACATTGTTAATTAAATCAACTTTCTTTATTTGCTCATTAGAAATAAACTTGTTTGGAAACCTAAGGGAGCAGACACTTGTTTGATATTACCAATCAATCAAAACTATGGGACCAAAGTAAACCAAAACCGAGAAGGAGTATAAACTCATTTTGTACATCTATTTAACTTAAATGGCTTTGAGATGGTGCAACCAGCTGGCATGGTTGCTTAATGACCATAGTATAATATTTGGATCCCTTTCAAATAATTAACTAACTGTGCTGCCAAAGATGAGGCAATGAAGAGCATTAGAACATAATTACCCTAAAAAATGTTGTGTGAACTGAAAAATAAAAATGAGCAGCAACATCCACTTGCAAATGCATGATATGTCCCCTGCTGGTATAAAAGGCTTTTCAAATAGATATGTGTATATATATATTGTGATGAATTCATTACAGCTATAACAAAGGTAACTGAACAGTAGTCTCCACAGATAGATTGGGCCATGTTAACACTGGATTTATACCAGTTTTCACCAACATAAATCCTGATGCAAATGCTCATCAGTGGAAAGGCCATCAGAGAGGAAATTTCAGTGGCATCAATATGTCACAATGTATGTAACTGTAGATGATCTCACTATCCGTATACATGTTCAGTCCCTTTATTAGTCCCTTCTAGATTCTTGTTCCAATGATATCTTGTGGCAATGAGTTCTACAAGTTATTTTTTCTTAAAAAAAAAAGTAATTGTGCCTACCCTTTCTGGGCATGAATCTCCCAGAGCATCAGAGGCCGTGCTTACCTATGAAGGTATAATAAGGCTCTCTTCAGCAAGTTTAATGAATATGGTCTCTTGGCTTTATTTTCAGCAGGTCTTCCTCTTTGCCCTTGTTGTTTTGGAGGATATAGGTGACATCTATTCCTCTCCTCCCTTCTTGTTGTTCTGGCTGTGGGGAAATGTTAATGTTAATTACTTTGTAGTGAAGCCTGTAATAGTGGGATTTGAGAGGAAGAAAGGTCCATTCACTCTGGAAATTCGGGTCTAGTTCCCTGCTCTGTCACAGACTTACTGTTTGGCCTTGGGCAAATCATTCCTTCTCACTGTTCCTCAGTCTGAACAATGGAGATAATAATACTTCCCTTAAAAAGAAGAACAGGAGTACTTGTGGCACCTTAGAGACTAACAAATTTATTAGAGCATAAGCTTTCGTGGACTACAGCCCACTTCTTCGGATGCAACCTGTCAATACTTCCCTTCTCTTCCTTGTTTATTTAGTTTGTAAGCTGCTTGGGACAGAGACTGTTTTGTACTATCTCTGTGTACAGTTACCTAGAGCAATAGGACTTTGATCTCAGTTAGGAACAACTGTAATACAAATAAATAACAACTTGCCTATTGATGAAAAGAAACTTCACTACAAGTGCAAAGTTAGTCACCTGAAGTTCACTGCAGTAAACATATTTCTTTTCCACTTCAATATAAGTAGAGATTCCCTATACCTGGTCTGAAAAGCTCATCACCTGCTGACCAGAGGGGTAGCTCAAGAGTCCTGGACTAATACAGGGTATGCTCCAGAACCATCCATACATATGTACTTCCGATAAAATGCATGTCAATAGTATTAATTCATTTTAACTCACTGACAAACCTTAAAATATAACTAGGCTTGGTAAACTCTATGCACACAAACCAATGAAAAATATTTCAATTTATAATCATCTTAATTTACAAACAGGCACAGTAAGAAAAATGGTGTTTGAGAACTTATTGGAGTTTGATGTTAGGATATTTACTTTGTGAATTTTGACATGGGATGTTGACAATTTGTGTTTTAATGATAATAAAGCATTAACTTTTTGAATCTCCATATCTGCTACCATTAAATAATTGTCTGACATGCACACACCCTGCATAACTTCCTGCAACTGTAAATGTTTAATAAAACCTGGAAACAATGTTTACAAATAAACATTGATATTATCTGTCGAAATTATAAAAAAAATAAAACTGGAATTCTGCGGAGCCTAAGTAAAACATATTGGTAGGACTGACTAAACAGGCCAATGAAGTGAATAGCCTAGGGTGATGTTAAAGCGCTGAAATCATTTATGGGAGCACTTCCAGATTAATTTATTGAAAAAGATGTGATTTGCATTGAAACACAACTTGTATTGTGCAGAGAATGAAATCCTTTCATATTACAATACACTCCCTATGGATCTAATTACAGCAGACGTTCACACATCACACTGATAACATGGAGGAAATCTGCAGTTCCACAGGGTTCTCTCTTCATTTGATGTAATTGCTGTGATTAGTAAGGGGGCTCATTTGCGTAGTCCATCAAAATACATTATTCAGTATTTAAGGAACAAGAGTTCAATATCAATAGCAGTTTTCATCAGTAAGCTGCAAGGTTTTTTTTTTGCTAAGATGTTGCATAGATCCTCTCCCACTTTGCCATATAAATAAAATTAAGCTGTTTGCTAGGTTGGTGGCACTTACAGGAATGTTTCGGTTGTCTAAGAGCACAGTTCTATAAAGAGTTTTAATATTCCTACATTGTGCAATCATTGATCTTTTGACAACCATAAAATTGCAGAGTGCAGCTGTAAATGGCATTTAGAAATGGCTAACCTGCTTTTGTTCTGACAACAGGTGTGTAGGTGGGAGAAATCTTACTAGTTCACTTTTGCAAAAATGAGTTACAAAAAATAATTCTTTAGGAGAAGAGGGTAGCTGCAGGAGCTTGTCATGCCCCCTATCTGGTTATATTACTTTACATAACTATCCTCTCTCACATTCACTAAAAATAGAAGTTTTGATCATCTTATACAAACTCTTTGGGCCAAAAGGATGTGAGAGCAGAATTTAGCCCTTTACGCCTGAAACTGGATCTAAATTTCAAGGTTTTTGTCACATGTTTCTGTTTGTGAACATCTATTAGATTAGTAAACTCCTGCACTTTCCAGACATTTTTCCATGATACCTGTCCAACACTGACTGTATTTTTCCAAGATAGAATATCCCACCTGCCTCATTCTCAACCCTGGTCCTTACCATGGCCTTGCTACCTAGAAAGATCTCTAGCTAAGTGTGGATCAACAGAATTAGAATAATATATCATTTATTCATAACTTGTCTATCTTAGATCAGATATGATGATAACAATTCTTTATAAGAAGCGGCAAACACAACAATCTGATGCACACAGTCAACATCACATGCTGTTGAAAGTTTCTTTGATTCAGAACATCTCAGTTCTCTAACATCAAAGTATTTAATACTTAAACATTTTAAATATAAAATACTATGTACAATGGAGCAGCAATTTACCCATTACCCAGAGGCTAATGGATAAATTAGGAAACCATTTAAGAAACTAAAAGAGTTTGGAAGGCTGCAGGGTTAGCTATTACTACCAAAAAAAAAAAAGGGGGGGGGGGGAAACGTCCATTGCAGTTCTGAATTACAGAACTAATTTAAGAACAATTGTGCTAAAGTACAATCAATTAGGCAACAAAATTTCCTTCTCTAAAGTAAATTATAAACGTGACCTGTGACAAAAACAAGCGAAGTTCGGTGGGTGTTTAATGGGGGAGGAGGGGAAAGGAATGGGATGCAACGGGCTGTGATTTAAAGCCAAGTGGCTGCTTTATTACTGTTAATATGGGACTGTTTACAACTTGGATTGGCAGGGGACAAGTGGGAAAGATAATTCATCAATTAAAAATGGTATCTAACTTAAAACTTTTACAACTCTACTCGGGGAAGGGGGTAAAACATCAACTAGAAACAGTACTAGAACTTAAAACATACGTACCGCACTCCAGACGCAACTGACCAGCAGTATGGATACCGAGTACATAATAGAGATGTGGGACATAGTTTAAAAAAAAAAAAAGTACAAAAGAAGAGAAGAAACACACGACACGAGCCGGCAAAATCCGGAGGAGATCCTGGCCGATAGGGTGATCAGTCCATACGGCTAACACGCAGGCACTCCTCCCGATTTAGGTGCGGGCTTCTGGTTTTGTATGGGGACACTTAGCTCATATTGGTGTCGGATTGGTTCCTTGCTCCTTCACCTTCCAGGTTCCAGACTGGTGCCCTGTACGCAAAGCTAGGGACTGCACCCAGCACCTCTTTTTCCCCCGGCAGGCTTGTATCTTTGCACATGGTACACTTGTGACCGACAAGCAGCCAGAACTTGAACTCCGGGCTCAGGGTTGCGACAACCTGAAAGCTCTCTGCCATCCATAGCGCTATCCTACAGTAGCTACAGATTCACTAATTTATATGTGTTTGCCATAGTGCCCAGAGTCCCTATCAAATTGGATTTAAAACACACACAAGAGGTGGTTCCTGCCCATTGTTATCAGTTGGCACTTTCCAGTAGGCGTGATGTTGGTAGTGGGCCTTGATGAGGGATTTGAAGGAAGAGACAGTAGTGGTTTTAGAGTCTAGTTCACAGAGGACATTGTATGTGCACAGGGTGGGATGGTAGAAGACACAAAGAAACTGTGGGGAGAAATAAGCGATTGAGTGGCAGAGACTGGCATCAAAGCAGAAAGGGAAGCTCAGTATAATATTAATTTGATCCATAAGTGACATTGCCGCAACACTAGGGCAAAATTCATTTAATAAGCAGTATGACTTGTGATAGGAGTTGACTGTTCCTTTGAAAATCCCAGTCTCCATTGCCTATAACATTTATTATCCATTATTCTTTAACATATAGTAAATTTAATCTTAGTAGCCCAATGCAAATGTTAATATAACATATTACCAATATCTTTCTCCACATCTCCTTTCAACACCTCTCTGCTGTTATAATTTGTCAGATCTATACCTCTAAAAATACTGGTTTCTCTGAAAGAGTTAAAAAAATCACCCTTTGTGTGTATACTCTTATCTGGACAAAACACATTCTCAATTTTAGTTTTTAAAATATGTTCAGAACATCTGAGATCACTGAGATTTCTATGGACAAATTTGACACCTTTTCGATGTTTACTCTCCATGTGAGACTTTCCTAATATTACATTATGCAGGCTATTTACTTGTTAGCTTGTTATAGGATAGAATCATAGAACTGGAAGGGACCTTGAGAGGTCATCTAGTCCAGTCCCCTGCACTCAAGGCAGGACTAATTATCTAGACCATTCCTGACAGGTGTTTGCCTATCCTGCTCTTAAAAATCTCCAATGATGGAGATTCCACAGCCTCCCTAGGCAATTTAGTCCATTGCTTAATCACCCTGACAGTTAGGAAGTTTTTCCTAATGTCCAAACTAAACTTCCCTTGCTGCAATTTAAGCCCATTGCTTCTTGTCCTATCCTCAGTGGTTAAGAAAAACAATTTTTCTTCCTCCTCCTTGTAACAACCTTTTATATACTTGAAGACTGTTATCATGTCCCCTCTCAGTCTTCTCTTTTCCAGACTAAACAAACCCAATTTTTTCAATCTTCCCTCATAGGCCATGTTTTCTAGACCTTTAATCATTTTTGTTGATCTTCTTGGACTCTCTCCAATTTGTCCACATCCTTCCTGAAATGTGGTGCCCAGAATTAGACACTATACTCCAGTTGAGGCCTAATCAGAGTTGAGTAGAGCAGAAAAAATACTTCTTGTGTCTTGCTTACAACACTCCTGCTAATACATCCCAGAATGATGTTCGCTTTTTTTGCAACAGCGTTACACTGTTGACTCATATTTAGCTTGTGGTCCACTATGACTCCAAGATCCCTTTCTGCCGTACTCCTTCCTAGGCAGTCATTTCCCATTTTGTACGTGTGCAACTGATGGTTCCTTCCTAAATGGAGTATTTTCCTAAATGGAGCATCATAGTGATGATGCTGTAGGAAAGCACTGAAGGTAGAGGAAGCACTTAAAATTGTGAGTTCTTGTTTTCAGTTACTTATAAATTTCTGGAAAAAAATCTCTTTGGGTTGAAATTTCAGTTTGTTCTGAGCACACAGATGAATGTTTGTGGGTGTATGGTATAAATCTGTTCATTCATTTGTGATTTATCAAGCTTAAAATAAAATGTACTTTAATAAAAATGTCAGATATCTTTGCATTTGAATAACTAAAATTAGGTCTGTTTTTAAAATATTAAAATGTCTAGTGAGCACACAAGTATTTGTGCATGCTCTTGTTTGCCATTACTTTATCTTATTGAAGTGGTTTGTTTGTATTTTGCTTTTTTACTCAGGTTCAACTGGCCAGTTTCGCTTTTGTTTATAGTTGATTTCACTTGCAGGTTCTCAGGAACTATCACAGTGCTGTTGTTAGCTGCTTAGATCCTATAGTGATAAGCACAGTATAAGAACCAATATAGAGTAGAATAGAATTGTCTTTGTGTAGGAGAGGGTTTTCATTTAAAAACACATGCTTATCATTATTTAGGGTAACATTTCTGTTCATATTAAGTTAAATCCATCCTCCTTCTCCAAAGGTTTTGGGGACCCTACTCAGGGAGTATGACTCAATCTGCATCCCCACACAGCAGGTTTGGGAGATAGGACAAGGATGAGCTTGGTAGCTCTGCCCCTATGAAGATCCATTAGTCACTGACTTCTCCTACCCCTTTCTAGTGCAGGGACCTAGGAATGACTTGGGCTACTGAAACTGGAAGATTGCAGTTTCAGCCACAGAGCACTGTAAGAAGGCAGGGAGGGTTTCTTTTGCCTTTTTTTCCAGTTCACCATCTGCACCAAGCGCAGCTGTTCAAGTTTGGTGCAGGTGAGAGTTTTGATGCTCTTTGATTTTGTTTGTTTATTTTACCACAGACTCTGTTTGGGGCCCATTCTCCATGGAGAGAGTCCCTTTAAGAAAAAATGTGAGTTTCTACAGAGGTGCCAGAAAATATTTCTACTCTGATTTCACATTTCTGACCAGAACAAAGATTTCAGTTAAAACAGAAATTCAGGTTTTCTTCAGATGTTATAAAACTGCTTACGTATTTTAATATTGTAGAGAAAATGTTGTTTTCATGTGTATTATCTACCATAATGAATATTGTTAAGCAGATACCATACATCCTGCCATCTGCTGATGTTAATTAGGGAATGTTTACATAAAATGATAACTACCAAAATAATTAGCTAAATACACTCAATAATGTGGTGCCTAAAACCTGCCAAGAAGAACATGTACTAATTCCTATCCACCTCCATTGTTACCTTAAGAACAGCTCTCTCCATAGCAACTGAAAACTTTTCAAGGCAGCAATAAACTAATCCTCTCCAGCTTCCAGAGCACCATCAAGGAATTTTAAAAACATCGGACTTTCCAGCAGCTAAATACTTTTGGGGATTCAAAAGGCCACAAAGCTAGAGATACACAATCATTCATTTTTTTTCTGCTGAAGGTAAGAACACGGTGTTAGAAATGGTTGTGTCCCTATAACTGTGATGCTTTTAAATGCTAACCTATTTCTAAATGTTAACTTAAAGCTAAAATAAATTTTGAAACATCAAAACCTTTCAGAGTGTGCTATCCCACGCTAACTTTTATCTGAATGCATGCCAAGTTATAACTCAGCAAAAGTTTTTAGTTTACTCTACTTTAGCAATCTGTTAGCACAGCATTTTTAAAAAGGAAATCAGATCTGTATTATTTTACAGTGAAAAGAAGCAGATGTTGCGTGTGGCTATTTAACATATGTATGTATATTTCCAAAGGCCTGCTCCTCAGTAAAGGGAGAACTCTTTAGTGGAAAACTAAAGTTAAACTCCTTTACAACTGGCATGCTCCTATATCAAGATAGATTACAGTAAGGACAGATCCTAAAGTACGTTAGGAAAGATATGTCTAGGATAGTTTGGAACACTATCTTTGCATCTAGGATTATTAAAAGTGAGAACTAGTTACTTTTGAGACATTTCTACATTTTTCAAGCTGTATGAATGACATAATTACAGCAATTTTGCAGCTCTTTCCTCTGACCATAAAGCAGCATTAATTTCCTGTTAAAATGTTTTGGGTTTGTTTTTCCCCCTGCTTTAGAGCTAATGTTAATTAATTAAGATGAAAACTACTGTAAGTCATTGCTAGGCATCAGTACTACTGAACATGTATGTCAGAATTCCTGCACAATGCTTTATTTGCTCCTCATATACAAGTACATCTACTAGCCCTTGGGAATCTGTTTCCTAATGGAGTAAAAGAGAAAGCAATTATATTTGTTCCTGTACTTACTAAAGGAGATTATAATCAAATATAGTAACATAATAGGGAAATGAAAAATGTGTATTATACTCAAAACTTTTAATGTGAAGGAAGGGCAGTCCGATTTAACCACTTACCAGTAATTCTACAGAATTTTTAAGGCCACTGTCATTTTAGTTTCCTGCTGTTTCAGGCTGTAAAGTCCCTACAAACCCCCTGTTGTTCAGAAACAGCTTGTCACTGCAAATCAGCTTAGCCAACCAATTAATAAATCCTTTCAAACATATTGCAGTCACTCTAATTAAATGGTTTTTGTTTTTCTTTACCATACAAATTCCTCAGGGTTCAACTTTAAGCTGTGAACTACGAACCACCATTCAACTCTCAACACGGACACGCACTTACAGTAAGAAGAGGAAATGTGTTTTCTGACCAAGCATCCAGCTTTTTGGGTGGCATTTTCAGCTTTCATATTTGGTGTGGTCACTGCAGAAGCACAGTCTGGGAAAGAGCACAAGCAGGAAAGCGGCTACGCTCCCAGCCAAGGCTATCTGACGGAAGTTTTACGCATTCTCTCAGCTGACAACTACACTGAGCTCCACAAGAATCACTCAAGAAAACTTATCAAAATGTTATTGGAGAGAGCTGAATGTCCACAGTGGATTTATGGGATGCAGGAGGATTGTAATCTGGTTAGTGTATCAATTAATGAAGGGTACATTTAAAAGATGTGTTCAGAAATCATTTATTCGGGTGAAGCCATCCTATTGCATATCATGGGCACACACGACATTCATTCTTTCAAACAAAAATGAACTGCTACAATTATTTAATTGCTAATGATTTATATTGCTTATTTATTTTTGTAAAGAGGGCCCCCAAGTACTTCAAGTACACCTTAAAAACTTAGATCAATTTATCTTTCACTTATTGCCAGATATTTCAGATATTTATTTTCAAACTAATGTTTTCCTCTTTACTTCTTCCTACAGTTATATTGTTAGCTTGAATTTAAAACACAAAAAGAAATTTCCATTGTAGTTAGAGATGTATGGGGAGAAATAGGAATGGTTTTGTGAAACATCATCATTCTGGTTGTTATTTTGCAAAACTCAAACCCAATCCATGGTTTGTTCAGATCCATATGCCATTTCCCCCAAGCCTGCAAGGTTTTAGGGGTGGTTTTGGGAAAAAAATGTTCTGGTCAAGATAGCTCAAGAGCAGATAAAGGATTCTGCAAATCCAGACTCTGGGATTGGAAGAATTCCAGGGTATTAAAATGTTTGGAATCACAGCTCCATGCGGGGGCTCAGTCCCCTAGTAAATTCAGACTACTGACTGGGCTATTTCTTCCCACTGGTTTGACCATGGAAGGAAAAGGGGAATAGGATGCCAGATTCAGGTACGAGGGAGACTATGCTGTGGTCGAGGGCCCAGATGGAAGGAAATGTAGATTTGGAAGATGCTCCAGGTTTGGATTGGGACCCCAGAAAATTGATGGATTCTGGCTCCAATTAAGATTAATCCAGCTTGTTCTAGGTCTGGCTTATCTCTAACAGCAGGGAATTATACAGAGAGTATTGTGGCTTCATGTCAGAATCAAGAAGCAGCAGGTGGTGAAGGCTAATGATGGGGAAAGCTGACGTTTACTGTGAAAGTAAAATGCTCCCTGTATTCAACAGGACCAATGTGTTGGAGAGGAGATTTCAGTCCTCTGCCGTAGAGTACCTACTCATTTAAATAGCCATAGTAACAAATGCTGACATTTTTCATAACTGCCCCAGGGTGAATGAGCACTGGTAAATAATGTAGGGCTCCATGCTCTCCTACAGGGGTTATTCCTGCATAGAGGAGTGGAAACTTCCTGGGAATTCTTCCATCATAGGCCAAGGTTTTCCTTGTGTTTTGTGACCTATTTATAGAAAGCACAGGGATGATGGCAAAGGAAAGATTTTCTGAACCCTTCTCACAGTTTCAGCTAGGCTAGCCTGGGCAAATAGTAAGTCCATGCAGTACAGTGGCTTTTTTATAAGCTTGAAATCCTGCAAGAGCTAACAAACACCCAAAATGGAGAAAAACTCATGACAGCAATTGTTCTTGAAACATCTGCAGTCTTTAGAATCAGAAATTAGCCCTCCTGGAAATTGGCACTGGAGATAACTTCCCAAACAGTGGGGATAGGGAAGCCCCAGATCCCTCCTTCCCACCCACAAAACCAAAAAAAATGGATCAATCAGACTCACATTTCCCTTCTGAATCTGGGATCCCAGCCATCACAAACCATTGCTTTTTCAGATTATTTAATTTGCAAACAAGACTCCATCCTGCATTTAAATCATTGCCCTGAAGTTCTATACCTTTATTAGACCCTTTCTTTTTTCTTTACTAATTGACCCTCCAAATCCATGGCCATGTGCTTGATGCTCCTTAAGCAGTATCTGGCATTACTCTATCTCCCAAGTGCACAAAAAAGGCATACCTTCTTCTGTATTGATGGAATCCTTACTAATAATCATTAAAAAATAGGGAGTTCAGTAAAAAACATTCTGCTCCCATATTCAGAAAGGGACTTGTTTGTTTTAGAAAATAAGCATTCTGAAAGTAAGGTCATGCAGGTGTTTGTGACTCTAACATGTTGATAACAGCAAAATAACTAGTGATGAATCAATCTATATTCCCCTGACACCTTCTTTAAGTACTCCCAGTGGAGGATCCCACATATTCTCCAATAACGGCAACTCTTTCAGTGCACCTGCTGCCCTCCCAGTAGCAATTTCCTTTTCAAACATCTTGCTTGCCAGCACCAACAACCTTAGTGATTTGAAGTTATCCTTACTAGACCTTGAGGTGTAATTATAGAAATCTCTGAAAAGCCTCCACCCCATATAGTATGTTTGTCTTATCACGCACTGGGTAAATTTAAAAAGATAGATTGGCTTAACATGAGGCCTTTAGGGAAATGAGCTAGAAGAGTTAAATGTATTCCTCCTAGTCCAAAACAATAATACACAAAGACAGTCATGTTAATACATGTTATCAATTCTTTGTACCCTTGGGAGATAGAGTAATGCCAGATGCTGCTTAAGGAGCATCAAGTACATGGCCCTGGATTCTGAGGGTCAATTAGTAAAGGCTAGTATTGTAGATGTTGAGAGCCATATTAGACAGGAGACAGGGACCAGATCCTAATCTAATTTACTCACCAGTGTGAATGTTTAATTTGGCTATTGGCACCCACAGTGCATAACCTTTTCCAACATTCCTCTTGGTGTAGATTTAGGTTGGGAATATTTCTATTAAAATGTCTATGAAACGTCAACTCACTCACTTGCTTATAGTTGAGGGAGTATATGTAACCTGAGCTCCATAATCTGCATTTGATTCAAGTTTTTTGGGGGGTAAACATTCAAGGAATGGGTTTTGACATATATGGTGTACCAGATACACCAGTACACAATGTCTGTAGCCATAAACATAGTTTAACCCAGTAAACTAGGTTTTTTGGCTGCTTTGAATCATTGGAATGTGGCAAAATAGCTGAAGTGTGTTGGTGTGTCTTGCCTAGTGACTATGATTTAGGTGCTTTTTTCTATTTTAGAGTCATAGGTACTGGAACTAGGGGCGCTGCCGCACCCCCTGGCTTAAAGTGGTTTCCATTACATACAGGGTTTAATGGCTCTCAGTACCCCCATTATGAAAATTGTTCCAGCACCCCTATTTATAGTCCTTATGATCTGCCAGGATAGTGGAGATCAACTCAAGTGCTCAAGATATGATTGGATTTAAACAGGAGGGAGCTATTAGCATCCTTCCAATGGGACCAGCTGATATGGCCTACAAATCACAACAGGAACAGGATATTTTCAGGAAGGGGCTTTCTGTTCTGGAACTTGCTCACCCACTTACCCTAGTCTGAGAGCACTTGCTGGTTTTCTAGGCCTATCTGCTCATAAAGCCTTTTGCCTGAGATGACATTGGAAAGGGTCTGAGTGTGAGGAGAGATGGTGCCTTATTGGCATTGAGCTATTTTGTTTTTAAAATATTATACCTGCCCTTAGGGGGGGAATTCACCCCTCTGTAGAGAGCAACACAGACCCATGCATGACTTCTGTCTCTCTTGAGTCCCATTCTGACGACTTAATTGATGCAGAGGCTTTGTGCTGACCAAATGTTCTGATAGCACAATTAATAAATATAAGATACAGGGCCCAATTCTGCTCTGTTAGCCTGTAAATGTGGAGTAACTCTAGTGTTTCCTTTGACTGGGAGATGATCTAGATTACTTCTTGCAGTTCCTTCCAGCCCTACGTTTCTATGCTTTGTATGATTCTATTACTTACACTGGGACTTTTCAACCTGTGGTTCATGACCCAAAGTTGGGTCACCAGAATGTTTCAAAGGATCATGTGGCAGCTCCTGTGGCTCTGGTCCCATGGGGCTTGCTAGGCTCAGTGCCCAGCTCCAGACATTGTGACCTCTGGGGTTGCAGTGCCAATCAGGTTTATTCCAAGTGCCTCTCCATCATGATGATGGGGGAACTGACCAGGCTCAATTTGAGTAAGTGAACAAGGTCGCAATGCTACTCAGACAGATTTGGCCCAGCTGGCTCCTCATCGGGGGCTGCAGCACCACAGGATGAAACGTCTGGAGTAGGGAGCCAAGCTGACCCCAGCCAGCCCCACAGGACCTAGCCTCTTCCAGGACTTCCCACTACCACCCCACACAACCTAGGTTGCAATAGGCCATCACCCACCGCCCCACAACCCTCTGGAGCAGGACCCAACCCTGACCCTGGGCCTATTTACTGGGTCGTGACAGGCCATCAGTGTTTACAAATGGATCCTGACCAACCACTGCCTCACACTGATATAACTCAGGTCCAAATTTGGATTTTTCTGGTCTTCATTCTGCAAACCCACACAAATGCAAGTGGAAGCCTTGCAGCAGTTAAGGTAAGGTAAAGCACTAACTGTAGTCCTTTGAACTGAGGGCCAGAATTAATGCCTAGTGATGTCAATGGGGGTCTGTAAATGGACTACAACAGTCCCGAGTGGGAGTAAGTCTTAACTCCTTTGGGCATCTGCCCCCTTGCTCACAAGCAGGCACGGTTTATGAAAGGCAGCATGGAGAGTGATTTGTCAGCCATGCAGCAGCCCTCGTTACTGCAAGATTGGATTTCCATGTGCTTCCCTTGCTGTCCCTATTGCTCATCACATTTTACCGTATACACACCCCACTCTGCATCTGTGTAGCCTCAAGACCAATCTCTTCAACATAAAGTTGAATTCTCCTACTCTGTTCTCTAATCCTATTTTCAGTAGAATAATAGTGACATGTAATTTGAAACTAATTTCCATTTGTTTTAATTATTTGCAGTGCCTTGAACCAGATGCTTTATTATTAATAGCTGGTGGAGATTTTGAAGACCATCTCAGTGAAGAAGTATTCCAGAGAATTTCCCTCATTCTTCTCTATTATATTATTCATCAAAGAGACATCTGTTCTTCAGAGCTCAGTCTGAGTAACAAGGATTATAAATTTTACCTACACAGTATGCTCAGTTTAAGGCGTGATGAAGACTGCTATTATTTCTCAAGGAATGAAACTGAAGACATTTTGGCTGCAATAAGGCAACATTTTAAAACTCCTGAAAGCCAGGTAAACACATACCCCCAGCACTCCAAAACACTTACCAAAGATCTAAAGGCTAAAACCTAGTTCTGCCATCAAATTGCAGTCAAATAATATGGTCCCTAGGAGACCATACCCACTTGGGACAAATAAGAGCAGCCCCTTGGCTGATCTAACCTGCCCTGGAGCTGAAGCTGGAGAAGAGAATCAAGTTTCTGTAACCAGTTCCCTGATGGTCTTTCACTGTGCTACATCCATCAGATACTGGATGTAGCAGGGAATCTGCCAAAAGATGTGGCTGTTTCTTTGACATGCCAGATACATCTGAAGCTAATCTACCTACCATAGTCAGTTCCTCCAGCAGAAAGAGTCATCCAAAGAAGACTAAACTTACGTTAGGAATGGCAAATAATGTATTCATTATATTTAGCTGTAAAGACCCTTTTAAAATCAGGAAATCCATGGCAGGTATAACTCACCTAGTATTTATTGTTATTTATCTATGTCAGTGCCTAGGGACCAAGCAAGAATGGGGCTCCATTGTGCCAGGCACTGTACAAACACAGAATGATAGACAGTCCCTGCCCCAAAATGTTTACAATCTAAATACATCTATTATCCTTACAATGTACAGTAGCCAAAACCACTTACCAGATTTTCAAAGTTAGAGACTTGTTATAATATATATATTGACCTGCTGTGAAAAGTTCATCAGCCCTTTGGATGCTACAGGATCAGACTCTGTCCTGGTCTGATGTTGACTCTCCAATTCTTCTTTTCTTTTCCATCTCACTGCTCTTTAATTTACACCACACAGTAGTAGCAGCAATCAAGGCAAATGGAAGATTGCTAGAAGCCACTAGCTATGCAGCATAAAGCAGAAGGCCTGCAATTCCTTTCTCTTCATGTGCTTTGTGTAATCTTTTCCCGTCATAAATTATTCATTGACTAGTACAGTTGGTTCTAAATCTCACTGAAAGTGCCGATTTCCAGGAACTCAAACAGTATCTCGGCAGCTATAAAGAGGCATCGGTGGGTATTTGGCTTGTCAACATGGAGTAACAATCCATACAGCGCTTTACAGTGTTGTCTATTTGTTTATACTGGCAGTGCACTCAGTATGTCTGTTTAGAGTCTGTGATTTCATCGTTCACAGAAAGGAGAGTGGGGAGACTCTTTGTCATAGGTAGTGAAATCATTACAGCCTATATAATGCTTTGAATCACAACATCTGTGGCTAGGAGAAAGGGTAGTGATCCAGGGGAAGAAAACCATTTTGGTCAGTTTTTAAATGTTATGATTGTTTAAAACTTGTTTCCTTCTCACCATAGCAACTAATATATTCAATTTGGTAGGAAAGAAAAGTCTTCAGCTTGTATGGAGATATATTGGCAGTGAATTTGACATTAGAAATACTTGCTTTTCTTCATGGTGCACAGTGGCGTCCTGGTTCGGGATTGGGGCTCCTAGGTGCTATGATGATACAAACAAATAATAATAATAATAATTAATAATTAATAATAATACATGAATAATTAACCAGCTAGCCATTAGCCAAGGCGGGGTTACATGTGTATGTGTCTATGGCTGCTGTCTATGTAAAATGGACACGCCACTCAGAATGGTGCGCTTATGAGGCTGCAGCACATTTAAGGCAAAATGAAAAACTGGCCTTAAAGGTCTCTCATTCACAGCTGGACATGAAGACCTGAGCTTCATGCACAAATATGCTCACACATTTACAGAACTATGTCTGTGCACATCTTTACTGCAATGACACATGCAATTACTAGGATATTTTGATGGCTAAGTACACTTTTACTCATGCAACTGTGATAATTACATGTGCAGCTGAACTAAATGGACATGGAAACATAGGCACACAAGTAGACACTGGAAATCAATTTCTTAAAATTGATCTCATACATTTCTTCCTTCTTCATCTTCTTTGATTACAGTAACTTAGAGGTCCCAGGCCAAGATCAGGGCCTCACTGTGCAAGGCACCATATACATATGCTGTAAGAAACAGTCTCCGCCCCCCAAGAGACTGCAGTGTAACTAGATAAAAGAAACAAAATGTCAGAGAAAGTGAATGTTATCACCCCCATTCTACAGATGGGGAGCTGAAACACAAAGGTATTCGGGGAATTGCCCAAGGCTATACCTGAAAGCTGTGGCAGAGCTGGGAATTAAATCTAGATCTGCAGTGTTGCAGTCCAGTGCCTTAACCACAACATCCACTTCTCTTCTTCCTCTTCTGCCACTTTTTGGGATTGTACTGGCTACACTCTAGGCAGCAAAAATCTTGAAGAAAAAAATTAAGCAGAAATTGCATGAAAACAAAAATAAATAAAAATAACTTAAAGTAGCTAATTGAATGTGGTGTTTTTAACTGTTGCCTCAAGTTCCTTCCCTTCCTTCCCAAACTGGCTTCCTCCCCATTACATGACTGAAACTGATCACATGTTGGTCTCTAACCACCTCTTCATAGCATAATCTCAGGTCCTGCATTCCATTCTCATTCCCTTTGAGTCTCTTCTGCTTTTCATGCTGTTGATTATACACTCTGTCCTAACAATCTGTCCACCCTGAGCTTCTGCAATACTGTGTTCTCTTGCTTCTTTTCCTGCCTATCTGATGATTTACACTAATGTGACCAAGAACTGCTTAACTAAATTTTTATTCTGTTTGCAGTGTGTTGATGTAACCGTTCTGGAGAAAGAAGCTGCCATATTGGACAGTGCCGGTGCTGATGAAAATACACTTCCTCGCCTGGCTGCTACAATCATTACTTTGGCTCTCCAAGGAGTCTGCCTCGGGAGAGCAAGTTTACCCACCCCAGAATTCTTTATAAAATATATTTTCAGTTCTCTAAACAGCACTAATGAACTCCAAGTAACAGGTAGGGCTCTGTATTTCAGGTTTGCCTTTTGTGTCAGTACATTTTAGGTACTTCTGAAATCAGGGTTTGAATCACTATTTCATCATTTGTATTTGATAGGTAGAACTCTTCTAAATGTAAAAAGAAGGCTGGGAGACAAGCTCCTTCTTTATTTTGAAAATCATTTTGGGCACTATAAAATAAATAATAATAATCATATATAAAGTGACCTCAGTTTGCCTTCGACAGCCATTTTCTGGAGATTGTATCAGTAGATGTAGACTGGGACACGGGGAGCTTCTCAGGGCAGATGAAGTTTGTTCACCCTGTCTTGACTGGATGATTTCTGATCTTTACTCATAGCTCCTTTATGTATTATTTTTCCCTACCCACTTTCTGAAGTCACCACCCTCCAGTGAGACTGGGACATGTAAAGTCCATTTGGTATAGAAATTTCACTTCAGTTCTAAAAGATCTTTTGCCAGATGCAACTCAACTTAACTACAAATAAGTAGGCCCAAGATTTTTTTAACTGGGCCTAAAATTAAATAATCTAAACAAGTAGCCTCATTTTCAACAGTGTTTCACATCCATCTCCCATTACGTTCACTGGGGAGCTGCAGGATGCTCATCCCCTTTGAAAATCAAACCACTTATTTAAGTGCCTACCAGGGCTTTAGGAACTTAACTTTAGGCCCCCACTTTTCCTTGTTTGTGGTTCATTGACTAATGGTAGCTCTTTACAAGGATCTCAAAGTGCTTGAAAACATTAATTAATCTGTGTGATGTACCAGTGAGCTAAGTAAGAATTAATATCCCTATGATGTGTATATTGAATCACAAGGGGCCAAGCGATCCCAGGTATGGTAACACAAAAAACAAGCTGCGTGCATAAAAGAATTCAAGCATCTTGACTCTTAGACCTGTTCTCTAATTCATAGATCACACTCACTCCCATTAACCCTGGTTATGTAACAAACACTTTCCCTTAAAAAATGTCAGTGTAGAACTCATAAAATAATTGACTCATGACAATGAACAGAGCCAGTTAGAATGCAGAGAGGCACTGTGCTATTTAAGTAGCTATCAAGAGTGAAATCCAGATCGGGGCCACGGATGTCAATCACAAAACTCCTGTTGACTTCAATGGAGTCAAAATTTCAACCACAGAATCCAGAGGATATATTTAACCAGATTGGAACAATGCCAGCATATTTTAAACCAAAACTCATTGGCATCCCTCTTTTAAATATATTTACATTTCAAATATAAACTGGAGAAAAGGGCTAGAATTGGCAGCATATAGGAAAAAATGAAAATAAAGTTGATTACAGTGACAACTTTTAGAAAGAAGCTTTAGCTGACTTCAAAAGTATTTTTGCTCAAGAGAAAGGAAGTAAATAGAAATCTTAGCATACATTTTTCTTTAGGAAAAAGTTCTAAATTTCTTTTTTCAAGCACTGATGGGGACAATTGTTCTAAATAACAATTTTCAGAGTAGCAGCCATGTTAGTCTGTATCCACACAAAGAACAGGAGTACTTATGGCACCTTAGAGACTAACAAATTTATTAGAGCATAAGCTTCGGATGCATCCGAAGAAGTGGGCAGTAGCCCACGAAAGCTTATGCTCTAATAAATTTGTTAGTCTCTAAGGTGCCACAAGTACTCCTGTTCTTTTTGCTAAATAACAATGAAAGTTATAAAACAGGGGTCGGCAACCTCTGGCACGCGGCTCGCCAGGGTAAGCATCCAGGCGGGCTGGGCCAGTTTGTTTACCTGGCACATCTGCAGGTTCAGCGACCGTGGCTCCCACTGTCCGCGGTTCGCCACTCCAAGCCAATGGGGGCGGCAGGAAGCAGCGCGGGCCAAGGGATGTGCTGGCCACGGCTTCCCACCACCCCCATTGGCCTGGAGCAGCGAACCGTGGCCAGTGGGAACCACAATTGGACGTAGCAGGCAAACAAACTGGCCCGGGTTGCCAGGTTGCTTACCCTGGCGAGCCGTGTGCCAGAGGTTGCCGACCTCTGTCATAAAACCAAGTATTGCCATCATGTGGAAACATTCTTAACATCTGTTTGGTAGTGTGTAGCGGGGCAGTAACCCCGCTCCTGCCCTGAAGGGCTTAAACAGCCCTGGGAGAGGACTGTGGTAGGGGAAAACCTGGGCTGATTGGGGAAGTAGCCACAGCTGGGCCATGCCCCAATCAGGTTGCAGCTGGCCCTTATAAGAGGGCAGTGGACCAGGGAGCAGTCAGTCTCTCGCTGCTTTCAGAGAGAGATGGGTGCCTAGAGTAAGACAGGGCTGGGGAAAGGCCAGAGGGGCTAGGGAGCTCCAGGCTGGCAACTCCCCAGGCTGCAGGGCCTTGTCCAAGGCCCCATAGAGGTACTGGGTTGCAGAGAAAGGCAGGAGGTCCAAAACCCCCTTGCCTGTGATGAGTGGCTTATACTGCAGTCTGCCCCAGGGAGCAGTGGCTAGTTGGTGACTGGCAGTAGCCTACGACTGAGGCGAGGTGGGGATAGGGGGTGGAGGTTCCCCGGGGAGGGGAGAACCTAAGAGTGAGGGGTTACTGTCAGGAGCAGCACCCCAGATAGCGGGGCACTGGAGTCCAGGGAGGGATGCGGGGGCCAAGCAGCAGCGGGACACCGGCCTGCCAAGGGCACTCTGGAAGCTGGAGAGCTAATTCCCTGAGATGACCAGCAGGAGGCGCCGCCGGGGTGAGTCCCGCACCGCTACATAATTAAATACCCTATCTAAAATTAATTGGTGGGCTCAGCCCAGTTCTTAATGGACAAAGTCTCCATTTCACAAAAATCACCACAATGACCCTAATTCTGCAAGTTATTCCATGTTGGCCCATGGCATCCATCCACATACAATAATTTGCAGGATCATGGACACTATTTATCAGTACCTTGTTGATGATTTCAGCAGAGCTATCAATGATTATATGGCCACAAAGGGTGAACTGCCTTCTTATCTCTTAGAGATCGTCAAGAGGAAAACATTAATGTGGCAGTGTGGAGAAGTAACTGCTTACTGTATAGGTGACTTCATACTCTAGAGCTGTCAAAATGGGATCTTCGCATTTACTAGAGAAAAAAGTTATTTAAAAAATATTGTTAAATAAATCCTCAGTGCTGATTTTCAATAAATATTACAGCACTGGGGAAGTTCAGAAGACTGGAAGAAAGCTAATGTTGTGCCAATTTTTTAAAAGGGTAAATGGAATGACCCAGATAATTACAGGCCTGTCAGCAAGACCTGGGCAAGATAATGGCGCAGCTAATATGGGACGCAATTGATAACAAATTAAAGGAGTGTAATGTAATTAATGCATATTAGCGTAGGTTTATGAAAAATAGATTCTGTCAAACTAACTTGATATCTTTTTTGGTGAGATTACAAGTTTGGTTGATTCCTTACAGAACTCTTAGTATTTTATTTTGAGTTGGTACCACACAACATTTTTTAATAAAAAAATAAAATGTATGTTAGGCAATATTTTGATTGGACCAACTTCTGTTGGTAAGAGACAAACTTTCAAGCTTACACAGAGCTCTTCTTCAAGTCTGGGAACCCGTACTCAGAGTGTCACAGCTAAATACAAGGTGGAACAGATGGTTTAGCATAACATATTTCAAGGGACCAGTCAAGGTGAAGTGGCCCGTTAACACCCCTCCAGTCATATGGTAGAAAGAAAGGGAGGGGGGGGAAGGCAGCTCGGGGGATGGGATGGGGGCTACAAAAATAAACGAGCGTTTCCAAGCTCATCATTAGAAGCAAGCTCCCCAAAGACCCAGAGACACCACCTTAAAGCTGCAACAGACCCTGCCAGAATTACATATGCAAAATCTGTAGACATATTTCCACTGCCATGATGATCAACACCCCCATCAACACACTTTCAAGATCCATGGCACCTACACATGCCTATCATATATGGTGTACCTCATCCAGTGTGCTAAATGCCTCAATAACAACTATTTGGTCAAACCAGACAATCATATGCTCTTG
This sequence comes from Trachemys scripta elegans, assembly GCF_013100865.1. NCBI lineage: Eukaryota > Metazoa > Chordata > Testudines > Emydidae > Trachemys > Trachemys scripta. Next base: position 38,332,139 of record NC_048299.1, on the reverse strand, counting down.
AATGAACTCACATAGGAAAATAATAAAAGACAAAAACTCCATCTCACCTGTGGGTGAACACTTTTCACAAAACATTCACTCTATATCTGACCTCTCAGTCCTCAATCTCGAAGGAACTCTGCATAAAACTTCAAATGATGAGCCTGGGAGTGTTGATTCATAACTTTGCTAGCCACTAAAAATCATGGAGTGAATAGAGCCACTGGATTTATGGCTTATTACAATAGTGTATAACCCACTAACAGCCCCCCTGCCCTGCTTCCCAAGCTGCCTCCCTCTTTCCTCCATCTTGACAGATCTTCACGTTGAATGGTCCCTTGAAATATGTGGTAACTGCTTACACTAAACAATCTGTTCCACCTTGTATTAGGTGTGACACTTTGAGTACATTTCCCAGATCTGAAGAAGAGCTCCGCGTCAGCTTGACAGCTTGTTTCTCTCACCAACAGAAGTTGGTCCAATCAAAGATATTACCTCACTTACCTTGTCTTTCTAATATCCTGGGACCAACATGCCTGCAACAACAATGCATGCATAAAATTTACATGGCACACAACAAATGGATTAAAAACTGGCTAAATGATAGGTCTCAAAATGTAATTGTAAATGGGGAATCATCATCAAGCAGATGTGTTTCCAATGCGGATCCACAGGAACTGATTCTTGGCACTACACTATTTAATATTTTTATCAATGACCTGGAAGAAAACACAAAATTGTCACTGACAAAGAGTGCAAATGACACAAAAATTGAGATTGTGGTAAAAATCACTCATTCAGAGCCATCTGGATTGCTAGGTAATCTGGGCACAAGCAAACAATATGTGTTTTAATATGGCTAAATAAATGTAAATGTATATATCTGGGAACAAAGAATGTATGCCCTATTTACAGAATGGTGGACTCTATCCCGGAAGCAGTGACTCTGAAAAAGATTTGAGCTGAACACAAACTCCCAATGTGATGCTGTGGCCAAAGAGGCTAACGTGACTCTGGTATATATAAACAGGGGAATCTTGAATAGGAGCAGAGCTATTATATTATCTCTGTATTTGGCACTGATGCAACCACTACTGTAAAACTGTGTCCAGTTCTGGTACCACAATTCAAAAAGGACGTTAATTAATTGAAGAGGGTTCAGAGAAGAACTACAACAATAATTAAAGGGTTGAAAAATATGCCTCACAGTGATAGACTCAAAGAGCTCAATCTATTTATTTTAACAAAGAGAAGGTTAAGGGGTGACTTGATTGCAGTCTGAAAGTATCTACATTGGGAACAAATATTTAATAATGGGCTCTTCAATCTGGCATAGGAAAGTATAACATGATCGAATGGTTGGAAGTTGAAGCTAGATAAATTCAGACTGGAAATAAGGTGTACATTTTTGACAGTGAGAGTAATTAACCATTGGAACAATTCAGCAAGTGTCATGTTGGACGCTCCATCACTGACCATTTCGAAATCAAGATTGGGTTTTTTTTCTAAAAGATACACTCTAGGAATTTTGGAGGGAAAGTTCTATGGCCTGTGTTATACAGGAGCTCCAACTAGATGATCACAATGGTCCCTTCTGGCTTTGGAATCTATGAATAAGCTATATTTTGACATTTTGAACAATTGCTATTTCATCTTTCTCTTTAATTTGTGTTTATAATGAGGTAACAACACGTTTTCTAATAAATTCCTAGAAATAGACCAACTCCTAAGCATGCTGAGGGATGGAAAGACCTGCAACGCAAATGGACAAATGTACAGCCACAAAGAAAGACGTCATGGCATGACAATCAGAGATGTTGGATATTTAAATATTCCACTCACATCAAGACAAAAGAATGGGGAATATATAAGTGGTTATCATGAAGATAATGAAAACACTGCTGATTGGGATCAGGTTAATTTATTATTTACTATTCTTACCAACAGTTGGAATCGGATGTCAATTACAGAAGTTCAGGTTGGTTTGCAAATATATAGTACAAAGAATAAATCACTTCAACAGGTAACATTTATGAATTTTGTGAATTTCTAAAAGTCATATATATATATATATGACTGGCCTTTGTGCTTTAGACTCCAGTCAAAGCAGCCAGGACATATCTGATGACTTAGGCTTTTCTTCTTCTTCTTTGTAACCCAGACCTGAGGTATGGTTGCAGTCTTCTCCCTTTTCTCCTCTGGGGTTCCTGTGTTCACCTATAAGTCCACCGGGTGCCTCTACCCAAGGAAACCCCTCCTAGTGCAAAGAACACAGAGGGCCTGTTTGTTGGGAAAATTCCAACACCCAACTCACACAGAGCCATGTTAGTCACAGCACAATAAAATAAAATAGCTATCACAAATTCCACAATAATAAAACAGTAACTGGGGCTTTGTTAGGTATGGGTAACACAAGTGAGAGGAAAATGGAAAAGAGGAGTAGGATAATAAAAGATAAAAACAACAGTACATAAACTCTACCACCTTAACGTTTTTTGGACAATTTATTTAGGAAGTTTTAACAAGTTTATAAATCTTTGATATGTAAATATCAGAAACAAAATATCCCTCCTAACATTTACAGCCAATAAAAACCGTACTGTGCTCCCTCCTAGCACCTGCTTAGGCAAATAGTTTAGGCTCAGGCTTTTGGTGGGCAGTACAGTGCTGAAATCAGTGGCCGGCTTAAAATGCAATATCGAATTAAATAAAGTCTTCACGTCAAGGATGGTAAGATTGTTCTTGTGGCTCTCTGGTCCAGATTCAAATGTGCAGTTAGACAGACTCTTGGTAGTTTGGCCCCGACTCTCCTCAGCCTTTTGGGTTTCTGGTCTCTACAGAGATGACACTAATCAGTGTCCCAGAAATCCCAAAGTCTTTCCTTGGGAGGAATGTGGAGGGTCAAAGGGTCCTCCCGGGCTGTGTAGCTCCTTTCCCTACTACACTGTCTCCAAACAATACCAAAAGTAATATTTCCATACTGAACCCTTTGTCTCTGATTGGTTCTCACAGTGTTCCTTTTCAGTTCTGTCTCTGGCCTGGACCCCAGGCAATCTGGGAAATGGAGTCTGAGCCTCTGTAGCCATTGTTGCTGTAATACAGCTGCAAATCCCCTATAGGCTTAATGTGGTATTTCAGGAGTAGCTCTTCCAAAGGGGTTACATTTTTTAATAATACATTTTAAGATGATTCAAAGCTTGGTGGTTCTACTATCTTGAGTGGATAAAAGATGTACATTTGGCTTTCATTTAGTGTTCATTTTATGATATGAAGATGACACAATTGCCTTCGGAGTCAATGCCATCCTGACAGTTGTTTAGCTGAATGATTTTATTTTTTTATTTTGAATTCATATCCCATCAGTATAATTATTTTCATTCTGCTGGACCTCAAAGGAGAGTCATGCCAATCAGCCAAGTAGATGTTTAAATCAAATGTGGCCCCAAAATAACTTAAATGAAGGTCATAGGACAGTAGTGATGCCAGGAATACAAGGAATATAATTCCCCTGGGCAGAAAGCCAATTTACAAAACTGAGCACTTTTTAGAACTTTTTTGAACTTTTGGACTTCCAAGACTGTCCTTGAATCAAAGGCCATGCATTATTCCAGGCATGGCAGTCAAGCTGAGAGCCAAAATATTTTTGTGTAGCCTTTGAAAGGTTATAAAGATACATTTGGAGAGAAGAGATTTGCCATCCTTTTCTGATATCTAGCTTCTATTTTTCATTCCATTTTTCTTCTTACTAACTATTTACATTTTCCTTGACAGATCGTTCCTTTAGAAGAATTTGTATTTGAATGTTATTGCTAATTTTATCTTCTGTTTTCCACACGTCCCTAAGATAGCCATTGTATTCCATTAGCAACAGATGCTGTTACGTGTAAGAAATGGACTGGTTTCTTGCTTGCTTCTGCCAGTTCAGTTAAGGGCTGTAATTTAGTTTTTCAGATATTAGCTTCATATTTTGATATATAATGCCAGAAAAGTAGGTCACTGCAGTCTTTTTAAAAATCAGCTTTGTCTTCAATGATTTTTAAAGTGCATATAAAACTTAAGTAAATAGTAAGATGAACTAATAAGAGCTATAAAATGTAGTCACTTAAAACTATGTATCTCATGTCTGTCTATATGTTAATGTATGGCTTCTCGTTAAAGAAATCTATGTGAGGGGAAAGGAAAGTCATGCATCTATCTGGTGTTTCATAAGAGAAAATGTTAAGCTCTATTTATCTTTTTCTGTATTATTCCCCTCAAAGACAGTATAGATTTCTTTCATTAATAACAAAGGCCCTTATCTTTTCATCCTCATGTTAAAAGGCACAGAGAAGCCAGGGTTTATGGTAGAAGATGCAAAGGTTCTAGTCACCTACATTCATTTGGAAGGGATATAAACCCTCGTGCTTCAGGGCTTAAGACAACTTCTAATAAATGGGAGTTAATAAAAATGTCCCCATAGACAGGTTACGCCGGAACTGCCTGCTGCAAGGTTTCTTGTACCTTCCTCTAAAGCAGCTGGTGCTGATCACTGTCAGAGTCACCATACTAAACTAGATAGACCTCTGTTCACAGTGGGGCAGTTCCTGTATTCTCCTGGTGGCAGGGCCACCTATGCTCATAGAAGACAAGGATCCTCAGGACTCATTGATTGATTGATAGTCCTTTATTCACTCAAACTGTTACTAAAGTCCAAAGAGAATGTTGCCTTGGTAAGGGATGAGCAAGGACAGAAGGATTTCTCCCATTATTTGTATTACTGAAGAATAACTAGAACCTTCTTTCATTTACATGGTAATTTTCTTCCTAAAAGAAGCCAAATAGTTTTATAAGTTTAACTTATAAATTGTAATTAATAAAACTTATATATAGGGGTCATTTCATCATTAGTGATATGCAGCCACCTTTGGGGTGAAAAGAACAAGCATTTAACAATGCACAGCAATGGGGACAAGAAATGAAGAGTACCTTTACTCTCTTCAATTCAGGGTGTATATATGTAGTCAGAATATAATTTCTTGAGCTGGAATTTTGCCAAGATAATGGAATTAGCAACCATGTTCTTATGAAAAGTATCATGCGAACTTTAATAAGTACAAATGATCAGGACCTCCATTTAATATCTCATCTGACCAATGGTGCTGTTCCCCTAGCATTATACTGGGGGACTAGTTCAGTTCTTCTGCAAAATAAAGAGTGACATCAGCTAAGTAACATTTCTGCAGCATCTAATTCCCTCCCTGCCACACACATACACAAAGTACTGACTCGGGCAGCAATATGGAAATCCATGTTGTACCTGAATTGATCCTTATTACTGTCATGTAATGAATGAGGATTAGAATGCAAAATCTTTAGTCATTGTATTAAAACATGCCCCTAAAAATAAATCTTAATACCAAATCTAGATTATCTCACTAATACTTGCCGGAGGTAAAAACAACAGGGCATTTTCTAAAAGTAGTAGTAAACTCTATGCAATGCTTAGTATATCTATGTTATGATTCAACTAGTAAAACTTTATAGCTTTAATTATCTCTATGTGTTATGAAGGGCACAGATATGCAGCACAAATACAGACTTCATTGCAATATTACCGCAAACTCTGGCTGCTAACTTCCAAACTTTGTTCCAAACATGCAAGTAGAAAGCCATGATGTAATGGGTGTGGTTTAATTAGGTTGCAATTTTACTCACGTAACCTATCTGGAAGTACCCAGCTATAAATCATACAGTGGGCAGGTCATCATTCCGGCCTCACTTGTTTCTACCTATCTGGGAGAGATGCCATCAGCTCTCCCCCTTCCCAATTTGTCTCAGCCCATTGCTGGGATCCTGCTGCCCTCCCCTCATATGAGGATAAAGGGAGGCGGGGAGGGGGAAAGAGGGGACTATCTCCCTACTGTACCAGATGTTAGGAGCCCACACCCTTTTTCCAGCTTCTAAGTAAGGCTTTATAACTTCCATTAGCCCGATATGTAGGGTGACCAGACAGCAAGTGTGAAAAATCAGGACAGGGGGTGGGGGGTAATAGGAGCCTATATAAGAAAAAGACCCCAAAATCAGGACTGTCTCAATAAAATCTGGCCATCTGGTCACCCTACCTATATGTTAAGAAGTACACAGACACATAGCACACATATAGACCTCACTGCAAATATCCGGCCTGCTAACTTCCTAACTTCTACTGACTCGTAAAGGGTCAGCAGGTGCCATCTTTGAATACTCAATAGCAGCAAATGCCAGCTGCTGTTAATAGTTTTAGCACTAAAAATAGTCTTGATTGAGAAACATGCTATACACATATTTAGATATAATAATGGGCCAGACCCTCAGGTAATGCAGTGGCTTCAGTGGAAACTACACTGACTCACAGCAGCTGAGGATCTGGCCATTGAAATGTGGAAGTGAAGATGATGTATAAGGTTTTCATCAATAAACAAAAAATTCATTATCTTTTATTTTAAAAGATGTAACCAGGAAGCAGAAATGGAAAATGCGACTTTTCTTTGGATCCACTTTTCATTTTTTTTTAAAGTTCATGATTCCATGTCATTTAAAAAGTCCTGCAAATCCGCATTTAACCTGATCATCAGACTCAGTTAATGGTATCTATATTTAGTAACCACATATCCTTTCCCACATAGGCTTGCTTCTCTGCCAGTGAGCTTGTGAAGATATTTTTACAAAACAGTCCTTCGTCCATTTCTAAGGAACATTTCAAGCAAATCAGCCCAGCGATCATTCAGCAACTACTGAGCTGTTCTTGTCAGCTTACAGAATCCAAGCAAACAAAGCTGCCACCAACAACTCTGGAAAGTGAGTTATGTTGCCATTGTGCAGTATTGCATTGTGCTAATTCAGCTGAAGGGTTGCAGGAGTTTAGCTTTCTGGAGCTTTTGTATTCATTAGTAACTAAAAAACAAAACACCCAGATGTTTATACACCAAAGAATTTCATGGTGTGCATGCTACACAGTACTATACAATGAGAAGTTCAGGGATCCAGCTCCCAGTAACTATTTCACTCTCTTATCCAAAGAACTCTCATTTGGGCTGATTTTTCTTCCTTCTTAGATGCTTGTCAGAGATACAGACAGTAAGTATAATGGCTATGGTGCTATAAGAGGCCCTCCCAGTAGTAGAGACGGGAGCCTACTTTGCCCCTGTTTCTCCAGTTTTACACTGGTATAACTTTTTTGGTTTCAAGTGGGATGCTCTGGCATAAAACTGGAGTAACACAATGATGAATCAGGCCTTGATGCTGTAACATCTGTTATTTTATACCATGATATGCTGAATTAGTGGTGTTAAGATGCTCTCCAGAAAGTAAATGTGTATGAAAAGTGCAGATTTTCACTTTGTGAAATTTGAACAGCAAAAGTAAAGGTTTTTGTGAGATGTTGTTGTGAAAATAAAAAATAGCAGCTTTTCAAGATCATCTACTGTCCTGTGCCAAGCAAAAATGAGCTCCAGGCTTTGTACACCTTGGTCTGTAGAAAGAAACCAGTTAGAAAAATTTCTCAGGGCACATATCAATCCATTCAGTGCCTATGTCTATTGTATTGTGCCTTACTCACCTGGTAGCTTGCCAGATCCATTGGGGGACTAATAAATGTTCCCCATGCATCCTTCCAGCCAGTCATCTGTCTGGGATAGAGCTTTAACTCCCTGGACTACAATTGTTGGTCAAGATGGTCAAGGATGCAACCCCATGCTGTGGGTGTCCCTAAAGCTTTCATTGCCAGAAACTGGGACTGTATGGCAGGGGATACATCACTCGATAATGGCCCTGTTCTGTTCATTCCCTCGAAGCACCTGGCACTGGTTGCTGTCGGAAGACAGGATACTGGCCTAGACGGATCGCTGGTCTGACCCAGTATGGCCATTCTTAGGTTCTTAAACAGAATTAATTAGGCTGCTGCTGGGAATGGACTGAACCACAGTTCCACATTGTACATTTGTACTATCAGTGTGCATTGATTAAACAACATGGTAGATCATTGGCTGGAAGGAGGTTTGTAGACATCCCACTAGTACTCAAAGGAGACAGGAACCTACAAAGTAGCAAGAGGTACTGAGACTCCCCAAAAAGAGTTATTTATTTTCTTCAAGCCCCTGTTACTATAGTGTCTCACACTCTTTCAAGTATTCATCCTCAAAACATCTCAATGAGGTAGTGAAGTACTATTATCCACATTTTACAGCTGGGATACCAAGGCACAGAGGGGCTAACTGACTTTCTAAGGCCACACAGGAAGTCTTTCGCACAGCTGGGAATTGAACAACAGTCTTTTACAGCTCAGGCGAGCATCTGAACCACCAGATCATCCTTCCTCCTCTAATGGTGATCTCTTTGGAGTGAAAGAGACCATGTGTGAGAGATGAAGGCCTTTATGAGCACATAGGTCTCTTTTCAGGATTAAGGCCTAAATTTGAGGAGTCTCCCAAAAGAGAAGACAGGCAAATGGCCTGATGTAAGACAAAAGTAGCCTAATGACCTGAACCTAGGACTGAGAGTTTCATTCCCAGATTTTCAGTTAGTTGCTGGTTGGTCTTGGGTAAGTCACTGAGGCCTAAGTTTTCAAAAGTGTCTGCTAATGTAGGGTGCCTTAGTGTTTGGGTATTTAACTGGCGTTACCTAGGATCCGATGTTCTGAGGTGCTGAGCACTCTCCGCTCCTGGTGTGTGGAAAAAAAATTTGATGCACCCAAATTAGTGGACACTTTTGAATATTTTGTCTTTAATTTCTTTGTGTCTGTTCCCCATCATGTGACTTACCTACCTCACAAGGGTGAAGGGTGTGGTATGGATTAGTTAGTTCATGTTGTACAGCAGCTTGAAAATGTAAGCGCATACATGTGAGTAACCTCCCAATCACTCTATTGAATTAGGAAAAAGAGGTTATCACTCCTGATTGCATCCCTAAAGGAAGTGTGTCCACACCGCACAACAAATACAATTTGGAACAGTAGGCATGGTGTGTTCACAGGAGGCTGACGACCTGTCTATTAAGAGCATATTTATCTCTTTAAGGCATGAGATCCAGTGGATTGGGCTTTTTTACCTGCAGGTCCTTGGCCAATGAATGCTTTGCAGACCTTGAACCCCCTCTTCCTTCTGTTATGCTGTCTGTCCCTTATATATAGCAAGAAAATGTGGTACAACTCAAGAATTTCCTTCCTGTTTATTCACACAGTTCAGAATAAAGGGCCTCAAGTAATTAGACACTGAATTGTTAAAGCTGGACTTGGTTTTATTTTGATTCCTTTTCCGCAGAGTATGGCTACAGCACTGTTGCTGTTTTACTTATTACTATTGGATCTATGTTTGGTACAACCCTCATTTTCTTCAGTTCCTGTCAAGAAATCTATACACTCATTTTACAGCTGTTTGTGGGTTTAGCTGTTGGGACGCTCTCTGGAGATGCTCTGCTACATCTTATTCCACAGGTAACACGCCAGTTTGTATTTTCAAAATGAAGTGTTCCTATATATATAAAGAAATGCGTACCTAGTGAAGCTGCATTCCTTTGATTCTCCCACAACACTGATTGACAGGAGCTCAGATGCTCTCATCTTTTTTTAAAAATAAAGCTGTCCATGAGATCTGAGAACCAGAGGGCCAGCACTCTAGTTATACTAGGAGCTGTGTAAAATCAGAAAGATATTTCAGGTTGGGAAATAAAGAAGCAGAAGCCAAAGAATGATGAATGCTGAAGAAACTCAGGTACTGTTTTAATACATAAGTACTCAGTGATTAAAAGAAATGGCAGGGGTGGGGGGGAGTATATGATAAACAGGTAAGACAGGGCTAGCTCTAGGTTTGTGTGGGGCTCTGTGTGAAGCCAGTGGGTAAGGTCTCAGGCATGCTTTAGTAACCCACTCAACTGGGCTAGGGAACAATCAGGAGCAGACTGGTAGATAGTTGGCTTGTGGTCACTTGTCAGTGGTAGGTGCCAGCGACTTTTCTCAGCGGGTGGAGTCAGGGAGGCTGGACTGTCAGGCCTCCCTCCTCCCGTCCCGGGTTTGTTGGAATGGAGTTCTGTAGCACAGAACCCATAGAAAATACAGGGCCTTATGCAAGCTGCACACTCCACACATGCTTAAGGCAGGTCATGTAAGGAGAACTGATTCAGGAGAATGCTGTTAAATGTTTTCCCTGAGCATCAGCAGCCCCACACCCAAGTTGTTCTAAAATTCCAGGGCCTTTCAGAGACATATAGTTCTGTTGTCATGAACTGCAATAAAAACACCTCAGTGGGAGGATTTTCTTTTAAATTCAAATATATATTTTACATACATGACAGTGTAAAAGAAAAGACAAGCCTTTGATTAGTTATTCATTTGGTTTTGCTGCTTTTTCTCTGCATTGCACAACTCGAAATAAGTAACTGAAGGGTTCTAACAAAAAGGGGTTTTAACAATTTCATTTACTTGGTAAGTTGGGCAAACACATTTCTGATGCTTCTCCATCTTAAAATGTTCATTCTGGTTTAAGAGATAGTAAAAGTTCTTTGAGGTATTCCATATAACTAAAAATGGGAAAAACCATCAAAACCAGTAATATTTCAGGAACTAGAGCTGGGAGAGATTTTCAAAAGCACCAAAAGGATTTAGGAGCACTAGGTCTCATTAAAAGTCAGTAGAATTTGTGCTCCTAAATCCCATGTGTGCTTCTGAAATTCTCCCCCTCAATTTTTAATGTGCTGTGTCCAGTATGTATCTCTTTTAAAGTGACAACTTTCAAATGAAGTCAGAACACTTCCAAGGAAGGTTATTATGTTCTTTCACAGCATAGAAACTGGAGCAAAGACCATGAGCAGAAGGGTTAATTGATTATTTTCTGTATGAATTTGACTTTTGAAGATGATCCGAACAATTTTTTAAACTGTAAAAGTCTAAACAAAATATACAAAGGAAAATCCTCTTGTCAATACAATTAAATCTGCCTCTAGAAATAATATTACTTTTACCGGCAAGAGATGACAGAAGCATAATAGAGGCCATTAATAATTAATTTCATTAATCTATACTGGTTTTCCAGCACAGCAACTTAAAATACAATTAAAGTCTTGAGAGTGGTAATAAAAGGAAAGTTGAGAGATAAAGCTATTATAGCTTACTCTAGCAAAAGTTAAAACAATTTTTCCCCTTTTATTTCACCTCTTTATCTAGATTCTTGGGTTACATAAACATGAAGCTCAGGAGATGGAACACATCTATGAAGGAAAAGAATATGTTTGGAAAATGTTGGGAATGATTGGAGGAATTCATGGATTTTTTCTGATAGAAAAATGTTTCTTTCTTTTGGTATCACCAAGTGATCAGGTAGAACTTTCTTTTTACCCCTTCTAAAATCATTTTTGTTTTTGAGATTATAAACTGCACAGTAAATTTTAAAAAAGTTTTTGGAAAAATAATTATCTTGCTTACAAGTGAAATGAAGCATAAACTGCCTCCTCCCAAATTGCTCCCATCAGACTGATTTTGCTTTGTACCGTTTTGTTTTGGTGCATAGGTTTGATGTGTTTAACTGTAAAAAGGCCAGTTATTTTAATTATTGTATTCTATAAGCAGACTTCCGTGGCTGGCATGGGAAAAGGTAAAGAGCATGTCTCTCTTTGAAAGAGTAATGAGAGTTTCTTTACCTAGGCACTGTTTGAAGAGCTCAAAGACTCACATGTTATCCAGGCTTTTTAAAATGACACTTTAAAGAATTATACTTTAAAATTTACTAAATTGCTTATAATTTTCTACCCCAAAGGATTTTGAAAATTAGTATAAATGTTGAGCTCTGTAGACTCCTGCATTATATGGGTACTGTCTCCTTGTTGGCTGCTCTGCTCTCAGTAATTCTATTATTTTATCTCAGTGTGCCTTGTGTTTGAAAATGTCATTATGTACCAGATATAATGTAGTACAAAATGTGACGCTTCATTAAGTCTCTGAGCATGGGAGACTATCTTAATGCCACTTCAAATGGCATTTGCTGCTGCTGTTTTACAAAGGATGCTTAATCAGAGGCCTAATTTAGATATCTGGGTCCCAATCCTGTATTCTTCATGCACCCAAAATACCTACTACCTTTGAGGAATACAGGATTGAGCCATACAAATTATGTAAAATGAATGTAAAGTGAATATTTTGCTAACTATGATATTATGTGGGTTGGCTTTTAAGATGTTAAGAGCAAAGTTGAAATCTATTATATAAAGAATAATGAATAAAGAGAAAGGGACTTTATAATTTTTTACAAGACTTTAATAAACCCATTCGGTTGGGGGCCATCTGAACACTAAACATTAAATAATTTGTTTATCCCAGCTTGTAACTCTAAAATTCAGCTTTACAAAAAATAATTTCCTATAATACCCTCTGGTTCTCACATACTTTTCTGGTTCAGTTTGCAGTTTTCTGAGCTGAAAAGGCATTAGCAAATGTTTATCACAGCTAGCATTCTTTTCAATTGTTTTTATTCTCAAGTCAACAACTTTCATAGGTCAAATAAAAGCTAAATCTGAACATGAAACTGACAGAGGCTGCACCTGTGTTCATCTGGCTTCAGAACTAATTGCAAAGCATCTTCATCCAGCAGGGCCTTTCATTAGTTAATGGGCACTTGGGGCATTCCCATGATCTTCCAGTGGAATCTGAATTAAATGACCATTCAGGCAGAGGCAAATCTACTTCAACCATACAGTTGGTAGGTTACTGATATGAAATGATTTACTGACTTGATTTCCTTCTTTCTCTGTCTCTCAAAAAATAAACCCAATTAACTTCATAACTGAATAATATTTTTCAGTGTTTATTGATTTTTTTCCTTATTCCATGACCTCAAAAAAGAATGTATTGTCAGAAATCTGTAGATTTGTTAGACCACAGTAAGCATTTTCAGACATATTTTATTCACAAATATTTACAAAGCCAATCTATCGATATATGTCACGTTGATGCAATAAACCTCCTTATATGCCATTTCCCCAGAAGATCTTTAAAACATCTACTGTCTTCCTGGTTTTCCAATGTAAATCACATCTCTGAGGAGCCAGATCCTTCAGTCCTTATACCAGCAATACTCCCTTCAATCTTCAAGTTGGAGTAAGGATTGCAAGATAGCGTCCAAAGAGATTACAGTGTATAAATTAGTTACCAGCTGAAAACTTAAACTATATGCAGTCATTTTTCCATTAACATGAATAATATGTAAACAAAATCAGATGGGCTGAAAATAATGCTTTCCCATTAGCAATTCTGTAGGTTCCCATTAGACCTATGGAGAGTGCCCAAGCAAGATGTTCGATAGATACACACACACACACACACATACTCAACTACATAAATTGATAGGTTTTAGCATTTTGCAAGCATAGTTTGTTCTTCATATTATATGTAGTTTCAGGATATGCTAATTGTAGTCCTGTTATTTAGTCAGAGAATCTCAAACTTTCCCATATTATGGTCCACATTTAATGAAGAGATGGTTATCAACAAGAGCAATATGAGCCAGTATTGGTTCACAGAACACAGTTTGGGAACTGTTGACTGAATGCCTGTAAGCAGACCAGTGAAGATAATTTATTACATTTTGACCCATCTGGTCACTTCCTGTTTCTTCATTAAGTAATTAATCATTCCTTTTAGCTGGCAAACTGCAAGATCATCCTAAAGTTACATATTGATAATATGAACTAGTGTGGCTTGGCTTGTTTGGATGAGAGCTACCCATTTTTTTCAGGATCATATGGGTAACAATGAGAGAAAACACTGGCTGACTATGAGGAGATATTAAAAAGACTGGGACTTTTTAGCTTGGAAAAGAGATGACTAAGGGGGGAGATAGAACAGAAGTCTATAAATCATGAATGGTGTGGATAAGGAAGTCAAATCCTCTGTCTAGACAAAGGCTGACAAAGCAGAGGAGACACTATGCCACAGTGAAGGAGATATATATCACTTCTCACTAATCATTTTATCTCCGCTTTTATTGTTTTTTGGAAGGGGTCAGGATGCTCTAGCAGTGACTGTGAATTCTGATGAAATAAAATTTGCTGTACTACAATTCTGATGCAATTAATGAATTGGATACAAGGGAGTTTTCTATTTGCATCTCAAATAGGGTGACCAGATGCCGCGATTTTATAGGGACAGTCCCAATTTTTGGGTCTTTTTCCTATTTTTCACATTTGCTGTCTGGGCACCCTAATCTCAAATAGCCCTATTAGCACATTTTGAAGGATAGAAGGAGTAATGGGAAGGGAAGAAGTATGTGAGGAAGGGCTGGAAGAGGGAATAGAGTACTAAAATCAGGGACCTTTGTTACCTGATCATATGTGCACATTTTTGCTACCTACTGTCTCAATATCCAGGTGGCCAAGCATCTTAATATCTGCCTGGTTGCTATGTATTTGTTTTCATCTCCTCAAGTCTTGCAATTTCACAGAGAAACTAATAAGAATATCTTAGGCCTGGCCTACACCTAAAACTTTCTATATCACTCAGGAGTGTGAAAAATTCATTTGCTTCATGTGATGCTGTAGCATCTGTAGTGTAGACAAGCCCTTAGTTATGGACTCCAATCTTCACCAGTTTTCTTTCAAGATCCTGTAGCTGCATACACAGTCATGCAATACAACAAAACCCATTATCCCATGAGAAACTGTACCAAAATGCTGAATTATAACTTAATCATTTTTCAGCTCTGCATTTCCAGCTCAAAAGTTTGTTTCATCCCTGAAATGTATTTTTCTCAGGGCACCACAATGCTACTGAATTGTTTTTGTTTTGGTCTGAATTAGACTGTAAGCTCCTGGGGGCAAGGACAATCTCTCGTGTGTGTGGAGTTCAGTAAATAATTCTAATGATAATAATGGTATATATTGTAGATGGCAGCAGCTAACTTTTCTTTAAAAAACAGTAAATCTATTTAAGTTGTCACTGTTTAATAACAGCAGATCAAAACAACCCCTCTATGCTGATCCAATATCTTTCCTTTTAATTAGAGAAGTCCCGAAGACTCTGAGTCTGAAGTTCCTCCAGACAGCAAGGCGACAAACAGAAAGAGTAAGTATTGATACAAAGATTAAACAAGCAGCATGAAAATCTTTAAGCCTGAGATGGGATTGAAAGTGTGAAACTGGCTCAGCTCTGTGTTTTCTATGTATTACGTCACCACATCTGATTCTGCCTGGCTACATAATTAAATCTCTGCTTAAAGACCTGTTTCCAGCCAACCAGACCCATAATTGTAAAGTTCATTAATCTTATACTGTCCTTGCTTCAACGTTTGTTTACCCACCCTTGCAAACTACTTTACTGAAGCCTTTTACTTAAAGGGAAACCCTCACATATTTACCACCAAACATCTTTTTATAATTGTAGACCTTGCTTGGGCCTTTCCTTATTGCAAAGATATTGAAATTGTCATCACTTCTCATTTTCTGGCTCTCTCGCCACACTATAATTTCCCTTCTGACTCTTTCTGTCTCCTTTATGGTAATGAAATCATGGTTATTAAACTCAGTGGTGACTTGTTCCTTATATGGGACTCTGGGCTCATAATACTTCTCAATCTATCAGTAGCTTTAGACTGAACTGATATCCCATTAAATAATTTTGAAATAGTTTTTCCTTCTCTGCTCTGCTTTTCCTTATTTTAAAAAATAAGAAAAAATGGTGTGGACCTAATTCTGCTCTTGATTGCATGCATGTAACCCTGCTGAATTCAAAAGAGCAGCAGGAATGCTACTGGGAAACAGCATTTTCCCTAAAATCTAGATATTTATCTTATTCTACTCCCCTTTGTCTAGTGACAATTAATTTCAGGACATGACCCTGAATTCTTGGTAGTCTCACTGTCTTCTGCCAGCCCTTTAGTGTTATTCTTTGATATTGTGGAATTCATTTCCATTTCAGGGCATAGATCTCATTTTTGGAAAACTGGATTTCCATTGCTTGAATCTGACCTTCCCTTCAGCATACAATCTAGTCCCAGTTTCACTGTCACTATCTACTCCATCTGTCATTGGTTCAGTGCTGTTCAGTCATCACTCTCTACTAATTATCTAAAACATATTCCACACAAGGTCAAGATTATCTGCTCCAAGTACAGCATGCCTGTATTTGGGGAAATTTCCCAGTTATCTCTTTATCAGTATTCTCTGTTTGGTTTCATATTTTGGACATAACTATTAATTCTCCTCTGCATTAGAAGTTTAGGAGTAATAGTTGACTATAAGTATGTTTTGAAAAATAACTAACTTTCAAAGGTTTTGTGCTGATTTTTTTTATCATGATCCCATCTGTTAATATCAATAACCAATATTATGACTTTGTAGTTGTATTTCCTGATTCACATTAGACTAATCAGAAGTCCTATAGGCACTTAGTGTTAGCCCGGAGAACATTGAACTAGATCCCTATGCATGAGCAAATGTAAGGTTTAAGCCATTACCTTGTTAGTCAGAACTTCAGAAGTGTGATCTATAGTAGAAATGCTACCCACCAGTAGCTCTATGAAAATTAAAGAGCAAAATTCCAATCCCTGGTTTTATGCAAAGAATCAATTGAAATTTGCAAGTTAAATGCAAGGTTGTACAAAGAAGAAGAATTTGGATCCAAATACTCATTTTCTAAAAGGTAGTATAAGAAGTTTTACAGTCACAGCAGTAAAGTGCATTGATATAATTGCTAATAACATGATTTAGATTTAAAATAGAACTAAAATAAATGAGGTTAAAAGCACTCCAATGTTTTCGTGTATGTATTTACTTAAATTTCAGTCAAGTGTGTTCACATAGATTACATTTGCACAAGCTTTAAAATGCCTAGCACTTCATAAAGTTAACCTGACTCCCATTTTATATTATAGATAATAGGCTAGAATGAGTTCCAGACATTATAGTATGTTTTTTTCAACAACTGTTACTTAAATAAAACAGGCTAATAACATCTTGTACCGAGCCACAATTTCACCATCGCCAGTGCAAATCACAAACTTAATGTAGTCCAGCAATCTGTTATTTCTATATAATTCTTGTCCTGTACTATTGAGTATAAACTGCCTATAGTGTTTAGAAAGAGCTATGCAAGATGGGGACAGCCACGTCTGGCTCTGTGAGCTGGCAGGAAAATCTACCAAGCCTGCCAATATTACTGAATCCACAGAGCTTCCAGGCAACTGGAGAGGATTTTCTGAATACAGTTGTAAGACTTTATTTTCTGTGTGTTTTCTTTTATAATAGTTTTGAAGGCTTCAGTTCTAGCCAGTTTACGTAAGAAAAACATCTCTCCCATCTCCTTAAAAACAGTCTCCTCTACAAAAATGCCACTGCAGTAAAACCTCATAATAACGACATTCAGCGGGGTCTGTGGAATGCCACATTACATCTCCAGGTTGTCATGCTGTAGCTAGGTGCGGGGAGGAAAAGTCAGGAAATAGATGAGTTTATAGGGGCAAACCCTGCCACTGCCTTGACAGCTACAGAGGCAGACCTTGGCAGTGGGACAGAATCAGTAGAGTTCCACTCTATGTGCGGAGTGGAGAGGCAGTAGGCAGATTCCTTGGAGGCATGCAGGTAAGCATTGTAGTCAATTGGGTAAAATGGATGTACCAAGGGAGGTGCAGGATTTGGGGAGCCAAATATGGTTGCAAAGTCCACTCACTGTTGAGCTGGAGTAACCTCCATGGAGCAGTTCTGCAGCTGCTCTGCAGCTTGGGGAGATGGTTCCTTCCCTCATCCATCTGCTCAGCATGCAACCCAGCTACTTGGGTCAGGTGCTGGGAAGAGGATTTGCCCAACATTGCTTAACTGTATTTCAACATGCAAGCTACAAGATCACTCGTTTTCAGTGCCCCATCGCACACAAGCAATATGAGCTTCAATGCTAAAGGGAGGTCAGGGAAAAATAGTGGAAAGAAAAACAGCTATCTGTATTCATGAGTGATGTTACAGACAGCAGTGCTAGGGATGAACAAAACAGCTATTAATTGATTAGAACAAAGGTCAGAATTGAATATGATGTGACACTATATCAGTGATCATGATTTGAGGTTGATTACGTTTTGGATTCTATCTCCTGTGAAATACTATGCTTAAAGATGAGAACATGAAAACAAAATAATTTTTCCCTTATTCACTACGCTAAAAGTATCGTTTACATGAGGCCTGGCAGGGATAAGGCCATGCAGATGCACCTTCTCAGTCTGTTGATGGCCCACCTGATTGACTGAGGAAGCTAGCAGACCTGTCCTTAAGCTCAGTGGCAGTGGTAGCTCCCAGGCTGCTCAATTCACATGCCTGCAGATTCTCTGCCTCCCTGTGCTCACCTTGCTCCAAGATCTGCTTCTGCCCTGCCCATAGCCTTGACCCTGCCCTGCACCTGGCCTTGTTTCAGTCCTGTTCCCGCCTTGCACTCACCTTGGAACCAGCCTTGCTTGTGCCTTCCCTGACTCCAGGTAATCTGGTTCGGACCCTTGACTCTGATTTCTGGCTCTGACTCTGTCTTGACCTTTGACTTTGGCATTGGGAGTCTGACTATGGTTCTGATCCTGATTCCGACTCTGTCTTGAACCTTGGTTCTGGCATTTTGGACTCCTACTCTTGCTCCAACCCTTCTGCTGGACTGCCTAAGATCTAGTCTCTTGACAAGGCCAAATTCTTCTCTTACTTATAGATGTGCAACTCTCTGACCCCCAGTGTATAAACGCCTACCTTTTAAGACAGAAACTATTTGAGTTGGGAAGGGGAGGGAGAATATGAGCTTTAGCAGCCTAGGGTGAGGTTTATGAGATGCATTGAAGGTAAATTACTCAACTGGACTCAGACCAACCTTTTGTCTCAACAATCTACCTAGTAGAAAAGACCCAAAGGAAGCTACTTCCTAGTGTTTGCATCTCTGAACGATTCTATTAACTATTTTCTCATACTGAAAGTCTTTGAAACCTCTGTAATAAGAACAAATTGGGTAGGCTGTATAGTCCTCTGCTTGTCTTGGCTTTTGGCAACACAAAAACTAGTCCATTGAGGAAAAAATGTTTGTAGGAAGCCTAAAGCCTAGGAAGACATGTTTTTCTTTTTACTTTTGACTTTGTTCCCTAGGCAAAGGAATTAGTTTGTTGGCAATAATGGTTTTGGTGGGTGACAGTCTTCACAATTTTGCCGATGGCCTGGTAATAGGAGCAGCATTTTCATCCTCAACAGAAACGGGTGTTACCACGACGATTGCTATCTTATGCCATGAAATTCCCCATGAAATGGGTAAGCAAATATAAATACACATTTTTCCTAACTGGCTCAAGTAAAGGAGCTTATGGCTCGGTGTTTCTGGATTTACAGAGACATTTAAGGCTAGATCCTGCCCGGTTCTAACACAAATGCACTGAGCGGATGGGGTAAAGAGGGCGTGTAGCTCCCTTCATCCCATCCCTGACATAAGCAGTAGAACAGGAGCTCTCCCTAGTGCTTGGTTACTACTCCAAGGCACATCCCCAAGCATGCATGGTCTGTCAGCTGGTGAGGATGGGGTTGGCACAGCCAGTGCATATGCTATGGTTGTAGCACAATTTTTCCTGCATGTTATTTTTGATTAAAGAACTGCTGACATCACTCTGCTTCCTGTCCCTCACAGGATAGCTCCCTAATTGGGCACGGGATGTTCTTTCCACTACACGTTAAATTTGTTTCAGCCCAAAGGAAAGGAAAGAGTAAGTAAGGACAGCACAAGCCCTGATCTTTAAAGTCCTTTCAGAGTGCACAGCAGGAATCCCAACAATGCTGCGCTCTAGAGCAAGTGTGAATGGAGACTATGCAGGAGTACATAGGCATAATCCTCCACACAGTGGAATTGCCCTCTGTTCCCTTATTCTCGAGCACATAGGCAAAAAAAGTGGTGAGATGTGGATGCAGAATGGGCATGTCTGAGGAAATATGGGGTCAAATGAGACACTTACCAACTCCCCCCCCACACACATTGGTCTTACTCCTGCCATTAGGAGTAACCTAATGTGACCAGACAGCAGTGCTCTCAGTATTGAGGATGGGTTCCTGGCACTGCTCCTCCTGCTTATTACCTTTGACATTGCATATGTATGCGCAACACTCCACTTATGCACTGTAAAGAATCAAATCCTTAGTGAACAAAATATCTGGTACCAGTGATGACAAATAAATTAACTGTTTTTCTAGCAGATAGCTCTTTTTCAGATCTTCTTTCTATGTTTAGTTCAAAAGCTTGTGTCTTTCACCAAGAGAAGTTGGCCCAATAACTGACATTACCTCACCCAGCTTCTCTTACTAGCAGACAGGCCAGCAAGATAAGATAGCAGTTTCACTGGAGATAAACGTTCCCTTTTTCTCCATTGTTTCCTCATACTACGTCTTTTCAGAAGTTTGAGGCTATGCCTGGCGTTGCATTGACATACATATATATGGTGGTAGGTGGATCAGAATGTTGGATTTGTTTCCTTTCTTATGGATTTTCAACACAAATGTTGGTCATGTGAATAATTTACCAAAACCTGTGTGTGTAGCTGGGGATTCCTGGAAAACAGGCAGGTTTATAAAAGCAAAAAAATCTGACAAAAATATTGAATGGCTGATACTGGTATCAGACCAACTGTCCCAGTGGAGTTACACCAGTGTAAAATTGGTGTGAGATCAGAATCTGGTGCTCAGATACTTGTGCTATGTATTTGTCATGCAGTGGGTTCTTCTGCAAGAGAAGCATCCTGAGGGCTGATTCTGATCCAACTTAGACCAAGGAAGAAAATTAGGAGTAACTCCACTGAAAACTAGGGAATTACGCAAGTGTAAAACCTGTGCTGCTGAGATCAGAATCAGCCACTGTGTTTCTCTTTCTGACATAAAGACCCAAAGACCATGTTAAAGACATAATCACATGATTTCTACTGGCAAGTTCCCAATCAAGAAAGATTTAGAAACTCTGGGAAAGCATGTGACTTCACGTTTGCATGTATCCAAGTTGGAAATGTCACAGAACATTGAGAACTAGTAGAGAGCCCTCCCTGTATACTGTGTGCTATCTTTAGGAACAACTGAACAAATATGACTGGATATGTAACTTTCTGCTAGCTGCACGAATTTACAATAATTTCTACAGAAATGTAAGGGCAACCCTCCAGCATCCAATACTGTGTGTGTGTGTGTCTGTGTCAGTGTCTGTGTGTAATTCTATCTAAACTATTATCATCGATGTCTTACTGCCTGCCATGCAATCTTGAAAATGCTTTATCAGATAAATAATATCTTTTTTTCCCTCTATTTTCTCTATGCAGGTGATTTTGCTGTGCTGTTAAGTACAGGGCTCTCCACAAAAATTGCATTATTAATGAATTTTATAAGTGCCCTAACTGCCTTTATAGGGCTTTACATTGGCCTTTCAGTATCAACTGACTCCTGTGTTCAGAACTGGATTTTTACTGTCACAGCCGGAATGTTCTTGTATTTATCATTAGCAGAAATGGTGAGCACTGCAGTTTCTTCTATTACATTTTTGTTTTGAGAACAGTCATATCATAAATGAATATAAGAAAGGACTGTGAGCTCTTTGGGCAGGGATGGTTTTCTACTCTGTGTTTGTACAGTGCCTTGCACAATAAGACCCCATTTATGGTTGGTGACTAGCCACTAATGTAATAAACATGATAAATAAGAAAAAGGGAAAAATAAAGGATATAAACTGTAAGAAATGAGATGAAATTGAGGGATCTACATTTTATAGTCCAGGAAAGAGTACAGAATAGTTCCAATTCTGGTTCAAAATTTGAACTGAAGTGTTTTAAGTATTAAGATCGCGGGCTTTTGGTTTTGCTCTTTATTGAGATTCAGAACTTTAATTTGGAGCCAGAATTTTGAGATAGGGTTTTGATTTTGGCCCATCTCTCGTTTAAATATTTTTATCAAGTTTTGAAGCATAT
Organism: Trachemys scripta elegans; assembly: GCF_013100865.1. Lineage (NCBI taxonomy): Eukaryota > Metazoa > Chordata > Testudines > Emydidae > Trachemys > Trachemys scripta. Next base: position 38,310,225 of record NC_048299.1, on the reverse strand, counting down.
AACAACAAATAAAAAACCACGTAAATACAGTAAAATATCATGACTCTAGATTTATGTTCAGATGTTGATTTGGACCTACACATAAGAAGTTAACCAGAAGAGATTCATATGATACTGTTACATGAAAATAATAATAAAAAAGCTGAATGACATGCATCAGGCTCAGAGTCAAGTATTTTCACAGGCTATTGTCGGACATACAATTAAGATACACTATCCTCAATATTGTGATTTGAGAGGTTCTGTAGGGTGAAAAGTCAGTGTGTAAATAGCTTTTAATCTGATGCTAAACATTTGGTGCCTTTGTATCTGATCTAAACCTTATGGAGAAAAATATAAAAGGTAATAGTTAAGGGGTTATGCTTTTAATTTATGTACCCACTAAAGGTCAAGTCAATAGGAATTTTTCCAATAATTTCAGTGGGAGAAGGATTGGTCCCTATATATAGTACAGAAACAAAATAATCAAAACTGCTTTATTTCCATAAAAAAGGAACACTAATTTTACCAAGTGTTTCCTTACATGAAGTTTCTTTAAAAATATTGAGAAGTTAACACATTTTGGATCCTCATTTGGTAATTTTCTCTAATGTTAGTAAAAGATTCACGATGATAGAATTAGATCAATTGAAATATTTCACTTTGAATAGTTGTGATAACATACAGTGTGTGCTACAGATCTGCAACTATATTCAGAAACTCAGGATTTAAGTCTTTTTATATGAAGTTTGACAAGTTTTCCCATAAGACTTTTTTTTCCCAGAGATGAATATATCTGGCTTTCATTCTGGTATCTTATTCTTTTTTTAGCTTCCTGAAATGACTCACATTCAGACACGGCGACCCTGGTTGATGTTTCTCCTACAGAACCTTGGATTACTATTAGGTTGGCTTTGCCTCTTTCTTTTAGCTGTATATGAACAGAAAATTAAGATATAATGTTTCTACTGGAAATCTCTAAATATCAGTCATGAATTTGTATAGCATTATTTCCATTTTTTCATGCCCGCTATAGTCATTTATAAATTAAGTCGGTGGGATTTTTGTATCTACAGTTAAGTAGGTAACAATTTCACTTTATTAACTTATTGTTCAGATTTTGTAATTTTTTTAAAACATGAATGTTTAGATCGATGTTTTATTTGTTATTGAGTTTACCAAAACTCTTATGATCAAACTCACAGGAGCTTCTCGTTAGTTTATTGAGTCCGTTCTAATTAAATGCTTCAAGTGATCTCTGCTACCCTGATTGAAGAAAAGAATTATATACAGTAATCCAACTGAAAAGGAACATAGTTGAAGAGTTTGAAGCATAAAATCTTGTTACCTCTTAATGCCAAGAATAAATTTCTATGAAACTGAAAAGTATAGTCAAGCTGATTTACTGAGTTAAATACCACACAATCGCATTCTAATACAATGTGCATTATCTACCTTGCTGATGTACTGACAAAGTTTTGTCGTCTTGTCTTGCTGGCCCACTGTCATACAGGAAACACTGGCAAACAAGTGTTAAAACCTGTGACAGTATTAGAATACAGTTGAGCAATGTCAGAATATCCATTAGTGTCTGCATTGTATCATGTGTATGTTATGCATATTGGCATCTATGGAAGCCAATCAGATCATTAGATAATGTCATCAGTCAGAAAGTAGTTTATTCATACAAGTACAATATCCTTTTAATGAAAATCTGTTCCTACTGTCTGAAGTGTACATTGATCCAGCAACCCCTCTCTCACTCGAGTGGTTTTATGCAAGTAGCCCTTATTGACTTCAGTGGGATATTCCTCTGAGTCGACCACTCAGTTAAGTAAGGACTGCAGAATCAGGCCCTAAACACATTTTGACAATAACAGCCTGACTCTGAGGTGCTGTGTGACTTCAGTGAGGTATTTTATAATTAAACTCTGTAACTTTGGCATAAGGATTCCCTCCTGCATTTAATTTCTTTTCTGTAAACTACGTAACAGACTTGCTTTTTGATTGAAAATGCTTATTTCTCTTATTTGCTGAAGAGGGAGAGCCAGTTACTGAACAAAATTGTATTCTGTGTACAACCAAATGCACATCTTTCTTCTTTTCTCTGTCTTCGGTACTCATACGGCCTGCATTACCATAGTATTGGAGTGTCCCCCAGTCTTTCATGTATTTGTTCTAACATCTCTGAAGTAGGAAAGTACTGTTATCCTCACTTTACAGATGGGGAACCGAAATACAGGGGGACTAAGGACAAGATTTGTAAAGGTATTTTAGGCTACTAGGGATGCAGACCGGCACCAAATGGAATTTTCGAAAGCACCCATGTGCCTAACTCTCATTGATTTCAGTGGCTGTTAAGTATCTATGCACTTTTGAAAATCCTGCTGGGAATTTATCTACCTAAATATCTTTTAAAAACCTGGCCCTGAGTGACCTACACAAGTTCACACAGGAAGTCTTTGTCAGAGCAGGGAACAGCACCCAGGTGTCCTGACTCCCATGCTAGCCCTGAACCACTTGTGCTCAAGGGACATAAGATTCTGATGCTGCCTATTCTCTTACATTAACTTTGAGAGATTCTAGTTTCATTGAGAAGTTGTGACTGATGGCTCTCTGTCCCACTTCACATTTTCTAGGAGTTTGTGTTTAATTTTAGTAAGGTGAGATTTCAAAAAATGGATCTCCCAATATTTCATCTGCTAGTGATGGAGCTGAGTCACTTCATGACCTTCAACAGACAGTCAGTTCAAGCAGTTGCAGGACACCACTGGATGTAAGAAAATCTATTCTTGTGAATATTGGAAACATTTGTTATTTCAAAGAGCAGAGCTACTATTTTGAGTATGTGCATGCAAGCTGTTCAGTACCAAAGAAAGCAAAGCTACCAACTGAACAAGATTTTGCATCATGGTTTGAAGTTGAATAATGAAATGTTTTTCTACCTGTTGTCAAAAAGTTTCTGGAAAGAACAAGGTTTATATTTTTGTAGTATATTTTCCAAAATAAAATAATAATATTTGCTCAAGTATTTGTGTGTGCTAGCAAGATTTGTGCATATAAATGTGCCTGCACTTGCTTAGAAAATATACTCTTTTGACTTAAATTAAAAAAAAAAATCAAATACCCTGGTCTCACTGAACAACCAGCCATATTTACACACTCTCTACCAAACACAAAATCTGATTTGTCAGAATACTGGGTAGCCACCTGGTGTAGTCACTCAGATTCTATGACTGTGATATTTTCAGTAGATGAGCAATCCAGTCACCAATTTTCACAACTGCTGACTGTATCTCAAGCCTACAGAAGAGGATTTGGGTACCTGTAGTACCCAAGAGAGCTGATCTACCTCACCATTTCATTAAGGCTGATCTTTCAGCGACAATCTTTTTCTCACCAAAGGAGACTTCAGTGGATTTCAGGAAACACTGAAGATGAAATATTACTATGATGTAGAATGCTAAACTGTAGTTTTTAAAAAAAGGGTAAGTTTTCCTTGATCATGATTAATATTCTGCATAGATTGATAGGAATTTGCCACATAGACATCTACAATAAGTCAGTCTCATCAAAAAAAGATCACATCACATTACTCTACTCTTATCTTTTTTTGTCAAGGTGACCTCCAAGAACTGAAAAAGAAATAAGAGAGTCCTGTTTCACTCTCCATTTAAGGGAGAGTATAAAACTACTGTGGAACTGAATTCATTCTTTTGTTACACAAGGGATGGAGACTTTGTTTTGTCTGGCTCAAATTTTGCAGACCTTGCTCAAAGACAATGTTTATTGTCTTTAATGGGCTCAATACTGATGACCTTAGATAGTTCTTTCTCAATCAAAACTCCAATTGAATTCAAGGGGTCAGATTCTTCTCTCTTACTCCCACTTTAAACTGACAGAGAGTAGATTCTTCCCCCCTTGACGTCTGTCAAAACATCTATCAAGGCAAATCCCAAGGAAATAATGCAGAACGTTATCATTTGTAGTCCTTAAATCAAGACCACATAATTTTCTAAAGGATACACAATTGCTCAAACAAAAGTTATGGACTTGATGCAGAAATTACTGGATGAGGTTCTCTGGCCTGTGTTATGCAGGAGGTCAGACTAGATGATCAGAGTGATCATATCTGCCCTTAAAATTCAAGAGTCTATAAATCTACTAACTTTGTTAGCAGAAAGGGGTTAATATTTCTTTTGTTCTTCTATACATCCTCAGTTTTCAGCCATTCTTAGGATGAAACACAAGAGAGGCTCTTCCTCACATGCACGCGCGCGCGCGCACACACACACACACACACACACGGAATATCTGTTTGGTAGAATTGTTTTTCCTGAAAGTTATATGGCAGAAGAACTCATAAAAAGTAGTTCTAGTTCCAAGATCTCGAGTCTTCTAAGTGTTGGAGGGTTGACCCTGTTCGTCCGTTCTTGTTTATGTTATGCATTACTCACTGGCTTCTAAGATAAATACTACCTTCCTTACAGCCAGCTTTCTTAATGCCTTTGGAACATTTCTGGAGTCTGTCCTTAAGTGTTAAACACAACTGTCTATTCCATCACTGAACTTTGTGCCTTAAACATGAACTTGGCATCTCTCCAGTAATAGAATACTGTACCAGCATGGCCTATAATGTAAGAAACAGGGTTAATTTTGATATTGTAATCCAGCAGTAATACATACAAATAGGTTGACATAACTCAGCTTTGCCACTCATTCTTAAGAAGACTGTCATGACTTCAATAGGGTTGAGTGTTTTTAGGCCTAGGAACCAATGTGCAGCAGTTTTATTTCAAAGGGCAGGGTAGAGCTGAGAACTTTATAATAAAGATGGGATGTACTTTTGTGCAGTGTCATTAGTTTTCATTGCTTTACTGTAACCTTCTCTCATCCCTTCCTCTCATCTTAAAAAGAACCTGCTTCCTATTTTGAATGTATTCTTGTGTTATCTATAGCCAGATGCCTAAGAAAAGATTACACAATGTTTTAACCAAAACAAGAAAATGCAGTTTAGTTCAAAAGGAAAATTAATTGCCCTAGATCCTCAAAGTATTTAGGGGCCTAATTTCCATTGAAATCAGTGGTAGTTGGGAGCTGAAATGCCTTTCAGGATCTAGACCTTTGCACCTAGCTCCTGTCTTGGGGCACAAAGGAGGACAAAGGTGTAAAAAGCCTTTTCCAAGATAAGTACAGTAAGAGGTGTAGCTAAGTATCTTACATAGATAGATTTCATAAGATGTAGGGAAGTAGCCTAGATGACCTACTGTGAGACTCTTCCAGCCTTAATAATGAACTCCTCACCATAACAAATCCTGAGCGCACTCTCCAGGTGGATTCTGACACTTCAGTAAAGGCACATAGAAACCATAAATCAGATTTTATTCTCCAAAAGATCTTGGAGGAAACTACTTAATGTGCTTATTTCAAGTATTTGGCTACTAGAGAATACCTGAGACTCCTGAGTAGATCTATCCTTAGAAGCAGATGCTTGTTGATGTTGTGTGAGAAAGTGCTTGAATCTTCACTCTGGCCAAAATATTACCAGAGAGTCAGGAACATTACTATTGTGTATGCTTACTGCTCTGAAAGCAAAGGTGTGTTTTACCAAATACCAACAAGCACTGGTGTCAGTATAACATTTAGGACCTGTCTATAGGATGATTTAATACTCAGCAAGCCTGTGTGCGAAGCTAGAACACACAAGCCTGCACAGTAAGTGGCCATGTGGACCCTGCCGCTACACGTTCAAAGCTCCATAGTACATTTTGATATGGTGTTGTTTCAAACACAGTTTAAAACAGCAGTAGAACAAAGCACACTATGGAACTTTTAGTGAACAGCAGCAGGGTCCACATGGCCACTTAGGCCTTGGCTACACTTGCAGATGTACAGCGCTGTGAGTTAAACCTGACTTCGTGCAGCTGATAGGGAAAGCGCTGCAGTCTGTCCACACTGACAGCTGCCCAGCGCACTGTCGTGGCCACATTTTCAGCAATTGCAGCGTTATTGGGAGCGGTGTATTATGGGCAGCTATTCCACAGAGCACCTTTTCCCATTCTGGCGCCATGGGTTGTGGGAAGGGGACGTGGGTGCGGGGCATTCTGGGTCCTGTCCCAACGCCCCGTGATGCATCGCTTCACATCCCAGAAATCCCTTTGTTTCCGTCCACCTTTGGCACCATCTTTCAACGGTTTCTGTGCAGCGCGATCTGTCTGCAGGAAATGGAGCCCGAACTGCTGAGGCGTATGCTGACTTATCTCGCCAGCCCGTCACGTTTGGCTGTCGAACTATTCCTTAAGATCCAAAGTGACAGTGAGAGTGAGGAGTCCGACGATGCTATTGAGCCATGTAACACGTACGACACAAAATTGCTTGTAGCATTCACGGACATGCTCAGCACCATGGAACGCTGCTCGGGAAACAAGCACCAAGTGGTGGGATCACATCGTCATGGAAGTCTGGGATGACGAGCAGTGGCTGCAGAACTTTCGGATGAGAAAAGCCACTTTCATGGGACTGTGTGAGGAGCTCGCCCCCACCCTGCGGCACAAGGACACAAGATTGAGAGCTGCCCTGCCAGTGGAGAAGCAGGTGGCTATTGCAATCTGGAAGCTGGCAACTCCAGACAGCTACCGGTCGGTCGCAAACCAGTTTGGAGTGGGAAAGTTGACCGTTGGAATCGTGTTGATGCAAGTTTGCAGGGCCATTAATCGCATCCTAGTCAGAAGAACCGTGACTCTGGGTAACGTGCAGGACATAGTGGATGGCTTTGCACAAATGGGGTTCCCTAATTGTGGAGGGGTGATTGATGGGACGCACATTCCTATTCTGGCACCACCCCACCTAGGATCCGAGTACGTTAATTGGAAGGGGTATTTCTCTATGGTTCTCCAGGCGCTAGTGGATCACTGTAGGCGTTTCATTGACATTAACACAGGCTGGCCCGGAAAGGTGCATGATGCACGCATCTTTCAGAACACTTGTCTGTTCAGGAAGATGCAGGCCGGGACTTTTTTCCCAGAGTGGAAGATCATGGTAGGGGAAGTTGAAATGCCCATTGTGATCCTTGGAGATCCTGCTTACCCGTTAATGCCGTGTCTCATGTAACCCTACACAGGGAGTGTTGACAGCAGCAAGGAACGGTTCAACTACAGGCTGAGCCAGTGCCAAATGACTGTGGAGTGTGCCTTTGGCCATTTAAAGGGACGCTGGCGATCTCTGTATTGGAAGCTGGACTTGGCCGAAAACAGCATCCCCGCGATTATATCCGCGAGCTGTGCCCTCCATAATATTTGTGAAGGGAAGGGTAAAAGCTTCACTCAGGCATGGACCTCTGAGGTTCAACACCTGGAGGCTGAATATGCTCTTCTGTTTGTCCTCCATCAAGTACCGACCGCTGCGACTGGCTACCTTCCTCCTGGCTCAAGAAGAGCTCCTGGCTGCATGGCTCCAGGGATTCCGCGGTGTCTCCATCAGGCCCACCACCATCACTCTCGTTTTCCTCTTCCTCCTCCTCTCCCCCCCCCCCCGGCTCTGAAGTGTCCATGGTGGTGCTCGGAGTGGAGGTGGGGTTAACCCCAAGTATCGCATCAAGCTCTTTGTAGAATCGGCAGGTCTCAGGGGGAGCACCCAAGCGGCCATTTGCGACGCGGGCTTTGCGGTAGGCACTCCGCAGCTCCTTCACTTTAATCCTGCACTGCAGGGCATCCCAGTCATGGCCCCTTTCCATCATGTCCTTTGATACCTTCCCGAAGGTATCGTAATTCTTACGGCTGGAGTGCAGTTGGGACTGTACAGCTTCCTCACCCCAAACAATGATGAGGTCCAGCAACTCACCATTGCTCCATGCTGTGGCTCACTTGGCGCGTGGAGGCATGGTCACCTGGAAAGATTCGCTGATAGCACTCCACACCACGCTGGGCTGAGCAAACAGGAAGGGGATTTTTAAAATTCCCGGGGAATGTAAAGGGTGGGTCACATGGTTGGTTACCTGAGGCCAGGGCAGTAGAGTTTAAACCGATGACCAGAGTGGCTAGAACAGGCATTGTGGGATACTGCCGAATACTTCTGGAGGCCAGTCACAGCACATTGGGCGGCCACACTGGTGCCGAAACGCTGCAGCGGGAGCGCAATACACGCTATTCCTCTCGGGGACGTGGAGTACATGCAGCGCTGCAACCACGGAGATACAGCGCTGCAAATGCCTTGCCAGTGTGGACGGGGAGTGAGTTACAGTGCTGGGGGCGGCTTTACAGCGCTGCAACTCGCAACTGTAGCCAAGGCCTGTGTGTGTGGTAGGCTAAGGTGCTGTAGATTAACACCCTGACTTGCTGGACACTAAATAGAAATACCCAGTCTACTGTTATTTTCCTGGTGGTGCCAGTTACATACCTTGAGCTGGATTCCCCGTACGTTGCATCTTGTGTAGTCATTTACATATATGCAAACTGAATGCAGAGTGTAAAGTACTACAAAATCATTTTGCACTAACTTTGCACAAGTGGAAATGGTTTCACAAGGAGTGAGGCACTGGAGAATTAGGCCCTTTTTGTAAACTACTGGGACAATGAGTACAAGTGAAAATATATTCTAAATTGCACAGTTTTATCATTCTGTGATAGTGCAAAGGAAGTCTCATCCTACTTACAGGTAGAAAGGACAAAATCAGAGTATGCCAAGATAAGGTGTGTGACTAGCCAGAACAAAGGTGTGTCAAGGAAAAATCTTTAAGCATATTGCAATAGTACAACGGGCCACAAAGAAAATAGCAAGAATATGTAAAATAAAGCTGTCCCTCCTCATTTAATTCGTTCCCAGCAGCATACACAAAATCCACACACAACTTCTGCCAGTGCTGCTAAAAAATCTCCTGTCTGACCAAGCACCATTTCAATATTTTAATCATTATGAAACAGACCCTTTTTATAACACTTAAATGAAAGACATATATTGACAATATGATCCACATGTTCATAGCCATGTATTTTGGAAAATACATATTCATGCCTGATGTAACCATAATTTTGTATATATTATTTGTATTTAGTAATTAAAGATGGAAAAGATCTTCTAGGAGATATAGTTCTTCCCCCAGCACCTCCTAATATTACTAAATAAAACTACTTTTTAATATACCATTTTGTACTTGCAATTAGTAAGAGAGAATATGCCATCTCTCTAGACAGCAGTGTTTTACTGTCTAGCATAATGGTGTCTGGCATTATAAAAGTGAAGTGAGAAAGTACATGACTAGCCATTGTAAATTATTTACTGGTGTGTGATATTTTAACATACCATGAAAATACTTGTGTTGGATTTTAAATTACTAACTGTCCCTCTTCAATTGCAGTTCTTTCCCACAGAGCTATGTCTTTTAGAATAAGATATGGTGGGATCCTCTTAAGGTGAAATCAAGTGGGTTTTCTTTTTCTTTCTGTTGTTTTTCTAACCCCCAAAATTCACTATGTGTTGAGTTTCACTATAAGTGGGGAAAAACTATCCTGCAAAAGATCTCCTTCCACGTACTCCAGCAGTGGTGACAAGACCATTCTTCCCCACTCTTCCCCACCTTGAGTTTGCACTGACAGCTGTTGATGAGTTCGGTTAACATCTGAAAGAACAGTTCTTTGCTCCCACAGGAAAATAGTTATAGCAAGAGCAATTCCTGTTCACTTCTTGCAGGGAACACATGAAGTAAGCCCTTGTCTACACACAAAACATGCCCCAGTTTAACTAAAATTGAGTTAAAAAATTGGCACCCCTGTATTCACACCCTATACACGACTGCAATAATATTTGTTCAAAATATGCTTGTGAGGTATCATAGGAAAGCTAATAATTATTAATATAATTGTAAAATGCATGTGTTAATGTTATATGTGACGTTATTAATTCTCTTTGTATCCTGTTACTAGAACATGCTTAAGACCAGACAGCCTAGCTTAGGTAAAGGTGATAAACAGGTTTGTCCTAGACAAAGGAATGTGGGTTTACCTCAATTTACATGTTTGCAGTAAAACACAACCATCAAGCTTAACTGTAGGGGTTTAGCCTGATCCTGAACTTGAGAGTCAGAGAATAAACATGGCTCCTGCACTCCAGAGACTGAATCCCCAGGAGGCCTTCTTGACTTGTAAAACAAAGGCAATGCCTTTGGGAATATGAAGAACAGAGAGAAACTCCATCTTTATCCTTTACTTAGGGGACAAGGAAACCAGATGATTTGATCTCTGTGAGGGGTCCTGGCCAGGCGGGCCAGTAAAAATCTGGTAAGGAGACTGTGGATGAAAGAAACCATCTTGAAAAAAGACTGTATCTTGCTAGATTAAGTTTTAGACTTTTAGGGGTGTGTTTTCACTTTTATTTACTTGTAACCATCTCTACCTTTATATCTTTTCCTTGGTATCATTTAATCCATGTCTTTTGTTAATAAACTTATTTTGCTTTCATTATAAATCATCAGTGCTGCGTAAATTCAGTAAACTATGTGCTTCTAGAAAGCTAACAGGTTGGAGTGTTTTACTGTCTCTGTAAAGGCAGTGAACCTAACACTTCCTTTGTGAGTGTCCAGTGAGAGGGACTGGTCCCTGCAGTAGAACAATTCTGGGGAGAATTTTGGGCTGGAAGGGTACTAAGGTCAGCCTACAAGGAGCAACGAGGTTGGACAAAGCCAGGGTGAGGTCAACTTGTGGGCTGCTGGCAAGCTGTTTGGATCAGAGTCCTGGACCAAACCTGCACAGCCACAAGACAACCAGGGTTACAAGGCAAATGGTGACTGACCCCCTTACTAGTCTGGATGAACCCCAAAAAGTCGCAAAAGTGAGCTTGTGGAAACCTCTTTGTTGATGCTCTTAAATCAATTTAGTGTTGTGTATAAAGACAAGGCTCAATACAAGAAGCAAGGGATTCTTTCTCTCCCACTCTAGACTCTAGCTTGGCGGGAAAGGTGCTTTTCAAAAATGAATTTGCTGTTTGATTTAGGTAACATTATCAAGCATGTTAATTATGATCGTACCTAAGAGCCAGCTGAGAATGGGGCTTCGTTGTGCTAGGCCCTGTGCAAACACAGAGAAGTAGATGGTCCCTGCCCTTACAATCTAAATCGACAGGATGGACAGGGTGGGGGAAGGCGTAGAACACACAAGTAGAGTGAACAATGCTATGACAGCAAATGTCCTGTTAGTTCCATTTGGGGAGGGGATCAGCTCAGCGGGAAGAGAAGGCGGGTGAGGGGAACAGGGCAGGTGAGAAGAAGATAAGAGGGAGAAGAGACTGTGAAGAGGGAGGAGAAGGGTTGGAGGAAACAGTCAATCAACACAGAACAGTCTAACATTTTCACTGGAATGTCAAGAGGTCCCTCCTTTGGCTGTTTCTGGTCCTATTGGCTGGAGTCTCTGGCTGGCTGCTCTCTACAGTTCTCCCACAGGGTCACTTGGTGCAGGGAGTGGGGGAACCATCTCCCAGAGTCTGTGTATGGGGGTCTTCCCTACACAATTCTGGGTCCATGGGGGTGCTAGTGGGAGGGGTGTTCCCAGCTGGGCCCCATTTTATTCCCCCCCCCCCACATGCACCAATCACTGCTTTGTCTTATCAGCTACATAACCTGAAACACCCATTATACTTTGTGTGAATCCAGGTGAACACCTTTACAATTGTGTTAGCTGGCTGGGTTGCATGTAGACTCCCTCCTATATTTTTATTCCTTCCTCCCTTTGTGCTCCCCCTCATCACTTCACATCCATTATGGGCACTGCAGATTCAAAACACTAAGAATGAGGCAGCAGGCTCCCGGGTTTCTCAAGAGTGACAACAGGAAAGGAAAAAGAGGCACCATGTAGCATCACATTTGTGGTAGACTAACAAAAGTAACAGCTATAATATCCTTTTGGTATTATTTTTTTTTCATGCCACATTCCTGCATTATGCTAGTCACGTTCAGATAGGCCTGCCCCCACATTCACAGGGAGTACATTTCTGAAAAGTACATTTTAAATGGTTAATTGCACGGCAAAAGGACCCTTTACTCTTTCTGCATTCATTTATGCTACAGAAACTGCCAAATATGATGTCGGTTATTAAACTTGCCCTCCCCCATAATTCAGCTTGGTTGATGGAGTATGTTCTCCTGTGTTTAAAACCTGATGAGAAATAGAAAGGTTTTGTGATGTAAACATATTCATGTTCACTTGATTATAGAACAGCATAAGATCAAGTGCCTGTTAGACTGCTCTCTACTGCTTATTTCAATCAGACATGTTTACTTCTTAACATGTAAATGCATAAATCATGAGCCAGAGTCAATTTTTCCTCACAGTTTTTTTGCTGATGTAACTTTATTGACATCAGTGGAGTTAGTCCCAATTCACACCAGTTTAAGTGGAAGCAGAATCAGGCTCCTTCATGCCTTTACAGAGGCTCCCATCTGCCTAGGGTGTCCATTAGTTTGATCTATGCTATAAGAAATTCACTCCAGTTCTGTCACATAGCTGAGGACCAGCATTGCTTATGAAGTACTGAAGGTTCTCAGGCATCAATCTGATGAAAAACATATTGCATATTCATTTATCCCCAATGACTATTTAAAACATAAAATATAAACATCTCTGAGATTAATGTACTCAGTTTAGCAAACCTGTATCTGGTTTACATCCCTCAGTCACCACGCTGACATTTTGTTAGCTAATTCATTGAGCAACTGATTAGAAAGCAGCAGCAGAAACAAAAATCAGCACTTCACCATTTTCAGCAAAGTAGGAGCAAATTAAATTTGCCCAGTCTAACCGGATCATGTAATATCCCTCTGATAAGTATAACACTCCAGTTCTAGCTGCCTCGTGTTATTGTTTTCTGATGACAGATATGCTGGCTCAAATACTCCTGCCATAATTCATCTGTCGTAAGAGAAAAAAACAAGCTGAAAGTAAATCATATACAGCCACACCTTATTATACTGTAATGTAACTGAATCCTGGTGGGCTTCAGCTTTCAGCTTTGAGAAGGTCAAATGGAACAAAACAAATGCAGCCCCAAATAACAATAGAGACAGACTAATGTCCTTCTTAAATATTTGTGGATGCTAAGTAATGACCATTGGTGGCAACATAGCATATCTGGCATTACACTACTTCTCGATAGCACTGTCTGTTTGCTACAATAAGAATGGTACAAAAATGTACCCACCTGCTGAATCATTGTAATTGTCCAATAGTTCCACTTATACCAAGTTACAACCATAATGTATTTTAAATAAAAAAAGGGATTGATCATCATCTCCCACAGGAAATCCAGTGAGAAAGGAAGAGTTACTCACAAAATATTGTATCTTGCAATGACTTGTTCACCACATTACCCCATCGGTTATGCCTGATAGAAGGGGAAGCGGGTGGAGAGCCTCAGGTCAGAAAACAATGGGAAACCCAAACCCCATGGATGCCAGACCAGTTGCACAGAGCAGTTGTGCCCTCTAGGCACCCCTTATCCCTTGGCAACATAGCTAGCTCAAAGTTGCCTACTGTGGTTATACACTGCTACCCCTTTGGTCGATGGTTAGTGTCAAAATAGAACAGTAAATGCTGGTCCAATCAGCATTAAAATTCACTGTAAATGCATTAGACTTTTGACAAAGGGACATGAGGCACAGAGCAATCTTTCCCTGGTTCTCTTTTAGCCAACCTTGATACACACAGAGCCCCCTAAATACACAATATTCATGTAGCAGAACTGCTGCAGACTCCATGGGAGGGGTGGCACATTGCATAGGGCTATTGTTTACCCCTTCAACACAGGCCCAGCCAGCCACTTCCCAGCACATTATTGCTCCTGTTGGTATCAGAGTTGAGGAGCATTAGGACCATGTGGCCATTTACTTTTTAAATTTTAATCAAGTAAGTAAATGTTTATGTGTGTAAATCCTATAAAATCACAGTCCTGAAAAGGACATAGGAATAGAGCTGGTCAAAAAATCTGTTTAAACTGTTTTTTGATGGAAAATTGTTTTTTTGATGAACTTTTTTGCTAAAAGTGTCTGCCATGGAAAATTCTGACTTCTCATAGAAAAAACAAACACCTTAAAATATACCATTTTTGTATTCAGAAAAGGTGCATCATTCCTGCATGCTCCTCTGCGAGCTGGGCTCCCCAGCCAGACTATATTTGTCACGATGCATGGCAGCTGTAGACCACCTATCCTGCACCCTGGAGGTTCAGCAACAGGGGCTGCCATGTTGTATCATGGGAGATGTAGTCTGGCCTGGAAGAGCAGCTCATAAAGAAGAATGGGAACATGAGGCACTCAAATTACAAGTCCTATGAGATACTGTGGCAGCATTTCTGAATAGAAATTTTTAGTATTCAGCCACAAATTCACAAATTTTCAGTTTCTGGATGAATTTTTCAGTTTTTCCTTTTTTTTTTTTTTTTTTTTTGGACAAAAAGTCAAAAATTTCTATGGATGGGGGGAAGGGTCAGAAACATTTTCTGAACAGCTCTACACTGAAATTGTGTCTCTGTCTATTCACACCATGCAGGGATCAAGCAATAAATAATACTCCTGGTTATTTTAGGTTTTATTTCTAAGTATTGGTCGGACAATTACCAATAGTAATAGAATGATATACTAATCCAAGGGTGGCCAACCTGTGGCTCTGGAGCTGCATGTGGCTCTTCAGAGGTTAGGCTGAAGCTACAGATATTAACTTTCCAATGTGCTGTGGGGTGCTCACTGCTCAACCCCCTGCTCTACCCCAGGTCTTGCCACCACATCACCCTTCTCAGGCTCCAATGGCCACTCCTGTACTAATCAGATGCATATACTTAATTTCATTCCAAAGGAATATCGCAATATAGTGTGTGTATGATATATAATTAACATCTTATGTGGATTCAAGGCTCCCCCCAAAACTGACAGTTCTTACACCCTTCTCCGAATCTGCTATGGAACCTTCTGAAACATTCCCCTGCAAACTTTAATTCTCTCTCTCAGCTCCAGTTGACTCAGATTCAGAGTCTTCTTGCTGGATATGTATGGACATGTGAAGTAACTACACATCAGTTCACTAACAAAATTAATTGAAATTGTTAAATCCAAAGCATAAACCGTTCTCAAGGAAAATATCTGGCTTTTAAAAATAAACAATCACTGCAATTAGTAAGCTTCCTCACTTTCCTGCCTTCACCATATGCCTGCTACGCTTTTGTTAACCCCAAAATGTGCCCATCAGATAAAATTTTCTGCTTGAACAGGGTCGCTTCTCTTTCTAAAATTGTTCTCAGTGGAGCATGAGCTTAAAAATGCTCAGTTACTAAGATATCTGTTTATCTGAGTGACTTCTCCTTCAGTTCAAGCTGCAATACCCTCCAAGCCATAGACTGCTTCAGCTCTGATAAGAACAAAATATAAGTTATACAAGACTAATTTATTACAGCCATGAAACAGAGAGTCCAGTGTATATAGAATATTATGCAATTAATACAGTTTAATGATACTTGATAAGACAAAACCTTTACTATATTTGTACTCAGAGTGCTTGATTCACTTCTGTATTTACACCAGTTTTATACCTGTGAGGCTCCATTGACGTCAGTGAGGTCACACCAACATAAAACATAATAGAGATTCTGTACTCCAGCATTGGCTCATAGGACCATTGTTAATAAAGGCACAAGCTAGGGCAGGCCATATTCTAGTCTTTGCCAATGGCCAAATGCAAGAAAGAGTCTGGCCCCCTCAAAGGGAGCTAATTGGGTATACATAGATTATATGCACAGGACAACAGTGCTAGTTAGCTGTAAGAGAACACCGGACAGGCTGCTGTGTTCTCAGGAAACAAACAAATTAGCTGTTGTATGTAGGATTTCAATTAAACTGTAATCATATAAACACTAACAGAAATGTACAATGAAAGAACTGGAGTGGACTGCAAAAGGGAAGCAGAGATAAAATCATGTTGGGATGTAGTTTTCCCAGTGGTCAAAACCTACCAAACTACTCTAATGTCAACAAACAACTTCTCTCGGCTAGCTTGGAAACTTTGTTTAAAATAAATTCCGATTTCTATTGTATGTTTTTATACATCAGACTACCCACACTAAGGCACCTATATCGCCTTAAATTAGCCAAAGCTGGGCTGGCTGGGGTCTAATGAGAGCTAATTATCAGAAAGCTCCTGACAGAGTCAGGATCCTGCTGGCTCCAGCTAGAGTGAGAACTCCTACTATTTCTCTTCCTCAAAGAGGGGCTTGCATTTTATAAAGTGGAGACAAAAAGGACTAAACTAGATTTAGCTCTTTCTTTTATTAAGAGACAGTAGTCTCTTCTCTTAGCTCTAGCTTAACTGTCTCTCAGTCAACTCATAATTTTTTAAAGAAGATAAAAAAAATGTTTCTTGTTTTGCTCTAGAAAAGAGTTAGAACAATAAACTGGTGCCATAATTGAATAGGAAGAAGAGAAACTCTCTTGCCAATCTGCATCAAGTTCACTCATATGCATATCCCAAAACATGTGGAAGGTAGTTGAGGTGAATGAAAAAAGCTCCTAGTCTCTGCCTTCAGGAGTTATGATCTCAAGTATCCCTTGACAGAGAGAGAGAAGGAAAAGCTCACAGTGACAGCAAGAAGAATGAGGAGTACTTGTGGCACCTTAGAGACTAACAAATTCATTTGAGCATAAGCTTTCGTGGGCTAAAACCCACTTCATCAGATGCATGCAGTGGAAAATACAGGAGGAAGATCTATATACACAGGAGACTTGAAAAAAATGGGTGTTGCCATACTAACTATAATGAGAGTAATCAGTTAAGGTGAGATATTCTCAGCAGGAGAAAAAAAAACTTTTGTAGTGATAATCAGGATGGCACATTTCCAACAGTTGACAAGAAGGCGTGACTACCAGTAGGGGGGAAAATAGCATGGGGAAATAGGTTTTACTTTGTGTAATGACCCATCCACTCCCAGTCTTTATTCAAGCCTAATTTAATGGTGTCCACTTTGCAAATTAATTCCAATTCTGCAGTTTCTTGTTGGAGTCTGGTTTTGAAGTTTTTTCTGTGGGAATATTGCGACTCTGAGGTCTGTAATCGAGTGACCAGGGAGGTTGAAGTGTTCGCCGACTAGTTTTTGAATGTTATAATTCTTGAAGTCTGATTTCTGTCCATTTATTCTTTTGCATAAAGACTGTCCGGTTTGGCCAATGTACATGGCAGAGGGGCATTGCTGGGAATGACAGCAATGCTGGGAGTGACAGCAAGGAATCTTGTTCTTTGCTCTGCAACTTACTGACAACCCTTCTTTTCCAGGTAAAAAAAAATAAAACATAAACAGTTACTTTAACAACCAGATGACTTGATTGGAGGCCTATAATGAAACCCTGGCTTGTACATCAATAAGTTTTCTTCCACTCTATTTTAGGTGTCTCTCATTTGTAGCACGTACTTCCCCAGGATTCCCAGGTGACTAAAGCCAGCCAGGCATGCTTTATGGGAATGGTAAAACAGAAAGGTGTGCTTATATTTCTATGTGCTCCTAACTACTCATCTGTTCAAAACTCAGAGTTACTGTCAGGAAAATCCATTTTTCATCTCAACATTGATCATGCTTTATTGTGGTATAAGAATAAAAGATGATCTCTCTCACATGGTATAAACAGCTTTGAAGTGCAAACCATTCCAATCCAACCCTGGAATCCTGTGTTATATTAATGTCTAAATCCCAAAGAAATATGTCAAAGAAATTGTTTAATATCAAACCTCTAATACATTTTCTCCTTAAGACTAGAACATTTTTCTTCCCCACAGTGTTTAGTGAGTTTAGCATAAAATGTATTATAATCACACCGACTTTCAGTTTACAGTGAAATTATTCAAACTTTGTTGCTTGAAATCTGTAAAATAATAACAAAATGAAAATTGGGACTACTAAAGATCTCCCTACCTTTTCAACATTGTTATTTCTTCTTCATTGTCAGCTGCAAATTATTAATACTTTCAGTTAAAATATTTGATATATTTTAAGTATTTTGCATGGTTAATGTTTTCAAATGCACTTGCCCCTCACTAACAATACATAGAGAGAGAGAGACCTCAAAACACATTTATGCTCAGAAAAATGCTGGAGGTAATAAAAATGCTAGTAAATGTGCACTTAGAAATACTGTACATGTTGTACTAGCTATTTATTTAAGTTATGGGTCAGCTCCAAGATAGTAGAATAGAAAATTAATAGCTATTTTCTGGCAGGAGAGTTAATGTCATTATTATATGCACTGGATAACACATCAAAGACAGATTGTTTCTTTTTGGGATCTCCCAATGAATTAGCGAGACATTTGGCTGTCATCCTCAGGATTTTTGGAATATACAGAACCCTCCTTTTCAGTAAATATTTACATTTGTTGTTTTATATAAAACACAGTGCCAAGCCCAAATGAGAAAAAGGATTCAGAGCTTCAGAAATACTGGAATAACATTTTACTATTTATCCCACTGTTAAACATTCTTTTCTTTTAACTGTATTTCTGTATCCCTTGTAAGTCTCAATCATCTCTGGCTCTTAAGATAATATCTTAGGACATCTGGAAACTGTTGGGCTATTACCTAGTGAATTCATGTTCTACCTTTAATATATATTCAACTGCAGCTAAGATTTTAGGGCTAGAACCTTCAACTCGACCCTTGTAATAACTTCAGCGAGGTTCTGCATGGATGAAGATATCCAGTTGCAGACTCTGGCCCTTAAATAGGACCTGATCCAAAACCTATTGCCATCACTGGCAGTCTTTTCTGGACTTCAATAGGCCTTGGCTCAGACTCATATTACTTAAGTTGCACCACGGATGGAGGTAAGTGTAGCTAGGAAATCTCCCACTTGGAAATGTTTTCAGCAGCATACAGTGCTGTCAAAGTAACCGAGAGTAGCATGGTGATAGTGCTGGACTTGAATGGGGGATCCACTCCTGGGAGATGTAGGGTTTCTTTCACAGACTTCAGAACCTTTCAACAGAAAGTTACATCTGGCCTGGAGTGAAATAAAGGCATGACTCCAAACTAGCTGCCTAAAAGCCACTTTGGGAGTCTATCAATGGGGTTAAGATATGAAACTATGTAGCATATGTGCCTGCAAACTATATGCACTCTGTGTTGTAATATACTTCCTGTGTTATATGAAGAGGGCTATTTAGCAACATTGTGCATGTATTAAGCATTATATTAAGCTCTCTGAAAAACAATACTTCAAACAAATTCAGACAATCATAATACACCAGCCACATTTTATTGCAGTTTTAATAAAGGTTTTTCTGCCTGATTGCCCAATAGCTGCCAAGAGCCTTAGAACAATAACACGGGAAACATCTAATCACCCTCTTGGGAGGCATACCTGGCCACACTCACGTACCCTGAGCTATGTTCCGCTCCTCCCCTGTATACTCTCACCATTCTGAAATAGCACAAAAGCCACTCCTAATAAAGTCTTAGAAACAAAAGATAGTACAGATCTGTATTCATCTCACCACCTTAGGATAGAGTAAAATTGATATATTGATTCATATTTGCTTGAATCTAAGCAATCCCATTTCTTAAAGGCTGACTACAATATTCAGCACAGATTTAAATAGTGTACTAATTCTAATGTTTTGCTGTGGTTGCTAAATATGAAGAGTGCTGTAAGTATAAAATTGTTTACACTCAATTCTTGCCAGTTTCTTATAGGAAAGAAAAAAGATGGTATCTGACCCCAAAAAATTCCCTTGGGAAAAAAATAAGTTATAAAAAAGAGCTGTGTCAGAAAAGGGTTAGCTGTTTAAATGGTCATTAAAACATAAATAACTACGGCTAGCTTGGTCTCCTCAATTCAAAACTCCCAGGTTTATCCATCCAAGCAGTTAGCCCTAATTGTATCTTATTCAGCTTGACCATGTCAGTGACTAAGCCTTTTCTAATATGCCTGTTTTTAGATAATTTTATAAAGATAGATAACACTGCTCTACAGCCAAAATGCTTCTGAAATAAATGTAGTCAAACTTTACTAATTCTGGGTCACAGAGAATGAAAATGATGCTTTAAATTGTTGATTGGCTCTAGTTTTCAAGATATGCTATTGGGTCAGTATATACAACCCTTGACTTGGGAATGGCGGAGGATAAGTGAGTTATAAAGGGAAGGGATCTCAATTTAAACCAGAAATGACTAAAATACATCTTTGACTGGATCCATGAATAAATCTATGACTGGGTTTGGACAGTACTTGCTTTTTAGGCAAAACAATGAATGATGCAATCTGAATCGAATTGTCTCGCCCTCCACCTCTGCCCCGACTCCGCCCCCTCCCTGCCCCATTGGATCCCTCCCCAAATCCCCTCCCTGGCCCCGCCCCCAGCCCTGACCCCTCCCTGCCCCATTGGATCCCTCCCCAAATCCCCACCCTGGCCCCGCCTCTTCCCCAAGCACATGCATTCCTCCTCCTCACCCCTCCCTCCCAGGCTTGCGCTGATCAGCTGTATGGTGGCGCAAGCACTGGAGGGAGGAGGGAGAAGAAGGACGCAGCTTTTTTTTTTTTTTATTGTTCCACCAGCAGCCCCAGACATTGCAGGTCCCTCTTAGGCGTGGGGCCCCATTCCGGGGATTCGGCTGAATTGGCTTAAAGCCGACCCTGCCAGCAATTGTTACTTCTGCATGGTGCCTCCAGTTGGGAAAGGTGTGTCAAAGAAGAAAAAGTGGACTGTGCATTATCCAAACATTCCATCAGCTATACGCCCAGTACCCCATGGAGAAGGATTGCTGGTTCCTGATGCACCAGAATCATGCTCACTTGAGTCAGACGAGTAAGAGGATGAAACTTCTGGTCCTGAACCACCAATGTCACAGGACCCACATTTTCTCCCATCCTTCTCCTCTGAACCACACCTCATAACACAAGGTGAACTGGATTTGGAACTACCCAAGAGTAAGGCAGAGCTGTTGGGCTCCAGACTACAGCAGTGGAATCTCCTGGCAGGTGATGTTAGGGTTTCCATGTTCCGTGACCGTCAAAAGAATCTTGTCCCATTCTTCTTCATGGAAGGTGATCTTGTAGCCTGCAACAACATCGATGGTGTGATGGCAGCCCTCAACATCGTTCACAATCCAGATGAGTGTAGACTGTTCATTGATTCATCGAAGACAAGTCTTAAAGCTGTTTTACTGCATAATGGCAATGTTTTGCCATCAATTCCAGCTCGTCATGCAGTCCATATGAAGGAAACCTATGACAACATGAAACAACTTTTGAGGTTCATAAACTATGACCAACATCAGTGGCAGCTTTGTGGCGATTTGAAGGTTGTTGCTCTCTTGCTTGGTCTGCAGACTGGATACACAAAGTACTGCTGTTTTGTCTGTGAATGGGATAGTCGTGCAAGAGATTCCCACTACATCAAGAAAGCTTGGCCACTCTGACAGTCATTGGAGCCTGGGAGGAAAAGTGTTCAGCATCCACCACTTGTTGAATCAAGGAAGATTTTGTTACCACCCTTACACATCAAGCTGGGTCTGATGAAGAACTTTGTCAAGGCCATTGACAAAACACAAGCAACTTTCGAGTACCTCCATGGAAAATTTCCAAGGTTAAGTGAAGCTAAGATAAAGGAAAGTGTCTTTGTTGGTCCTCAGATTCATGAACTTCTTCGAGATGATGCATTTGACCATGCACTGCGTGGCAAGGAAAAGACGGCATGGAAAGCCTTCCGGTTAGTGGCAATAAATTTTCTCGGAAACAACAAGGCAGACAACTACAGGTTGTTGGTGGAAAACCTCCTCAAGGCATACAAAGCCTTGGTTGCAACATGTCACTAAAGATACATTTTTTGCACTCTCATCTAGATTTTTTTTCCACCAAACTGCGGAGCAGTGAGCGACGAGCACGGCGAGTGATTTCACCAGGACATTGCAACAATGGAGAAACGCTATCAGGGCAAATGGAGCTCATCAATGCTTGCAGACTATTGCTGGACAGTGACAAGAGATGCTCCATTTAATGAATACAAGAGACAAGCCAAGAAGCGCCGAGTAGACACTGAATAGGACTAAACTATGTACATAATAGTTTTTTGCCTTTTGTTTCATAATACATTTTATTTATATAACCCTTTTGCTGATTTTTAAAGTATTATGTAAACAGGACAGGTGAATTATTATCATGTAAAGCAACCATAAACACATGAAAAGACATAGGTTTACAATTTATGATTAAAACTCTACTATCTACACAGTATACATAGACATAAAATGTAAAAACTTAAATATCTTAGAAACAGTAGCCAATCAGTTGTTTTGTCATATTTGAATTCAGCACATCAAAATACATAATAAATAGCACATTTTATCTCTGAAGCAGACGACTTCTCAAAAATTGTAGACCAGTGTTCATATAAAGGTCTTATTTTCTATTTTTTTTTTGTACACTAGTATGTTGGATCAGATCTAATTCACTATATTCCTTTAGTATGAAGTTGCAAGAAATAGCCATACATTCAAGAATCTCAACATGATGAGTCTAGAATTGGTCTGGCTAAATGCAAGTGCCAATCCACCTCAAACCTTGTGGGAGGTTTGGAAATGTTATCACTGATAACATGGGCATATTGCTTCCTGGCCTCCTGGATAGTGTTTAGTTTCTCAGAAGTACTGATACTGAAATATTATTTCTGGGAATGGCATCACAAGTTCGGACAAATGTGATGCTGTGAACACCCTCCTTGAAGCACTATCACCAATCTGTAGATCCTCCAAGACAGCTACACTCCACAGGGATGCTAAGAAAGCTGCAACTCAAACCACATCAGGCTATATTGAATGAAGTCAATATGTTGAACCGCATCCTTAATCCAAATGAAAGTCAGTATAGACACTGGTACACGTGTGTGTTGTATTCCCTGCAGGAAATGGCACTAAGCAACAGAGCAGCTACATTCTGCTCTGGTGGAAGTTCACTTAGTCTTCAAACTTAGCCCAGCGAGCGCACCACTGCAGTAATCCAATCTTGAAATGATATTCAGACTAACGAGACATGAAACTATTCCATTTATTTTGCTTCCATTTACTTCAATGGGAGTTGGAGAAGGCACTAAGTTTCAAGGATAGACACTCTTGACTGGTTGTTACAGAAGCTTAAATATATCAACTGTTTCTTTCTTAGGCAGACATGATTTAAAACAACTAAAGGGAAAACCACACAGAAACCTGTCAGAGGACCATGGTCCTGTTCATGCTGCCACTGGTTATTTATCTAAGGTTCTTCTATAGCACCTGTCAGCACAGTATAGCTTTTCAACATTTTACTTTTCCTGTTAAGTAGACTTAAATCTCAAGTCTGTTTCTTCTTTTAAAGCTTGCATGAGGAATCTGGGGAACAGTAGAGGCAAAGATCTCTTGGCGAGTATACTATTTTACATTTTACAACAGTGAAAGAGAATTAGTTACTTCAGCCAACATTTTAAAATACTCCCCAAACAAAGATTAATTACCAGATCTTCCAGGAAGCTTATCATCATCACCCCCACTCAGTCCCATTGTCCTTGCCTTGCGGTACACGTTGTAGTTGCCCTTTTGACATTTTATACAATTGCTTGGACCGTTTCAAGGAGTAACACTTAGATTGCTCTTTGAATTAATTGGTTTTACAGTACAACAAAAAACTGAATACCGTTTCAGGCTGCAGGAAAGATGAGAACTCTGTATAGTTTCTCTTGATTACAGTGCAGATTCCCTCAATCTGGATTTCAGCTGGAAAGCAGCACCACAGGATTCTAATCTTCCTGTGCTCTCAATGCACAAGGATTAGTGTTAATGGAAATGATATGTGAGACTCTCTCGCAATGTCCAGAGAATAGTTTCCTTTACAAACATCACCTCCCCTATTCATGAAATCCTTCTGTGTTTATCTTGGGACATTTTGAAACATGCAGTTCCCATGAATGTAGCTGTAGCCACATAAACAGATTTTTAGTTAAACTATCTTCCATCAGAAATAATAAGCAATTAGAGAGTGGAAACTACAGGAATATTCTGCAACACTTATGTGTTGTGTAACTCATCTGTAAATTTCTCATTTAACTAAATAGCAACACCACAGGACAGTCACAGTGTCTGCCACACTGGGGTTCCAGTTACCTTGCCTCCACAAATGTGACTACTCTTGCACACATTTATGTGAAGACAGTATCCCATCCACCTTCATGAGTTACAAACTGCTTCTCCAAATTGCCCTTTAAAAATATACCTCAGACTCCCAGCTCTCTCAGCAACTTCAGCTAATGGTCAGCAACAAACCATTGATTGGCGAGCACTTGGCAATTCACATTTTCTGTTCATGCGTGTCCCCTCATGCCCCTAATTATGTCTGTATACTGACACACACATCTCTTGGGGTATTTTAAAAGAAAACAATTTAAGTGAGTTTAGTGCTCATGAAAAATACCTGACTCATAGCTCTGTACATTGAAATCCTCCCTAGGGCATATAATTTGAACAGTGGCACTACAAGTTTTCCCCCACTTCCTGGAATGACTGTGTCTAAGCTGAAAGGACACTTCACTCTTAAAATTCATTCAGTCCTTGGCCTGCCTGCTGAGAATGACATCAAGGGTGCAAGCTGTGATACTTGGTCACAATATTCTTAGAAGCACATCTTTCAGAAGGTAATGTTTTCAGTAATAATGTTATGTAACCTGTGAAGTTTGGACAATTCATTATCATGTCAGATCCATTGGGTATATGCTGTTGAGCCAGGAGACCAGTTCACATGTTCTCCCAGTGTTATCAGTGAAATATCCTGGGAACATATTGTTTCTACATTATTTCTGTTAATGGTCTGATACATAGCCTCTGCTGCTCAGGTACCTTTGGTAATTACTAGAGCTGGAAAAGAGCTGCTGACAGATATTATTACTTCTAATGTTCCATTGTTGTACAGATGATACAGACTTGCCTAGTGCTTGCATCCAATCATACCTGAGCTGTCTCAATCCTGATGGTTTGGTTGTATTAAGGTTTATGCAGCCAATCTCTCTCTCTCCTATATATAAAATAAGTTTATAAAAATTCATATGTATATATAAAGATTGAATTTTTATAAACTTATTTTAGACAGTTGTTGCATATGACTCCCAATCTGACAATTAACTTCAAGTATAATGCAGTTCTACCTTATTCAACTTTAAGGGCTTTGGAGGGTTAATATCTAATCTCAGTAAACTTTCATAATCATTTTGTATCTGTTACCTTGTCTACACTACCTAGGGTTTGCTGTTATAGCTATACCAGCAAAACCTCCTAGTGGAGACACAGCTTATACTGGCAAAAGAGCATTTTTGCTGGTACAACTTATATTAGTTCCTCAAGTGAAATAACCAGTGAAAGGATTTTTTTTCCTGGTATAACTGCATTTACATAAGGATTTTTCTGGCATATCTATGTTGATGGGTTGTTGTTGTTTTTTCACACTCTGACATACCTATACTGACAACAAAATTTTAAGTGTTGACCAAGTCATACTAAGCAGTTTTATTATGCTAAACTACTTTAACCCAATGTTTTCAAATATGTTATTTTCTTATGAACCATGCCATCCTTGTTTGGAGAGAATGAATTGACTTTGACCTCTTGACACAAAACTTGGAGAAATACCAAGCTAAAGAAGGAGCTTTTCAGAGACAAAAATGGCAGTTAGGCATTCTACTCCTATTGGCTCACAGTGGGAAATTGGCCCCAAACTGACCTTTGTACTTTTGAACCTCTCCCCAAAATTGTCTAGTACCAAGGCTATTTGCTTCAAAAGCAAGACCTGCACACTAAACATATATATTATAATTGGGAAGCAGGTTTTAAAACTGATGAGATTAATAAAACATATTATAGCATAAAGTTTGGTCACAAACTGCTAAAATGTTGGTCTATACCAACCATCTTCCTGTGGTTGCCTGCCATTTTGGTTTCTTAGTTGTTGTTTTAAGATGGGTTTCTTTACCTTCCAGTCAAGGCCTTTTACTCTTTATACGAAGATGCTGGTACAATATAAATCAGTAGCAGAGTGAAAAGAAAAACTTTTTTTGGGGGGGGGGAAGTGTGATAAAGTCACTAAGGGCAACATTGCAAACCTCTTGCTCACATTGGAAAAAGTAACTCCTATTGGTACAAGTAACTCATATGAATAGTCCGTGTGAAATCAGTGGTGCTATACATATAAGTAGCTACTCACCAAAGTGAGCAATTGGTTTACAATCTGGTACTAAATATTTAAGCAGTTGTTAGGGTCTCTTATTTGAGCTAATAGAGAAAATATTTCTGTGTACATCTGTTCTTTATTTTACATATTTTGGGTCAGTCCATAGCCAGGAGTTTCTTCTTTTTGTTACATGGGTCCTTGCACATGTTTTAGGTTAAACTGTATTAGCAGATGGTCTTTCTGAAGGCCTCAGAATAGAACATGTTTACAATGGTATTTGTTAATGAATGTTTGATAAATGCTTTGAGATCCTTGTATAAAAGGTAATATGGAAGTGAAAATTGCTTTATTGCAATAAATTAATGTTGAGGTGTACAGTTGAGGTGTATCTGATTTGAAAAAAATGGCAGCTGTGTTTTGGGATGAGAACTATGGAGCTGAATACCATGGAAGCTAATTAAAATTAGTTTAGAAAGTCTAATAACGTGCATGGGACTCATGTCTAAGGACTGAGCCCTATACTTGTAGCATTAATTTATTATAGACTTCATTCACTAATCCAGGACAAACACAACTGGAGAGCTGTCATGTCAAATGCTAAAGTAACAGGAGAATATCTCTCTTGACAAAGTGTCTGGTCCTGCTTCCTTTACATCAGCCTTTACTGTGGATAGCCCTTACTTACACAAATAGTGCCATTGAATTCAAAAGGACTACTTACAAGGGTAAGGGTTTCAGGATTGGGTCCAAAGTCCTCATTCCTGGCAGTGAATGCAGTTTGCTCTTTTTTCCTTTTTTTCCACACAGTCTGGACAACAGGGCACAACAGTGGTCATGTGAAAATAGGACCCTGCTGAGATAATTCTACTCAAATTCTACTCAAAAGCTAACAATATTAAATATTTAGTTAGTTAGCAGTTAGAAGAACACCTGCTTTCATCAGCAATTTTTAGATATGCCTTTGATGTGATTTTACTAAGTGAATTTAAGTTAACAATTTCAATGAGATATTGTCAAGCACCTTAGGACTCAAACAAGATGCACCTTAAATTGCCTTTGACTCGTTAGAATGTCCCCTGGGTCCTTTTTTAAAAATCTACTGGTTTGAAGCCACGTTGAAACAAAATAATAGCTGTGGTGTTGTGGGCTCTGCAATGGCTGTGTGACTGGGGAGCACCAATTACCAAATGCTGTTTTCAAAGCTGTGATAATTGCTTTAAAAGTGACTTTTCTCATGGCAAGTTTTACACAGTAGACAAAGTGTCAATGTAAAAATTGTAAAAGTTTTCAGAAATGAGGTAGTTTAAAAATTATTGGTGGCGGTTGGTACTCAACTAATCATTGATCCCCTTCCCACCAGTCTTTAGTGTATACATTAAGAACAATATATATGCACTGTAACAATAAATAGTTTTGAAAATAGGCTTCATTATGGCAACTGCTCTCTTAAGACTTATTAAAATGTGTACTTATGGCCTGGCAGTTCTTAACCATATAAAAAGCAATTATGAAATCAGTGGGAGTTTTGCATGAATATGGGCTGCCAGCTCTGACCCTGAATTTGTAAGAGGAGCTTGATAAAAATCAACCAGAATATGGAACAAACACTGGAAGTTCATCCCGCTCAGTGCTCCTGTCCAGGATCAGCATTATATTCTCCATTAGGTAAAACATTTCAAGCCTGGCCCATCCTGGCTATCTAAAATTTATATTTTTCTTGTCTTTCATGCTATAATGAGGGAAGTAATATATTATCTCCTTTGGAGAATTAAAGCTCTCACAGCGCGTCTGCTCTCCCTGTCCTTGTTGCCATGGAGCTCTTGCTCTCTAATAGCCTCACATGCAGCCCAGGATTTAGCTTTGCATTTCACATTCAACTTTATCCAATTTGTCACTAACACATGTACTTAGTGACCTGCTCATACATATAAATCCTCAAGTGTCAAACATGGATGTAAATAAAAAACAAACAAAACCCCTACTATTAGACAGTCCTTGTTAAGAGTATCTTAAGATGCATGATAAGTTTTCAAATTGTTTTCCATTAAAAGTTTGTGCAAGAGCTGCAGTTCTAACATTCTTTCATTATGAGGTTGAACATTTTGGTTGAATTATTATTTTTTTGCACACCTATTCAGGAAATTGTGCTGAGGGTATCATATTATGGTTCACAGCATTGGCACCAATTCACATGCTACCCAGTAGGTGTAGCACTGTATTATTTGGTTTTTATGTCTTACCTATGACAGCTGGGATGGCAAGGAAATAGGTGGTGTTCAAAGTCAACAAATAAATACATTTTTTTTAAATAGGAAAATAGGTAATCCATGCCACAAGTTTGTTCTTATTTGCCCATTAGTGTAATCAAATAAGTTAGTAAACGAGTACTATACTTATTTTAAGCTTTGTTATAAGCAGTAAAAACACAAAACTTACAAAATGGACAAGGACAAAACTGGACAGCAAACACTTTTTTTCAAGCTTCTAAAAGAGGATTTTATGTAATGCAGACTTCAGAAATATGCTATAAAGAGTACTTGCCAGTGTAGTTTTAAGTACATGCAAGTCAAAATAATGCTAAGGAGCCCTTTTAACCTCCAAAAGAAAGGCAGTTCTGACTGAAAGTTAAGACAACTTCCTTACAGTGCATGTGCCTGGGTACATAATATATATCACTAATTTTATGATCCACATAGCATTGCCACTCAGGACGGAGCACAGGCTCTGAAGCCCGCCCCCATCCCTAGGCTTCAGAGCCCAAGTCCCAGCCTGAGCCACAGTGGTTACACAGCTATTTCTAGTGTGAGCCCAAGTCTGTCGACCTGGGCTCTGAGACTCTGCTGTTCGCTATGTAGACATCCCCATCCGTGAGGGGGATCCAAGGTCAAGTTGTTGAGGAGAGTACACCGAGCATGCCTGACAACACTTTGAACATCTGGATAAACTACTGTGAGTTGTCTCTCATATTGGTGACTCACGTGGGCAAAGCATATTTTGTGGGCAGATCATAGAAGAAAGCCATCAGTGTATTTTCCCCCCATTTGACTCCTGCTGTAAGCTTTTTGGGGGGCAGGAATCCCTTCTTAAGTTTGTACAGCACCTAGCACAATGACACCCAAGTCTGGCAGCACTGCACTATTGTGAATCAAATATTACTATAAATTGTTATATTATTACTATAAATTGGAAGACCTGAGTCAGTAAGGACTGGGGCATACAAAGGGAAATGTTTAGGCTCAATTATGAAGAGAACAGAAATATACTGAGTCAAAATGTAAATCTCTGAATATAGTCAACCTAACAATTTAAAATTCCCTCTGGGCAACGTGAACTGTATGCAATCAGGAATATTCCCCCCATTTGAAAGGGGATGAAAAGGTGCTTAGTGCCTGCTATAGATTTGCGGTAACATCCACCGTTCTGTCTGCTAAAATTACGTTTTTTGTCAGTATTTTTGCCATCACATAGTATGCTTACTCTCTTAAACCCACCAGTCTCTCCTGCACAGAATCAGTCATAAGTCTAGGCCGGAACCCTTACTGTATCTCATCAATGCTCTGTAGATTAAAGTGAACAGAGGATACAATAAACAAAAGTTGAAAGTACAGATCAGTTTATTAAAAGCAGTCTGTGCTGCTTTCAGTTTTACAGTGTGATAACAGATTTATAAGTAAGGTTGCCTGACTGTCTACAGAGTGTTTTTGTTCAGTTGTGTAATGTGAAAGATTAAGTAAGGAGAAAACTATTAAATACAAAAGTAAGGGAAACATCTCTTTACTTCTCACTTGTCAGCTAGTACAGAAACAGTAATCAAGGAAGAAAATGTATTATCTGAAATCTGAGACACAAAACCCAGGTGACTATTAGTGATTTTTTTGTTTTTCACTGTATTGTATTTATTAGCTATAAAACATTTTAAGAGGTATTTGGCACAGTGACTTTGATAATTAGCCCTTCATTTCTGCAGACCTCCCAAGACCCTGATCTAGCAAGGTCATTCATTAAGCTTTGGATTAATTTTAAGCATGATGTTAGTTCCATGGAAATCAATGGTTAAAGTTAGGCACATGCTTAATGGTCTTGTTCAACGGGAGCCCAAATGTTAAACTCTTGGCTTTATTCACATATGAAAATGAGTTGGGTATTCTCCTCCTCACCCTTTCTGCACAACAAAAACAGGTTGTAATAAATCCTGTACTTCTTAGCATATTAGCATGTGACCAGGATTCATCACCGCATTTGGTCCACTGCTTGAATCATTAGCTTCCCTGGCTTGGGCTGGGTACTAACGGGGAGTGTGATGTGAACACTGATCCATGCCCCCCAATCCTGCACTGACCAGAAAAAGATGGAAGATTTACATATGCACAAAGGATCACATATTTGCTGGACAAAGAGATTCTCCACTGGCTGCCTTTGTTAACACTACCTGTCTTACTCCTCTAAGGATATGTCTACACTACAATGTAAGCATAGGATTAGTGGGACTTGGGTCAGCTGACTTGTGTTAGGGAACCCTGGGCTTGAACATCTACATTGTATTTTAACCCTAGGTTAAGAATTTTCTGATCCATGCTTGAACCTAAGGCTCTGGCATCCACACTCCACTGCGGAGACCTGAGTCAAAGTAGCCATATCCCAGAGTCCCTAGTACTCCCCTCCCCCTCCCCCAAATGTGGCCACTCTATACCTAAGAACGTGGTGCACTGTGCAAAAACTCTACTGCTCACTCTGCACATTACAGGAAGCTTGATCTGCCTGCCAACACAATCTGTTGAGCAGACATTTTGTTCTGTGCGCTCCCAGACACCAGAGCCAGCAACATGGACAAGGCATGTCTTGATGAACTTCTGTTGCTTGCGCTTTCTCTCATGTGTCAGGAAACTGGCAGAGTATCCAGGAGGCACTGGTGGACATTTTGGCGGCATTTTCTGTCCCACCAAAGGTACCTGACAGATTTCCTGATGGATCTGCAGGAGGAGGAGGAGGAGGCGGAGAAGGAGGAGTATCCTGGTATTGGAGACTCTCACTGGTAGATCCTGCTCAGTATAATTGGAATACCTCCTGATGATTCCTAGATACACTGCTGCTTCTGGAGCAGAGCCATGAGCATAGACTGGTGGGACCACATTGTCATGCAGACCTGGGATGACCATCACTCGATTCAGAACTTTCACATGAAGAAAACAACATTTCTGGACCTTTGTGAGCAGCTTGCCCTGACCCTACAGGTTAAAGAGACACATCTGAGGTCACCTTTGCCAGTCCAGAAGAGGGTTGATATAGCTGTCTGGAAGCTGGCTATCCTGAACTGCTCCAGGTCCATTGCTAACCAGTTTGGGATTGGAAAGTCAACTGTGGGTGAAGTGGTGTCAGAAGTAACTGAAGTAATCAGGCATGTGGTTTACCTGAATGTGGCAGACATTAAAGATATTCCAGAGATATTTTCAGATATTCCAATGTCTTTGAGAGAGTGGGGATTCCTAATTGTGGCAAGGCTATTGATGGGACTCATCTGCCCATAGTTTGCCCACCTCAAGGAGCAATGAGTACATAAACCACAAATGGTACTACTCCATAGTTATGCAGGCCCTTATGGACTACAGAGGAAGATTTATGAATGTCAGTATTCGCTGTACAGGAAAAGTTCATGATGTCAGAGTTTTTTACTGCTTGGGAGTCTACATTCATGATAGTCTGGGAAACCATTCCCACCAAATGACATTGATATAAACTGAGTTACTGTCCTCCACTGTTATTCTCAGAGACATCACATACCCCCTTTTGTCTTGGTTTATGAAACTATACCCTGATTTCAGAGGCTCTGGCCCAAAAAAAAAAAGGTTTAATTACGCTCTCAGCAGGTGTAGAATGGTTGTTGAATGTGCTTTTGGCAGATTGAAATCACTTTGGAAATGTCTACAAACCTCTTTGGATGTCAAAGAATCAATGCTGTCCACGTTACTGTAGATTGCTGTGCTCTTCACAACATTTTTGAAGTCAGAAGTGAGCCATTTCCCCCTGAATGGACCTATGACAGTGAGGGGATGCTGGATTAGTACCCTCAGACAGAACATGCAGCAACCACCGTCGGAGGTGGTTGCACCCAGGCAACAGAAGTAAGGGATGCTCTCTATTCTCATGTTATGGACTTGCATGACCCAGTGGCAGATTAAGGTCTCCTGGGTCCCTGGGCCAGACCAAATTGATGGACCCCAGCACCAGAACCATGGCCCTGCCCCACCCCTTCCACCTACAGTCCTGCCCCCGTTTTGCCCCTTCTGCCTGCGGCAATGCCCATGGCCCAACCCTGTTCTGCTCTTTCCCCCACAGCCCCGCCTCTGTTCCACCCACAGCCCTACCCCATTCTGCCCTATTCCCCTATGGCTCTGCCCCCGTTTCACCCATGGTCATGCCCCATTCCTTCCCACTCACTGCAGCCCACTCTCTGTTCATTCTTTTCCACCCCCAACCCTCGCAGTCCCAAAACCGGAGAAGCTATATCCCCCAACCATGGCCCCAGGGCCACAGAGGGGATTGAGAGCTCCTCCAGCCCTGAGGCCACAGCAGGGAGCGAGAGCTCTGCCAGTGCCGGGGCCGCAGTGGAGGGTCCAGGCACTGGGGCTTCCCCCACCACCCTGCACTTCTGCCAGGGACCGGGGTCGGGCGCTGGGGCTTCCCCTGTCTGCCCTGCAGCTTCTGCCAGAGCTCCAAGCTTCTCCCATCATGTGGCGGATTTCTGCTGTGGTGCCCATGTTTTTCTGTGTCCCCTGAGCATGGGCCCTGGGGCCCATTGGATAATCCACCACTTGCATGACCCAGTGGAAGAGGGGGAATAGTACCTCTATAAATGTGCTTCGGGGGGGGGGGAAGTGGCTCATTTATTTTGGGGGGCGGGCAGTGCTTGGGAGTGGGGTAGGCTTGATTGCCATGCAATGTAAGTTTGAATGACATGATGAACATGATGAAAAATGAATTTGGTTGTGGTTACGGGGTGGGAGGCTGTACAGATGGAATTTATTGACATTAGAATTGCTGTATCTAGGTAAATAGAGGAATACAGTTTGCTTTATAATGCTTAATTACTTCTTAACACGTTTTTAACTTTATTATCTCAAATCATGATTGTATGATGTGATGCACTGATAGCAACAAGCTTTCTTGAAAACATAACATGCTTTACTTGCAATCGGGTCTTAAAACTGTAAAGCACTCACACAGACTAGGGAAGGCCAGCTGCTATTACAAAACCACACACCCAAAAAGAAAGGGCAGGAAATAATTAATACCCAGCACAATCCCCCTATTGCTGCATGTCCCCTGGGCCGAAGTTCTCCTTTCCCTTCTTTACACCTTTACCCCTCACTTGGCGGCAAGGGTGGGAGATTTACACCAGAAACAGGTGGAAGAAAAAAGGCTGCATTGTGTTTAGTTGCCATGCCCAGCCGCTCATCAGTCCTGAATATATACGCTGCCCCGATATGGAGTTGCCCAAGCTACTGCTGGGCTGAGGGTACATCACTGTGGTATGGGGGAGGCAGCAGGAGCCAGTGCTCTAGCAGCCATTATATACAGGAGTTGCTAAAACAGTCCTATCTGTTGATCTCTCTCCTCCTCTCTTAGCCACCATTCCTGTTCCAGAAACTGCTTTGCAAGTGTCAGCTCCCTTGCTGAAACACTGTCATCCACCCGGGCAGCGAATCTCAGCTTTTCCTCCTGCCTCTCAGCATGCTGTTATTCCAGGCTTTCATCCCTCTTCTTCTGGTTCTGAACATGCTGGTCTCAAGAACATTGACCAGAACTTCATCATGGAAATGCTTCCTTTTGGAATGATCCATGAGGGTACATCTGCTCAATGTGCAGCAGTAGTCAAAAAAGCAAACAGAAGTAAATGTTGGGCATTATTAAGAAAGGGATAGATAATAAGACAGAAAATATCATATTGCTTCTATATTAATCCATGGTAGGCCCACATCTTGAGCACTGCATGCAGATGTGATCATTGTATCTCAAAAAAGATATATTAGAATTAGAAAAGGTTCAGTAAAGGGTGACAAAAATGATTAGGGGTATGGAACAGCTTGCATATAAAGAAGTGTTATTTACACCTTCTCATAACACAAGAACAGGGGTCACCAAATGAAATTAATAGGTAGCAAGTTTAAAATAAACAAAAGGAAGTATTTCTTTACACAATGCACAGTCAACCTGTGGACCTTTTTGCTAGAGGATTTTGTGAAGGCCAAGACAGTAACAGGGTTAAAAAAACCTAGATAAATTCATGGAGGATAGGTCCATCAATGGCTATTAGCCAGGATGGGCAGGGATGTGTCCCTATCCTCTGCTTGCCAGAAGCTGGGAATGAGTGATAATCACTTGATTATTACCTGTTCTGTTCATTCCCTCTGGGGCACCTGGCATTAGCCACTGCTGGAAGACAGTATACTGGGCTAGACAGACCTTTGGTCTGACCCAGTATGGCTGTTTTTAAGTTCTTATGAATGTCAGGCCAGGGATCGAGTTCCAGAAGAACAGCAGGTGGTAGAGGTTGAAGGTCCTGAAATAGGACAAGAAACAGAGGGTTATTGTTTAAAGTAGCTCTGGGGGAGCATAGAATTAATTAATGTGGAATCTCAAGGACATAAAATGTAACAGTTCTAAAGTGAATCTACACATATTGTGAAGGGGATGCTTCAGTCCTCACACTGTCTCTTGCCATAGCCTTGTTAATCATAGTTACCAAAGTGCAGCGGCAATGGTAAGTTTAAAATTAAAACCTTTATTCTGTTTCATAAAAAATTCAAAACTAATTGCCATATGGGGGCAGGAATGTGTGGGCCAGGTGTGTATAGTTGGTATGC
This sequence comes from Trachemys scripta elegans, assembly GCF_013100865.1. NCBI lineage: Eukaryota > Metazoa > Chordata > Testudines > Emydidae > Trachemys > Trachemys scripta. The sequence goes on along the minus strand of NC_048299.1, from coordinate 38,275,192 downwards.
ATGGTCCTTCCTGGTGCTTTTGCTGAAGTCCACAGTTTTACTGGCCTTACGCCAGAGATTCACCAAAATCTGGCTGTGCTCATGTGACCAGGAAGCAGTTCACTTTGCAGAAGACTTAATAGGTTTAGTCTCCACTGAAGACCCTGGAGGATCTCTGATAGTGTGCTTGCAGATTGGTGATCAGAAGAGAATGGGTTAATGCTGACCTGAGCTGTTGCCATTTACAAAGGGGCATGGTTTTCATTTTTAATAGAGTACACTGCAGATTGTTGGGATAGAGAGGACTAAGGAAGTTGGGCCAAGGAACTGTGGGATACATCTGGATGACTCCCGGGACCTGAGTCAAGCTGGCACCGTGTTTACACTGTCAAGCAATAGGGCTCAGACCCTAGGTCCTGGCTCGACTTGAGCTTGGACTCAGCCCTGCAGGGTCCTGGGACTCTGAGTCCAAGCCCTGGGTTAGCGCAATTACAATGTAGATGCAAGGTGAGGGGGTTGCCTTAAACCCAGGCTTACATTGCAGTGTAGACATACCCTCTTGTACATTGCTACAATGCCAGTGCTTTCAGTACCTCACTTTCATGACCACCAAATTTCTCATACATTTGTAGAAGGAGTGAAATTAGCTTTATATGGTCCCTGAACTGTTGTTTGAAAAAAACTAAATCTTGAAAGTGTTGTCTCTTCTGTTATTGTCTTCTACTAGCGCCCTTGCCATTTCACAAGATTAGAAATGTCCTTATATGAATACTCAACATTTGTCCATTATAAATATTAGATAATGTATTGAATGTAATTGGGTTGGCCCCTCTGCTGAGCAGTAGCAGATGTGGATCTGGCAGGTTGGCTTCCCAGCAAGGAAAAATCAATGGTGCAGAGTTTGTGTATATTGTAAGTGGGCCTTGGCTTATTTTCATACACAGCCTTATCCTGGAATGGAGGTAGTCACAAACAGCATGTAGGCAGTCCCTTCATTCAGGAATCTCTGCCCATCATGCCTGGTTCCCACAGAGCAATTCACTGCAATCACAGAACAAAGCAGAAAGCATTCACACAGCTCCCTTTATACAGAACGTTGTATAACCAAAACTAACACAGCATGTCTTCTTAAGACTAAACATTTGCTTTCTTGCTAATAAATAGAACTTGGAAGACTTTGTGTAACAGTACGACTTCATGACACATACCATAATGCATAGTTTGAAAACGTTTATCTGTATACAGTTGTCTGGACTAACTCCATGTACAATGGACAAAGGATCTTGTATTTATATAACTTGTACATTTTCAGAGCTATTAATTTATTTATAAATATATTCTACAGCTATAAGTATTAAAGGTTAGTCAAAAGAAAAGATATTTTGAGACTGACTAAAGGATAAATGCTAACAAATGTGATCTAGCACCAGCTGCATATGTTACTGTGTTTGATGGGTACAGTCCCCATCCTCACTTTACTACTATCTTAATAAGAGAACATCTTTACTCAAGAGCCTTGTTCTGTTTCTCTTCTTCTGAGGTCCTGTGTTTTCTACAGAGCAGGCACCATCTGAAAAATGGCTGTACAGAGGACCAATAGAAAAGCTGCTAGCAATTCAAAAAGCAAAGGGATAAAATTCTGAAATGCAAGAAGTTTGAAGTGAATGTTGAGCTTTCAGATAAACTTGGCTGAGAGATAAATCATGCAGAATAACAGCCTAGGATCGGTGTGTGCAGGGTGGAAGAGGAGGAGAAGAAATAAAGATTGCCTACCACAGTGAAGATTATGCAATCTAATTTGCCTAACTAAACCAGCTTTTACTGAGTCTGAATGTGTGGTGCTCCCGATATATACACACTTAAAAGTGCCTACATAGAATGTTGCCCTCTGTGATTTTTTTTAAAAAAAGGAAAACACAGCATGTGACTAACATGGTTAATTCTAAATCATATTTCTTCAAACATGTAAAAGGCTTTAAGTCTTTGAAGACTTAGGACTTTTTCTGGCAGTAGTGCACACCTGGAACTTCCATCAAGGCTGGGAGTTGCAGTGTGAGAACTTGCTGGGTCAGCCCTGATCCCATGGCACATTTGAAATTTTTAAAAAGAAACTATTTAAGTGATCCAAGATAATCAAAAGGTCTGAAAATATCTTCAATAGTGAAAGCACCCACTTTAGCATGGTTAGAGAGCTCAAAAATGGCTGAAGTTTGGTGGATGGGAAAGGGGGCTTTAATTACTTTTACATGCCTGTATACTCCCTCCACCACTGCCAGTAAAAAAAAGTCCTGGGGCCATATTTCAAATCCAGAACCCATAAGTGTTTGTATGGGAATCTGATTCTGAGAACTATGTTCATCCATTTAAAGCATAAAATATGACCAGTTTGTCCAATCAAACAGCTCAGATTTCAAATATAAAATATTTGAAATGAACTACCAATAAATAAGCTACAAGCTAAAAATAACCTGCAGAACTTTTCTGCTGAATCATTCTAAAAACTAAATTTAAGTTTATAGTGTTCTGTTCCTGGACAATTAATGCACACAAAAAAGGGGGGAAATGAATTGAGTAAATTATTCATGCACTATTCACCCAGATTAAGTCAGAACTTCCTCACTGCATCATTCTTCCAAGAATCTTTCTTTCAGTGGGGAAGACAGCATTCCAAAGTCAATAATCCCTCATAGAGAATGTTCTGCCAGGAGCTACCTCCAGTTCATAGGGAAGATGCTTTAGCTCAAGCACCTCTATTTATCTCCACAAGAGTATTATGGTAGGGGGAGAGAGACTATTTCTCTGCTCATCAAATCACAAACCTATAAAGGCTTTATTGAAAACCAACATCTTCTATGCAGCTGAAAAATCTATGGCAGCCAGTGTAGATCTTGGAGGACTGGTGTAATATGCTTCTGCTATGAAATGCCACTTAATAAGTAGAGTGTGGTAATCTAGCTTCGTTTTCACAGTGGTCTCAAGGAGTAAATCTATTGCAGAAATCTAATCTGGAAGTGAAAAATGAATAGATAATTGTTGCAAGGTTTGCACTGGAGAGAAAAGGATGGATTCTTCTCACCAAGCACGTAGGTAAATAAATGCTCTTGATCATACCCACTACCAGAACATCTAGAAGCAGTCCAGGATCTAACAGCATACCTAAGTTGTGCACTTGTGTTACAAATAATGGTTATACTTCCTCACAGATTGTAGCTTGAAGCCACCTCAACTTCTTCACTTCTTCATTGACCAATACTGGATGAAACAAAATGACAGTGTTTTCTCCTCAAGACCACTGTTCTGTTTCCCCTGCAATAAGCAACTTGGTTCAGCTCCCAGCAACTTTTTTCTACAGAGTAACAAGAATATTCTTCGCAGTATGAAAAATCTGACTCCAGAATGACGTAAATGCAGTAAGGATTCACTAAACTCCCAATCATTCAAAACTGTTCCACTGTGCAGGTGCAACGATAGAAACAAAGAGACTTATCTTCACTTCCTTCATAGATAGAGCAAAAGCAACACAGTCTTAAATCTGTATGCCACAAGCAGCTGTACCCAGCAAGACACTTCTTTACTAGCATTGAACCATGGGGGAACCTCTAAGGACCAAGCCTACAGAGAGGGTTTTTAGGGATCACAGTATGAATAACGGAGGGCACAAGATTGTTAATTGTTTGATAGGAATTGGGAGAAAGTTTTAAGGTATATTCTTGGATGGTGAAAGGTCTTTTCTGCTGCTTTGATTTGTTAGGTGAGTTGATTTATTTCCTATATATCATTATTTTCATCCTGCTGGTTCGTTATCATTGTATCTATGATTTTAAGGAAGTTTTAGGGTGCTCGGCATTTTTGTGTGGTGCTTTTCATTGTCTAAAACTAAATACATTATTGATTATTTAATAGGATCTTTTAAGTGGGCAGTTGGAGTAACAACCTTCATGGACACCAGAGATCGGGGGGCAAAGGGCCATTGCTCTTAATTTTTTTAAACGGGGACAGTGTCCCCGTCATGTACTTTTGTACCAGATATGGACTGGTCAAAGAGCTTGCTTATACACACCAGATGTGTTCATCGTAAGATCCTTTAATACTCTGCAAGGTATGACTGAGGTGTATTTAAATAAGATATTTTACACATAGTGCCACCTATTGGCTGAACAGTATAATTCAATGTAGCATGCCATTACATATCCCCCTTTAAGTTCTACATTCCTACCATTTATAATATTTATACTTTCACACAGTCTTTGAAATTCAGTATGTACCAGTCTATTAAGTGTCTCTAAACTGTACTGTTTTCTAATTACGCAACCTGAACGTGTAACAACTTGGTGATATGGCTGTCCATTAGTTGCAATGACTGGCTGTGGTCAGTTTGGAATCTTAGAGTCATCTTCTTTGTGTTCTACATCTGCCACCTGTAGCGTTTGCTCTGTTGATTGTTCTTTCTGAGGAACAAACTGTTGATGTCAATTATTTCTGTTGAACCTCCCGTTGGTCTTGATCACATGTGATCTGGATGCTGAATTCTTTTTCCTTTAGGAGAGCTGGAGTGGTCCTTCTTTTTCTTTGTCCAGTTGGATACATACGTGGTCACCAGGTTCTAGATCCAGCAGTTCTCTGAGTGGTATCTGCTATAAAAGCGTTCATAGGCTCTTTTTGTCCTTTTATCCAATCTGGTTACTCTTTTTCACATCTGGACACTTTGCAAATAGATTCTTTTCCAAAGTTGGAACAGCAGTTCTGAGTTGTCTTAGCATCAGGATTTGTTCTGGACTATATCCAGTAGTAACTATTGGTGTTGATCTGTAACTCAAGAGCAAAAAATGGATCTTCCTGCTGTAGGATTTTCTTGGCTGTCTGTACTGCTCTCACAGCCTCTCCATTCACTTGTGGGTAATGTAAGCTGCTAGTAATATGATCAAAATCATATTTTGTTCAGAATGAATTCAATTCTGCCACAGTGAATTGTGGTCTGTTGTCTGTCACCAGTTGTTCTGGAATACAGAAGTGAGCAAAAGTGCACTTCAGTTTCTCAATAACATTGTGATATGTTATGTCCTTCATGTACATTATTTCTATATACCTGGAAAAATATTCCACTATGACTAAGTAATTATGTCCTCTGAATTCTCATAAAACTGCAGCTAGTCTCTTCCAAGGTCTCTCTGTTAGGAGTGTTTGTACATGGTTCAGTATTGTTTCTTAAGCTGATTTGTACTGGATCTCCTTTCAAAAGTCCAATACCATCGAATCCTCCATCGAGTTCTTCCACCTTTCTCATTAGGCTCATCATGGCTGCCCCGCTGCAGCTGAGAAGGTTGTTAGGCTTTGATCCTGTGATCACATGTACTTTGAATGCACATCTTTTGTCTTTATAAGTTGTTTCTGTATAGTGAACTGGCCCATACAGTTCAGAATATCTGCTGGGATTATCAGAGTTGTGTCAGGTGATTTCCACTCTGGAGGGGGTGGGGACTGAATGTGATTGGCCCCTTCTGAGATGACTGTGATGTCAACTCCTGAGTCAATTTTAAAGTCAGTAGTCTTGCCATGAATATTAAATTTTACTTTCCAAGCAGGTTCTGTAGCCTCACATGCTATTGATCTTCAAAACAATGACTCTTGATTGTCAGTATAATCAGTCAACTCCCTGACTGCTTTAGTGTGGCAAACAGCTGCAAAATGTCCACATTTCATGCATTTATTACACCATGCATCTCTGGCTGGACATTTTCCCTGGTTGTTGAATTTTGTGATAGAAACATGCTCTTTCATAAACCACATTTCTCTGATGTATAAAGTATCCACCAAACATAGTCAGAACCCTTTCAGGGTCACTTTTGTGGCTGTTTTCAGTAAGGTCAAGGGATTTAAAGATATTCTCTGCCTGCTTCCCTATAACATAAATTAAAGAAGATACTTGTATATCTCCAGCTTCTCTGTGGAGTTTGTTTGCAATTCAAAATCTTGCAAAATACTGCTTCCAGTCTGTCCATTGCAAAGATTTGTCAAAGCTGAAGTTCTCTGGGGCATTGAAGAGTGGCATGTTGCTAGATCTTGCAGTCTTTGTTGCTGTTTTCCTTCCATCTGCAACCTTTGTTGCTGTTTTCCTTCTGTTTCTGTTCTTAGTTTACTTCTGACACCATGTCATGTATTTCTGCATCAGTTATGGACTGGTCACAGAGCTTGCTTATACACACCAGATGTGTTCATCATAAGATCCGTTAATGCTATGCAGGTATGTCTGTGGTTCATTTAAATATGCTGAACAGTATACTACAGTTTAGCATTTCATTACAACCCCCACTTTTGAAAACCTCAAGTTGGCAGGGGCACAATAAGGGATCCAGGCCCTACCTTGGCCCTGAAAAAAGCTGGGCAGCATGATGGTGGGCTCAGTTGCCCCTTCATCAAGGCAGCAGGGCAGTCAGACCACTTTTGAGTGGCATTGCACCTCCATGCACCACATCACAGTGGCACTGATTCAAATTTGGCCTAGCTACCCCTCTGTCATGACTGAGGAGTGGCCAGGCCAACGTTGACCAGCCACCCCCACACTTTTGCAATCTTTCCAGTGCCACTGACACCTTATCCATTGTGTTGTCTGTCTGGAACCTCACTAGTTCCATCAAAAAAGATCACTCATCCAGTCAGGATAGATATACCCCAAATCTCAAATCACATGAGACAATGGCTGGCACATGACACCAGTCATTTCTATCCCTCCAATCTCCACTTCTGTCCCAAAAGCTGGATCCAGAGTATGGCCAGCCTTATGCACGGATTACTGCAGGGGGTTGCAGACATCAACCATTGTCATGGCAGACATAAAATTCGGAGTCGGTCCATAAGAAGTGTCATACACATGGTAAATTAAATCACCAATAATTTTATTAATCTTGGTGATTCCAGCACCACTATAGTGAGAAACCTGGTCAACCCTGATAGGGTTCATGTGTGTTATTGGTATATAGGTTGTCCCACTCCAAATCTTTTCCTTTCCCCATCCTCTGACGTATGTAGCATCCATGTTTCCGCTGGTGAGATGGCAGGGCGAGAAAAGTGACTTGTGTGAACTTTAAAAAACACACAAAAATTATGGGATGGAGGAAAGGGAATCATGGGCTCTCATAATTCCCTGGATGCAGTGCATTGTGGGATATCAGCACTGCATCCAGGGAATTAAAAGGCCCACAAGGCATTGAGCTGGACTGTGCCTCAGGGGACATGGGGATGCTTAGCCACATTGTACCATGTCTTCTATCTTGTGACAAATATGTCAATTTCCTACAATTGAACAATCTTACTGAATTAAGTTTAAGTATCTTTGGAGTCCATTGTATTAAATGCAAAAGTTATGTGTTGTTGTGGGCTAGAACTGCACACAATTTCTCTAGGGGGTGGCTGGGTTGTGAATCCTGGGAAGTGTTATGAATTTCAAAGGACTATACTGAACAAAGTGCCAGACAAGAATGGACTTTTGGGACAAACAGTATTTGAGTGTCCACCTGGGGAATTTTTAGGGGGAGGTGAATGCAAATTCCCACCTTGGGTTATGCAAAAACCCAGGCTTTTGAAGCTACACACGAAGGAGAAACCCATTATCTGCTGATTAACTGTTCCTAGAGTGTGAAGATCAAAGGCCCAAGATGTATAAAAGACTGAACTATCTGTGGCTGTGCTTGTTCTGAGCTGAGGCTGTTATGAACTTGTAACTATAGAAAACCCCCTTGGTAGAGTTTGAAGGACTGACTCCTACCAGAGCAGAGTCCTTGTGGAGTTGTCGGGGGGCGGGAGGGCGGGGTGTGTAAGCTTATTAATATGCATGTAGATTCATTTACTGTTTTTAATGTTTCCTTTATAATGCTTTCATTTTAAGAATAAATGTACTTGCTTATAAAGGGCTGTGTAGTAAGTTATACCTGCTGGCAATTCACTATTTGTGAGCCTTTGGCAAGAAAGTGAAGCACAGATGTTGGCCTGTTTAGGCAGTCTGGATTGCTGGAAATATCACAGTGAAGGTGATGTAGGAATTGTGGGACCTGGAAAAAATTGAGGGAGAGAAATGCAGGAGAGGTAACAGAGCTGGAAGCCTAGAGTGGGTGCCGTTGGTAGATCATGGAGGGGGAATGCAGCTGCAGTTGCCCTGAACTTTGACATGCCAGACACAACCTCTGGCAGTGAGGATGCACAGCACCAGCAAAAGCAGCCAGGTGTGTACAGGCATAGCAATGATGATGGCTGCAAGCTGGCAAAAGTTCTAGTGGCGAAATTGTCTAGTGTATACACGGCCTGGGATGCCAGTTGCCTTTTAAAATCAGTATCACTGTGGAGAAGGAGTTATCTTCCTGTAGTTTCCATCACCTACAAACAGCCAGTACTCCCTGATCTTTCTTTGCCGTACTTTCAACTGTATAGCTGGCTAGAGATGGACTATGCCAACAAGAGTCCTGCATCATCATCCAGGTCTGCTGAGATATGTAGAAGTTTAGTTGGTGGGGGAAAGGAGGAGGACATACTGTGCTTCACGAGCTGCCTGGATATAAAACATTGAAAATGTATTTGGTCATTTGTATTCATCATTAAATAGAGGGAACATGTTTGTGGATAATGTTAAACAGGAGATTGGGGGAACCCGGGATACTGAGGTCACTCTCCCCACGAATCCAGCAATGGCCACGTTTTAAAAGTTGTGACATACAGCAAAGGAAACTCGACCTTTGGGTCCCGTGGCGTTTCGGAAGTGAGCTGTGCTGTCATTTAGAGAGGATGGAAATATAAGGAATGTTTTTAATTGCATCCTTTTTTTCCCCTTTTGTCAACAGTCGTGTCTTTAGACCGCAAACTCTTTGGAACAGGGGCACCCACGTCCTGTGCCGTGTGGGGCACAGGGGCTGCACTTCATAAATACCAGCAATGCCCATAAAAGGAGGCCCCGGTCGCAGCGAGGTGCTGCCTCTGTCCCGCAGCCGGAGTTTGCCCCCGCTTTGCAACCACTTTAGAGAGTCTCTGGCCTTTGGGAGGTGACAGATGTGGCTGGGTGTGGCGGGGACTGGGCTGCATCCAGCCCTTACCAACCTGCCTCAGCGTTAACGCCCCACCCTGCCGCCCGTCGGGAGAAACTTTGCTGGGAGGGGGTCAGTGATTGCCCCGCCGGACGCCGCGTTTGCAGCCAGCCTCCCCCGGCCGCTCGGCGCGGCTCGCCCCTTGCCGGGGAGCTCGCGTGGGGGGAGACGGTCATTGCCGCTTTCCCTCTTCCCAGCGCGCCTCCCCGTCTCCTCCCCCTCCGCCTGGCGGCGGCGGTGCCCGCTCCCCGCGCTCCAGTCTCCAGCAGCAGCTCGGGCGAGGCGAGCAGGGCAGCCGCGCGGAGTCCCAGGGACCCTCCCTCCCTTCGCTCCCGCCCGGCGGCCGCCGCCTCTTCCTGCTCCCAGCCAGGCGTTGAAGGCTTCCCGATGGCACGGCGCTGAGGGAGCTCCCCGGGCAAGCAGCGGCAGCGGGCGGTGCCGGCGCGGAGCTCTGCACTGATTCACTGCGGGGCTTGCGTGGGGCGAAGCCGGCTGGTACTTTTCTCCAATGGTCCAAAGCGACATGTCCAAATCGCCTCCCACTCCGGCGACGGCGGCGCAGGAGCTGCAGATGGAGCTGCTGGACAACCCCCCACCCGCCGCAACAGCAGCGCAGGTACCTGGTGGGGCGAGGGGCTTCTCCGGGCCTGGGGTCCCTGGCTGTGCCTTTGGTGTCTGCCGGCTCCCTTCAGCTAGTCTCTGGCTTCCATCTTCCTCCCCCCATCAGGACCCTGCACTAATAAGGGGCAGGGGCAGCTCCGGGGGAGGGGGAGTCACTCGCCCCCGTTCCCGTAGGGACAAATGTGCAAAGCTAATCCCTAGCTCGCAAGAGTGGCCGTCTTGACTAGAACATCCATCCTCACCCTCGAAACAGAGTCCTCGCTGCAAAGAAACGCTTTGAGCCGTCGGATGTCCCAACCCTTCTGAGCTAATAGAAAAGCCTCAACGAGATTGGGAGGGGAACAGCTGGATTTCCCAAACTCCTTACCCTCTAACTTCAATTCCCATTTAGAAGGGAAGTTTGATAGCTCTTAGAAGAGATCTGAGATCCGTTTCCCCCCCTTAAAATGTAATTTAATTAAAACATATTCATGCAAGGAAGTGTTCAGTGAAATAGATATTTTGTAAACCAATGTAGATGAATGTAAGAACACATTACTATGACTCTGTTCAGTGCCTTCCTTTCTAAAGCAAAGGGTTGTTTCCCCATCTCTAACAACCTGTTGTATCTGGTGCGAGGTTGTGAAGGCTAGGACTATAACAGTGTTTAAAAGAGAACTGGATAAATTCATGGAGGTTAAGTCCATTAATGGCTATTAGCCAGGATGGGTAAGGAATGGTGTCCCTAGCCTCTGTTTGTCAGAGGGTGGAGATGGATGGCAGCAGAGAGATCACTTGATCATTACCTGTTAGGTTCACTCCCTCTGGGGCACCTGGCATTGGCCACTGTCGGCAGACAGGATACTGGGCTAGATGGACCTTTGGTCTGACCCAGTACGGCCGTTCTTATGTTCTTATGATATACATGTTGCTTACAATATTACTCTACAGCCTGTCTCCCCCCTCACAACCAATATGTGTCCATAGATTAGGAACCCCGCTTTATAGGGGAAGACAGAATTTATACCATATAAAGCAGCAGGAGTAAGGACTTTGGCTGGGATAAAGGTGTTCCCGACCTTACAGTTTCTAGCTTCTAGAATAAAATTAGGAAGCTGGGTCATGCACCATCTTGTCCCCCCAAGGATGCTGTTAAAATATAATATATATTGTATACAGGTTTGCGAGTGTGCATGTTTGAGATAGAGAAATGGAGGTTAACACATCTATTGAAGATCTTGCATTTTGAGATAAAGCTTTGGTTTAGTATGTTAATGTTGTCTAATATCTCCCTTAGCTTTACCGTACATGTCTGCATAGATTCATTTTGCTATTTTTAAACCCAGTGTGTGCACATATCTGATTGTGTGCATTTGAAATGATGAACACTCCAGTATCTCTTTGGGATATCTTTTTGTTGTTATTGTCAAAACTGTTTCTGATCCTTTATTTTAGTTGAAAAGGTGGTCCATTAGTATCACAAAAATGTTGGATTAGAAATGTTGTCACATGAAAATGGTGTCAGTCTGTCAAATTGACCTTTATTGAAGATCACTAAAAACAAATAACAATTGAGCTATTGAGAAACCAGTTCATGTTTAAAAAAAGAAGAAAAGAAAAGAGAGTGTATTTTTTTCATTTTGCTTATGAATAGGGCCCTACCAAATTCACGGACATGAAAAACGCATCACGAACCGTGAAATCTGGTATCCCCCCATGAAATGTGGTCTCTTGTGTGCCTTTACTTTATACTATACTGATTTCACGGGGGAGACCAGCGTTTCTCAAATTGGGGGTCCTGACCAAAAAGGAAGTTGCAAGGGGGTCATAAGGTTATTTTAGGGGGGTCGCGGTATTGCCACCTTTACTTCTGTGCTGACTTTAGAGCTGGGCAGCTGGAGAGCAGTGGCTATTGGCCGGGTGCCCATATCCGAAGGCAGCGCCCTGCCAGCAGTAGCACAGAAGTAAGGGTGGCAATACCACAACCTCCTCTCCAATAACCTTGTGACCCCCCCAAAACTCCTTTTTGGGTCAGGAGCCCTAAAATTACAATACCGTGAAATTTCAGATTTAAATAGCTGAAATCATGAAACTTAAAATTTTTAAAATCCTCTGACCATGAAGTTGACCAAAATGGACCGTGAATTTGGTAGGGCCCTACTTCTGAAACTACAGTCAGAAATATAGCAGTGTGGGCATATGCTTTGCAAGCCTTCCCACACAGTGGTGTCCTGGCACCTAATTCCTAACCTACAAAAACTTCTGCTTTCTGCCCTATCCTGAGCAGAGACTGACAACTGTACCAAATTCTATAGTGGTTTTCTGATGTGGACAAATTACCATTATTGGTCACAAAATTCATTCTTATCTGTGGTCTTAACTAGGCACAAAAGAATCTCTCCTGCATTATTTGTCTCTCAGGTTCAGTACAGTACTTGTATTCTGTTTTATATAATTGGTTTCTGAATGGCTAGAACACAAATGGTGGCTTTTTGTGTGTGTGGTAAAGATAGTGAAGCTTTTTAGTAAATGCAAGGAGCAAATTGTACTTCTCTGTACCAAAGTCCATCAGACAAAACAGTCTCATCGCCTTTAGACACGTATCCTAATCATATGTAATCCTTTTATAGCAAAGAAATAACATTATTGGAATAGAACACCCCTTTGTCTGACTAGTAACATTCAATTAATTCTTTAGCATTTTATTGTATTGAGAGACCATTATCCTTTTGTTCCATTATTTCTGAAAAATTAATACAGTAAAAACTTGATGCTATTATGAGTAGTCACAGTGAGAAAGAGGCTGAATATAGGGTATGTGATCCATCACTTACTGTAGTACATATATTCTAGTAATGCCCATTTACCCACACATTTAAGGTACTTGGGGCTATCATGTTTTGTGATACTGCTAGAAGTATTCCATGCCAATATTCCCAGCTGTGAGGTCAGGAGAACCGTTCAAGTTTTATGCAGCAATGTCACTCCTTGAAGTACTTTCAGGAGTGTTACTTCCAGGAATGATGACTTCAGAAAATATCATTCTACAGCTTAGCTTAGCCTGTATGGATGTGACCAAACTTTGTAACCAGGTTTAAAACTGTGTCCTATTTTAGGATTTTACCTATGCTAGGCATATTTTTTTTTATTTTGGTTATATATCATGTTCCGTATCGTGGATCAACAAAGGCTGGCCAAACCATGTTATAGCAATTTTGAGGAACACTTATACTTAATCGTTTGTTTCCATATTGTTGAGCCACCAACATCCTCTGTAGTTAATCTGTCACAAGATTTTTATATTATGGTTTTCCAACATGGTTTGCAAACAAAATAAAGTCCCTGGAGGCATTGATCAAGGAAATTATGCTTGAAACCTGCTAGTCCCTGTCCCAAATAGCGTGTTATGTCTTTGTTTGTGTTTGCACAGCACCTAGCATAATGGGGCTCTGATTATTCTGACTGGGACCTCTGGGTGAGTGCTACTTTAAAATAAATATTAAACATAGTAATAACTAGCACACTCTGATCCTAGTGTAGATAAGATTTTAGATAAAAGTTTAGGTCTCCAATCTATAAATGGAGATTCCCTGTGTCCTAATAAGGAGGGAGAGGATGGAAGATGAGAAAATACAGGTAGGATCTTATGAGAAACAGTCAAATGAAAAAAGTCCCATTCAATTACATTATATAATGACAGGCAGCTAAAAAGTGACAAGTTGTTAAAGTGCTTATATACCAAGGCTAGAAGTCTAAATAATAAAATGGGTGAACTACAATGCCTCGTATTAAATGAGGATATTGCTATAATAGGCATCACAGAAACTTGGTGGAATGAGGATAATCAATGGGACACAGTAATACCGGGGTACAAAATATATCAGAAGGACAGAACAGGTCATGCTGGTAGGCTGAGGGGCATTATATGTGAAAGAAAGCATAGAATCAAATGAAGTAAAAATCTTAAATGAACCAAACTGTATCATAGAATCTCTATGATAGTAATTCCATGCTCGAATAATAAGAATATAGCAGTAGGGATATATTACAGACAACCTAACTAGGATGGTGATAGTGACTGTCAAATGCTCAGGGAGATTAGAGAGGCTATTAAAATAAAAAAACTCAGTAATAATGGGGGATTTCAACTATTCCCATATTGACTGGGTACATATCACCTCAGGCAGAGATGCAGAGATACAGTTCTTGATACCTTAAATGACTGCTTTCTGGAGCAGCTAGTCCTGGAACCCACAAGAGGAGAGGCAATTCTTGATTTAGTCCTAAGTGGAACACAGGATCTGGTCCAAGAAGTGAATATAGCTGGACCGCTTGGTAATAGTGACCATAATATAATTAAATTTAACATACCTGTGGCAGGGAAAACACCACAGCAGTCCAACACTGTAGCATTTAATTTCAGAAAGGGGAACTACACAAAAATGAGGAGGTTAGTTAAACAGAAATTAAAAGATACAGCACCAAAAGTAAAATCCCTGCAAGCCTCATGGAAACTAATGACACCCTAATGAGGCTCAACTTAAATGTATACCCCAAATTAAAAAACATAATAAGAGAACCAAAAAAGAGCCACTATGGCTAAACAACAAAATAAAAGAAGCAGCAAGAGAGAAAAAGGAAGCCTTTAAAAACTGGAAGTTAAATCCTAGTGAGGAAAATAGAAAGGAGCATAAACTCTGGCAAATGAAGTGTAAAAATATAATTAGGAAGTGTAGCAGGATAGGTACCTTGCTCCTAGGGAAAAAGGGTAGGCTGATCGGAAAGGCAGCTACAGCTATGGCCACACCCAGTTAGGCCACAGCTGGCCTTGATATAAGGGCTAAGGGAGGCACTGGGTAGGTCTCACTCTAGCCTTGGAGTGGGAAGGAGCTAACTGTCTGAAGCAGCACAGGGTACCTAGAGCAGAGCAGAGCAGAGCAAAGCTGGGGAAGGGCAGGCAGAGCTGGGGAGCTCTGGCCTGGTGAGCCCCCAGGCTGAGACCTTGCTGAAGGCCCAAGGAAGTACTGGGGCTGCAGGGAGACAGCTGGGCCAAGAACGGTGGCAGGTCCAACTCTCTTGCCGGTGGTGAGTGGCCATTACAGACTGCAGTTTGCCCCAGAGAACGGGGGCTAGATGATGACTGATAGTAGCCACTGAGGCAAGGTGGGCATAGAGGGTTGGGGGTTCCCCTGGGAGGGGAGATCCAGAGTGGGGGGGGTACTGCTGTGAGGCAGAACTCCAGGGTAAGGGGCACTGGGATCTGGGAAGGACCTGGGGCCTGAGGCAGGAGAGACACTGGTCAGCAGGAGGCACTTCAAGTGCTGGAATTGAGCTAATTCCCAGACTGACCAGCAAGAGGCGGTGAGTGCTCAATCTGCTACATGAAGGCCAAAAAGAATCTGAAGAACATTCTACCCAAAGACTCAAAAAGTAATAACAAAACATTAAGTAATCAGGAGCAGGAAGTCTGCTAAACAACCAGTGGGGCCATGGACGATCTGATGCTAAAGGAACACTCAAGGATGATAAGGGCATTGCAGAGAAACTAAATTAATCAGGGCTTTGGCGCTGAGCTCCAGGCAAAAACCTGCAGCTCCAGAGCTGCTCTGCGTTCCAGTTCTGGGCTCTGCTCCAGAGCCCTGAAATTAATTCTGTGCATTGATCTTCACGGTTGAGGACGTGAGGGAGATTTCCAAACCTGAGCCGTTCTTTTTAGGGGACAAATCTGAGGAACTGTTCCAGACTGAGGTGTCTTTAGAGGAGGTTTTGCAACAAATTGATAAAATAAACAGTAATAAGTCACCAGGACCAGATGGTATTCTCCCAAGAGTTCTGAAGGAACTCAGATGTGAAATTGCAGGACTACTAACTGTTGTCTGTAACCTATCATTTAAATCAGCTTCTGTACCAAATGACTGGAGGATAGCTAATGTGGTGCCAATTTTTAAAAAGGGCTTCAGAGGTGACCTCAGCAATTACAGGCCAGTAAGTCTGACTTCAGTACTGGACAAAGTGGTTGAATCTATAGTAAAAGAACAAAATTGTCCGACACATAAATGAACATAATTTGTTGGGGAATAGTCAACATGGTTTTTGTAAAGGGAAATCATGCCTCACCAATCTACTAGAATTCTTTGAGCAGGTCAACTAGCATGTGGACAAGGGGAATCCAGTGGATGTAGTGTATTTTAGATTTTCAGAAAGCCTTTGACAAGGTCCCTCACCAAAGGCTCTTAAGGAAAATAAGCAGTCATGGGATAAGAGGGAAGGTTCTCTCATGGATTGGTAATTGGTTAAAAGATAGGAAACAAAAGGTAGGAATAAATGGCCAGTTTTCAGAATGGAGAGAGGTAAATAGTGCTGGGATGCTGAATTATATGGGCCCGTGGTGCCCATGCTCCAGCAGTATTCATGGCCCAGGGCCCAGCTCCACCAATATTTGTCAAGTCCCGCTTGCTGCCCTGGTGTGCCTCCCCCAAGCGTCCCTGCCTGGGCAGCGGGTAGCTGCCCCCTGCAGTTGTGCTCTGCTCTGCCAGCTCCTGGCATCAATTGCTCTTGCAGGGTCTTAGTGCCCCCAACCACTAGTGCCAGGGCAGGCTGACCTGACCCTGCCCTTCTGCCTGTGATGGACAGACCCTTCCCTTTTCTGATGGGACCCTCCACCAGAGCAGGGAGCCCCCCACCTGCAGTCACCGCTCCTGCCCCATGCTGGGCAAGGGGCAGGCCCATCCCCCCCACCCCCTAGTGAAGCTACAGTGAGGGGCAGCAGCAGGGGAGGAGGCGCACACATGATGCTAGCCCCCCCCCCCCCCCACCCCTTGCACCCACCACAGGGGAGGTGAGGGGACTTCCAGGACCTGAGAGGGGCCCTAGGAGCATGTGCAGTAACAGTGGTGTGAGGTGAGTGTGCTGCTGGGGAGGAGAGAGGGTCCCTCCCCTGGAGCTCACTGCTGCTGGTGAAGAGAGGGTGGGGGGAGAGGCCTCCTCTCTGGCCCCAGATGGGGGCAGCCTGCCTGCTCCCCAAACTCCTCATCCCTGGCCCTGCCCCACCCCAGAGCCTACATTCCCCAGCCAGAGCCCTCACATCCCAACCCTGAGCCCCCTCCTGCACTGTGCACCCTCCATCCCTGGCCGCAGCCCTCACCCCCGCACCCCAATCCTCTGCCTGAGCCCCTCCCAAACCCCTCATTCCCAGCCCCACCCCAGAGTCCTCATATTTTTACATTATTTTAAAAAATATATATCGGCTTACAAGGCTGGTGAGGATGGGGACTTGGACCTGTTCTGGGCACCACCAAAAATTATACAAACCTGCTGCCCCTGAAATAGTGGTATCCCCCAGTGGTCTGTACTGGGCCCAATCCTATTCAACATATTCATAAATTATCTGGAAAAAGGGGTAAACAGTGAGGTGGCAAAATTTGCAGATGATACAAAACTACTCAAGATAGTTAAGTCCCAGACAGACTGCGAAGAGCTACAAAAGGATCTCTCAAAACTGAATTGCTGGGGAACAAAATGGCAGATGAAATTCAATGTAGATAAATGCAAAGTAATGCGCATTGGAAAACCTAATCCCAACTATACATATAAAATGATGAGTTCTAAATTAGCTGTTGCCACTCAAGAAAGAGATCATAAGAACGGCCATACTGGCTCAGACCAAAGGGTCCATCAAGCCCAGTATCCTGTCCTCTGATAGTGGCCAATGGCAGGTGCCCCAAAGGGTTGTCATCAAGTGATCCATGCTGTCACCCAATCCCAGCTTCTGGCAAACAGAGGCTAGGGACACCATCCCAGCCCATCCTGGCTAATAGGTCCATCATTGGCTATCTTCCATGACTCTATCTAGCTCCCTTTTGAACCCCGTTATAGTCTTGGCCTTCACAACACCCTCTGGCAAGGAGTTCCAGAGGTTGACCGTGTGTTGTGTGAAAAAATACTTTCTTGTGTTTGTTTTAAACCTGCTACCTATTAATTTCATTTGGTGGCCCCTTGAGTCATTGTGGATAGTTTTCTGAAAACATCCACTCAATGTGCAGCAGCAGTTAAAAAAGCAAACAAAATGTTGAAAGAGATAAGGCAATATGAAAGAGATAAGGCAATATGATATTTTCTGTCTTTATTTAAAACCATGGTTCGCCCACGTCTTAAATACTCTGTGCAGATGTGGTCACCCCATCTCAAAAATGGTATATTGGACTTGGAAAAAGGTTCAGAAAAGGGCAACAAAAATTATTAGGGGTATGATTAGCTGTATGAGGAGAGATTAATAAGACTTGGACTTTTCAGCTTGGGGATATGATAGAGGTCTATAAAATAGATAGAGGTCTATAAAATCATGACTGGTGTGGAGAAAGTAAATAAGGAAGTGTTATTTACTCCTCCTCATAACACAAGGGGCCACCAAATGAAATTAATAGGTAGCAAGTTTAAAACAAACACAAGAAAGTTTTTTTTTTCACACAACACAGTCAACCCATGGAACTCCTTGCCAGAAGATGATGTGAAGGCCAAGACTATAAACAAGTTAAAAAAAGAACTAGATAAATTCATGGAGGATAGGTCAATGGCTATTAGTCAGGATGGGCAGGGATCGCGTCCCTAGCCTCTGTTTGCCAGAATCTGGGAATGGGTCACAGGGGATGGATCACTTGATGATTATCTGTTCTGTTCATTCCCTCTGGGGCAACTGGCATTGGCCACTGTCGGAAGACAAGATACTGGGCTAGATGGACCTTGGGTCTGACCCATTATGGCTGTTCTTATGTTCTTATGCAGAGCCTTATGACTTCAATGGGACTACTCACAATTTCTAAAGTGGAGTATGTGCATAATTCTGTAGGGGGACTTAGATGTGACCCTCTCAGAATAAAGTCAGGACACTGAGCACCTCATTTTCAGAGGTCATGAGTAAGGCGACGTTTATGTCATGGATATCATGGAAGTCACAGAATCCGTGACTTCCAGAGACCCCCGTGACATTCTCTGCTTCAGCCCCAGGACTGCTGGACTCTGGAGCTGGCGGTCAGCGGGGCCCTGGCAGGGTTCCAGCAACAGATGACAGCAACAACAGGCGATAGGCCCCCGCCCTGCAATGTTCCACAACAAGTGGCAGACTCCTGAGGGGACCCTCCTCAGGATTCTAGTGATGGGGGACAGCCTCATGCAGGGGAAGGGGCACCTTGGGCAAGGAGTTGGGGGGTGTCCCATATTCTCTTTGGGAAATATAGCCATGCTGCAGCCTCCAGCTGCTGCGGGCAGAGGGGGAACCCCAGAGCTCCCAGCCACCACAGTGGCGGGGGAAACCATGGAACCACAGCAGCAAACGTCACAGACAGGGCATGGCTTCTGTGAATTTTTGTTTATTGCCTGTGACCTGTCCGTGACTTTTACTAAAAACATCCATGACAAAATCTTAGCCTTAGTCATGAGCACCCATAACTCCATCAATGGGACGTTGGAGTGCTCAGTACCTGTGAAAATCAGGCCCTTATTTTTTTCCTTGACTTCCTATTTCATCAGCTTTTCACAAACAAAAAGCCAAATAAATGAGAACTCATCAGTTTATTAATCTAGTAATTTTTTAAGAAGATAGGTCCACCTGGTTATTTCTAGTAACAGACAGAGAGCAAGTGGCAATGCTTTGCAATTCTTCCATGGTAATTTCTTGATCTGTCTGGTCCTATTTTTTAATGAGTCCACAGTTCAGCTTCTGCTTCCAAATTGTGTGTGTGTGTGTGGGGGGGGGGGGGGTCCAGAAACTAAATCCCTAGCATTATTGCCATACCAGAACAGAATATTGGTTCATCTAGTGCAGTGGTTCTCAACCTATTTACCATTGTGGGCCGTATCCAATACTACCTGTATGGCCCTGAGGATGTCACATGGGTTGCAGCTCCGTTCTGATTGGGCCACAAGCAGACCGCAGGTTGAGAACCATTGACCTAGTACATTATCCTGTCTCTAGCAGAGGCCAGAGTGGGATACTTTTAGAGGAAGGTTCATGAAACCCTGTAATTGGCAATTATGAAATAACCTGCTGAGAGGGGAAATATCTTATCTGAAGTAAGTTCCTTCCTAATTATTTCCTTCTCATCTTGCCCTCTCTTTACCTCCTTCTATGTTATCTGTCAATTAATTTCCTAATGGCTTGACAAATTGTAAATGAAAACAAGTTCCTTCTTCCTTGTTTCCTTTTTTTCTTAATCTCTTTCATATCCTTTTACAGAGCCTCAAACGTCTAGTCTTATTGTGATGGCTTTGTTGTGGCAATAGGTGCTCCCTTCTTTCTATTTCAAGGGACTTCTGTCTTCCACATTTCAGGAGTTCTTGCTTTTTTTGTTTCTAATTTTTATACCTAGGTTATCCTCTAATACAGGGGTCGGCAACGTTTGGCACGCGGCTTGCCAGGGTAACCACCCTGGCGGGCCAGTCCAGTTTATTTACCTGCTGACGCAGCAGGTTCGGCTGATCGCGGCCCCCACTGGCCGCGGTTCGCCATCCCGGGCCAATGGGGGTGGCGGGAACCCGCGGCCAGCACATCCCTCACCCGCGCCGCTTCCCGCCGCCCCCATTGGCCCGGGACAGCAAACCGCAGCCAGTGGGGGCCG